>NC_041221.1:103651871-103659884 GCF_002837175.3 Physeter macrocephalus
CAATCAGAGAAGAAAAAGAAATAAAAGGAATCCAAATTGGAAAAGAAGAAGTAAAACTGTCACTGTATGCAGATGACATATCTATACATATCTATACATAGAGAATCCTAAAGACACTACCAGAAGACTACTAGAGCTAATCAATGTATTTGGTAAAGTTGCAGGTTACAAAATTAATACACAGAAATCTGTTGCATTTCTATACACTAACAACAAAACATCAGAAAGAGAAATTAAAGAAACAATTCCATTTACCATCACATCAAAAAGTATAAAATATATACGAATAACCTTCTTAGGAGACAAAAGAACTGTACTCCAAAAACCATAAAATGCTGATGAAAGAAATCAAAGATGACACAAATAGATGGAAAGATATACCATCTTCTTGGATTGGAAGAATCAATATTGTCAAAATGACTATACTACCCAAGGCAATCTACAGATTCAATACAATCCCTATCAAACTACCAATGGCATTTCTCACAGAACTAGAAAAAAATATCTTAAAGTTTGTGTGGAGACACAAGAGACCCTGATTAGCCAAAGCAATCTTTAGAAAGAAAAACGGAGCTGGAAGAATCAGACACCCTGTCTGCAGACTATACTACAAAGCTATAGTCATCAAAACAGTATGGTAGTGGCACAAAAATAGAAATATAGATCAATGGAACAGGGCAGAAAAACCAGAAATAAACCCATGCATCTATGGTCAACTAATCTATGGCAAAGAAGACAAGACTATACAACAGAGAAAAGACAGCATCTTCAATAAACAGTTCTGGGAAAACTTGATAGCTGTGTGTAAAAAAAGAAATTAGAACACTCTTTAACACTATACACAAAAATAAACTCAAAATGGATTAAGGACCTAAAGGTGAGACTAGACACTATAAAACTCTTAGAGGAAAATGTAGGCAGAACACTCTCGGACATAAATCATAGGAATATCTTTTTCAATCTGTCTCCCAGAATAATGGAAATAAAAACAAAAATAAACAAATGGGACTTAAACTCAAAAGCTTTTTCACAGCAAAGGAAATCATAAACAAAACAAAAAGATAATGAACAGGACAAAATATTTGCAAATGATTTGACTGACAAGGGATTAGCCTCCAAAATTTACAAACAACTCATGCGGCTTAATATCATCAAAACAAACAACCCAATAAAAAACGGGCAGAAGGCCTAAATAGACATATCTTCAAAGAAGACATACAGATGGCCAAGAGGTTCATGAAAAGATGTTCAATATCGCTAATTATCAGAGAAATGCAAATCAAAACTACAGTGAGATATCACCTCACACCAGTCAGAATGGCTACCATCAAATTGTCCACAAACAATAAATGCTGGAGAGGGTGTGGAGAAAGGAGAACCCTCTTGCACTGTTGGTGGGAATGTAAATTGGTGCAACCACTGTGGAAAACAGTATGGAGATTCCTTAAGATATGATGCTTCAGTCCCACTCCTGGGCATGTACCCAGAGAAAAACATGATCTGAAAGGATACTTGCACCCCAATGTTCACTGCAGAGCTGTTTAAAATAACCAAGACATGGAAGCAACCTAAATGTCCATTGACAGAAGAATGGATAAAGAAGATGTGGTACATATATACAATGGACTACTAGCCATAAAAAAAGAACAAAATAATGCCATTTGCAGCAACATGGATGGACCTAGAGATTGTCATAATGAGTGAAGTAAGTCCACCAGAGAAAGAGAAATACTGTATGATATTGCTTATATGTGGATTCTAAAAAAAAAAAAAAAGAATTTATTTACAAAACAGAAACAGACTTACACACTTAGAGAACTAATTTATGGTTACCAGGGGGGGAAGTTTGCAGGGAGGGATAGTTAGGGAGTTTGGGATTCACATGTACACACTTCTGTATTTAAAATGGATAACCAAACAAGGATCTACTGTATAGTATAGGGAACTCTGCTCAGTATTATGTAACAATCTAAATGAAAGAATTTGAAAAAGGATACATGTATAACTGAATTACTTGGCTATACACCTGAAACTAATGCAACATTGTTTATCAACTATAGTTCAATATAAAATAATAAGTTAAAAAAAACAGTGTTATCTAGGACCACTTTCAGAATAATATTTAGTTGAAATTTGAAAATAGAGATTGATATTTCTTGTGTTTTATGACAGGAATTTGTCTTAAATGTTTGTCCAAAGTCTTGCTGTTTAGTTACTGATGTTAAACAAGAAAAACACACAGATCCTTTTGAGCAGAGTGATGAAAATGTTGTAAGTGTAATCAAGAATTATGACAGAGAAAGAAAAAAATATACTAATTATAATAAAGAGGATTTGATCGGGAAAAAAACAAGATGATGTATATGTATACAATGGAATATTACTCAGCCACAGAGAAGAGTGGAATACTGCCATTTGCAACAACATGGATGGACCTAGAGAATATTATGCTTAGTGAAATAAGTCAGGCAGAGAAAGACAAATACTGTGTAATATTACTTACATGTGGAATCTAAAAAATAATACAAATGAATGTATATATGAAACAGAAAGAGACTAACAGACCTAGAAAACACACTTATGGTTACCAAAGGAGAGAAGGAACAGGGGAAGGACAAATTAGGAGTATGGGATTAACAGATACAAACTCTATATATAAAATAGATAAGCAGCAAGAATTTACTATATAGCACAGGGAATTGTTCCCATTATCTTGTAATAACCTATAATGGAATACAACTTTCAAAAACACTGAATAACTATGTTGTCCACCTAAAACCAACACAATATTGTAAGTCAACTATACTTCAATAAAAAAGGTTGTGTTTTGCAAAAAAAAAAAAAAAAAAAAGGGAAGGAATAGAAAAATATATTCCATGCAAGTGGAAATTAAAAGAAATCATGGGTAACTATACTTATATCAGAAAAAAAAAAACCAAAGAGTGTAATAAGAGACAGAGAAAGTAATTATTTAATGATAAAGGGGTAAATTCATGAAGAGGATATAACAGTTTTAAATACTTATGCACACAACATCCAGACACATAAGTATATAAAACTATTATTAAGAGTTCTGAAGAAAGAAATGAACAGCAATATAGTAATAGTAGGGGACTTCAATACCACAATTTCAACAATGAATAGATCACTCAGACAAAAAAAATCAATAAGGAAATACTGGACTTAATTGTTTATACTGGTCTAAATTGTCACTATACTTTGGACCAAATAAATCTAAAAAACATATACAGAATATTCCATCCAATAGCAGCAGAAAACAAAATTTCTTAAGCATATATGGAGCAGGATGATATGTTACAAAACAAGTCAGCAAATTTAAGAACATTTAAATCATATCAAGCATCTTTTCTGGACACATATTCATGGTATGAAACTAGAAATGAAATACAAAATGGTAACCAGAAAATTTATAGAATGTGGATATTAAACAACATGTTCCTGAACAACTAATGGGTTGAAGAAAGAAAAGAGGAGAAATCTAAAAATATCTTTAGACAAATGAAAATGGAAACACAACATACCAAAAATTATGTGATGTAGCAAAAGTAGTTCTAAGAGGAAAGAAAAAAAGAAAGATCTCAAATAAACAACCTAACTTGTTGTTTAAGAACTAGAAAGAGAAGAACATTCTAAGCCCAAAGTAAGAAGGAGGAAATAATAAAGATCAGAGCAAAATGAGAAATGAAATGGATACAAGAAAATCAAAAGAAAAGATCAACAAAACTGAGAGTTGGGTTGTTTTTTTTTTTTAAAGATAATTACAATAGGCAAATCTTTAGCTACATTTACCAGGAAAAAATAGAGAAGACTCAAGTAAATAAAACTGTAAATCAAAGAGGAGACATTATAAATATAACCACAGAAATACAAAAGTTCCTAAGAGACCACTATGAACAATTACTTGCCTCAAGATTGGACAGCTTAGAAGAACTGGGCAAATTCCTAGAAATGTACAACCTATTGAGACTGAATGATGAAGAAATACAAAATTTGAACAGACCAATAATGAGTAAACAGACTGAATCAGTAATCAAAAACTTCCCAACAAAGAAAAGTCCATGACCAGATGGCCTCACTAATGAGTGTTACTGAATATTTAAAAAACTGATACCAATCCTTCTCACACTCTTCAAAAAAATAGAAGAGGTGGGAACATTTCCACTCATTTTATGAGGCCAGCATTACACTGATGCCAAAACCAGATGAGGATAATACAAGACACAAATTACAGGCCAATATTCCAGATGAATATTGATGTAAAAATCTACAACAAGATATTAGCAAACCAAATAATAAATTAAAACGATCATACACCATGATCAAGTGGGGTTTATTTCAGGGATGTAAAGATGGTTCACTATCCACAAATCAATAGTAGTTACACACACTTTAACAAAATGAAGGAAAATAATATCACCTGACTAAATGCAGAAAAAAACTTTTGACAAAACTTCAACAGGCTTTCATTACAAAAACTCTTAGAGTACAGAAGGAACATAACTCAATATAATAAAGGACATATATGATAATGCTATAGTTAACATCATACACAACAGTGAAAAGATGAATGCTATTTTTTTAAAATAATCAGGAACAAGACAAGAATGCCCACTCTTACAACTTTTAATCAATATAGTACTGGAAATCTTAGTCAAGCATACAGGTAAGAAAGAAACAAAAGGCACTCAAATTGGAAAGGAAAAGCAAAACTCTCTGTTTGCATATGACATGGTCTTTTACACAGAAAACTAGATTCCCCCAAAAACCTGTTAGAACTAATAAATGAATTCAGTAAAGTTGCAGGATACAAAATCAACTTACAAAAATCAGGTGTTTCTATTCACTAAAAACAAACTATCCAAAAAACGAAATTGTGAAAACAATCCCATTAATAGCTTCAAAAAATAAAATCCTTAGAAATAAATTTAACCAAGGAGGTTAAAGATCTAGATATTGAAAACTACAAAACATTGATGAAAGACATTGAAGAAGGTACATATAAATGGAAAGGTATATTGTGTTCAGGGATTGAAAGAATTAATATTGTTAAAAAGTTCATACTACCCAAAGTGACCTACAGATTAAATACAATTATCAAAATTCCAAAGTCATTTTTCACAGAAAAAAAAAAAACTAATTCTAAAATTAATGTGAAATAAAAAGAACCCTGAATACCAAAAGCAATACTGAGAATGAAGAACAAAGCTGGAGGCATCACATTTCCTGATTTCAAACTGTATTACAAAGCAACAGTAATCAAAAGAGCATGGTATTGACAAAAAACAGACACATAGAACAATGGAAGAGAATAAAGAGCCCAGAAATAAACCCATGTAAATATGTTTAATTAATTTTAGATAAAGGAGCCAAAATATATAATAGGAAAATGATATTCTCTTTATTAAGTGGTGCTGGAAAAACTAGATAACCACATGCAGAGAATGAAACCAGTCTCCTATCTGGTAAAGGGTTAATATCTAAAATATACAATGAACTCATACAACTCAACATCAGAAACAACAAACAACCTGATTAAAACATGGGCAGGGGATCTGAACAGACATTTTTCCAAAGAAGATATACAGGTGGCCAACAGACACATGAAACAATGCTCAACATCACTAATCATCAGGGAAATGCAAATCAAAACCAAAATGAGGTATTATCTCATACTAGTCAGAATGGCTATTATCAAAAAGATAAGAAATAACAAGTGTTAGCACAGATGTGAGGAAAAGGGAACCCTCTTACACTGTTGGTGGGAATATAAATTTGTGCAGCCACTATGAAAAACAGTATGGCATTTCCTTAGAAAATTAAAAACAGAACTACTGTACAATCCATCAATTCCATCCTGGATATATATCTGAAGAAAACAAAAACAGTAATTTGAAAAGGTATATGCATCCCTTTTATTTATTTATTTTTGAGGTCCAAAATTATTTATTTTATTCTATTGAGGAATATTAGGCACATGTGCATAAATATATACATATTAATAAGAAGAATAATAATAAATATTATCCATCATTTGTTAAGCTCTTAGTTTGTGCCAGACACTATGCTAAATTATGTACGTGGATTTAGTCCCTACAAGGTAAGATTGCTACTAGGATAATCCCCATTTTTCAGATGAGAAATTGAGGCCCAGAGTTGTAACTTGAACCAGGTTACTTAGCTAAAAACAGTGTGTGGCACATACACATACACAAACAAATTCCTTAATATGCCCATTTACAAGTGTGTAAGTGTGGGGATAGCATGTAAATTTCTTATGAATTTAATCCAGAATTTCCACAAAGACCTCCCACACTTCCGGCAATATTATCAGAAGAAGAGAATCAGGGGGAAGAGAGAAGATGGCGGAAGAGTAAGATGCGGAGATCACCTTCCTCCTCACAGATACATCAGAAATACATCTACATGTGGAACTGCTCCTATAGAACACCCACTGAACGCTGGCAGAAGACCTCAGACCTCCCAAAAGGCAAGAAACACCCCACGTACCTGGGTAGGGCAAAAGTAAAAAGAATAAACAGAGACAAAAGAATAGGGATGGGACCTGAACCAGTGGGAGGGAGTTGTGAAGGAGGAAAGGTTTCCACACACTAGAAGCCCCTTCGCGCACGGAAACCACGGGTGGCGGAGGGGGAAGCTCCGGAGCCTCGGAGGAGAGCGCAGCAACGGTGCGGAGGGCAAAGCGGAGAGATTCCCGCACAGAGGATCGGTGCCGACCTGCACTCACAAGCCCGAGAGGCTTGTCTGCTCACCCGCAGGGGCGGGCGGGGGCTGGGAGCTGAGCCTCGGGCTTCAGTCAGATCCCAGGGAGAGGTCTGGAGTTGGCAGAGTGAAAACAGCCTGAAGGGGTTAGTGCACCATGGCTAGCCGGGAGGGAGTCCGGGAGAAGTCTGGAGCTGCCCAAGAGGCAAGAGACCTTTTCTTTCCTCTTTGCTTCCTGGTGCGTGAGGAGAGGGGTTTAAGCACGCCTCTTAAAGGAGCTCCAGAGACAGGCGCGGAGTTGCCAAAGACACAGGAGACTTTTTCTTGCCTCTTTGTTTCCTGGTGCGAGAGGAGAATGGATTAAGCACATAGCGAAAAGGAGCTCCAGAAACGGGCGCGGAGCTGCCGAAGAGACAGGAGACGTTTCCTTGCCTCTTTGCTTCCTGGGGCGCGAGGAGAGGGGATTAAGCGCACAGCGTAAAGGAGCTCCAGAAACGGGCGCGAGCCGCGGCTGTCGGCTCGCGACCGTCGGCACAGACACCAGAGACGGTGTGGGACTCTAGGGTTGCTGCTGCCGCCACCAAGAAGCCTGTGTGCAAGCACAGGTCACTCTCCACACCTCCCCTCCTGGGAGCCTGTGCAGCCCGCCACTGCCGGGGTCCCGGATCAAGGGACAGCTTCCCTGGGAGAACGCTCCTGGGGCTGGTGCAGGGTCACGCCAGCCTCTGTCGCTGCAGGCTCGCCCCGCATCCGTGCCCCTCCCTCCCCCCGGCCTGTGCCAGAGCCCCCGAATCAGCTGCTCCTTTAACCCCGTCCTGTCTGAGCGAAGAGCAGACGCCCTCGGACGACCTACGCGCAGAGGCGGGGCCAAGTCCAAAGCTGAACCCCAGGAGCTGTGCGAACAAAGAGGAGAGGGGGAGGTCTCTCCCAGCAGCCTCAGAAGCAGCGGATTAAAGCTCCACAATCAACTTGAAGTGCCCTGCATCTGTGGAAAACCTGAATAGACAGCGAAATATCCCAAGTTGAGGAGGTGGACTTTGGGAGCAAGATATACTATTATTTTCCCCTTTTTTCTTTTTGTGAGTGTGTATGTGTGTGCTGCGGTGTGAGATTTTGTCTGTATAGCTTTGTTTCCACCATTTGTCCTAGGGTTAGACCGACCCGTTTTTTGTTTTTCTAATAGAAATTTTTCTTCTTAATAATAATTTTTTATTTTAATAACTATGCTTTATCCTACTTTATTTTGTCTTCTCCCTTTCTTTCTTCCTTTCT
>NC_041221.1:103660280-103661236 GCF_002837175.3 Physeter macrocephalus
TCCTTCCTCCCTTCCTCCCTTTCTTCCTCCCTTCCTTCCTCTCTTCCTTCCTCCCTTTCCTCCCTTCCTTCCTCTCTTCCTTCCTCCCTTTCTTCCTCTCTTCCTGCCTTCCTTCCTTGCTTTCTTCCTTCCTTCCTTTCTTCCTTCCTTCATTCCTCTTCCTCCCTTCCTTCCTTCATTTCTTCCTTCCTTTCTCCCTTCCTTCATTCCTCTCTTTCTCACTTCCTTCATTCCTCTCTTCCTTTCTCCCTTCCTTCCTTCCTTCTTTCCTTCCTTCCTTCTTTCCTTTCTTCCTTTCTTTCCTTTCTATTTTTTCTCCCTTTTATTTTGAGCCATGTGGATTAAAGGCTCTTGGTGCTGCAGCCAGGCATCAGGGTTGTGTCTCTGAGGTGGGAGAACCAACTTCAGGACACTGGTCCACAAGAGACCTCCCAGCTCAACGCAATATCAAATGGCGAAAATCTCCCAGAGATCTCCATCTCAACACCAAGACCCAGCTTAACTCAAGGACCAGCAACGTACAGTGCTGGACACCCTATGCCCAACAAAAAGGAAGACAGGACTACAGCCCCATCCATTAGCAGAGAGGTTGTCTAAAATCATAATAAGGCTACCGACATCCCAAAACACACCACCAGACGTGGACCTGCCCACCAGAAAGACAAGATCCAGCCTCATCCACCAGAACATAGGCACTTGTCCCCCATCCGGGAAACCTACTCAACCCACTGAACCAACCTTAGCCACTGGGGACAGTCACCAAAAACAATGGGAACTACGAACCTACAGCCTGCAAAAAGGAGACCCCAAACACAGTAAGCAAAATGAAAAGACAGAAAAACACACAGCAGATGAAGGAGCAAGGTAAAAACCCACCAGACCTAACAAATGAAGAGGAAATAGGCAGTCTACCTGAAAAAGAATTCAGAATAATGATAGTAAAGATGATCCAAAAT
>NC_041221.1:103665112-103734828 GCF_002837175.3 Physeter macrocephalus
AAAGAAGATGTGGCACATATATACAATGGAATATTACTCAGCCATAAAAAGAAATGAAACTGAGTTATTTGTAATGAGGTGGATAGACCTGGAGTCTGTCATACAGAGTGAAGTAAGTCAGAAGGAGAAAAACAAATACTGTATGCTAACACATATATATGGAATCTAAGGAAAAAAAAACAAAAAACGTCATGAAGAGACTAGGGGTAGGATGGGAATAAAACACAGACCTACTAGAGTATGGACTTGAGGATATGGGGAGGGGCAAGGGTAAGCTGTGACGAAGTGAGAGAGTGGCATGGACATATATACACTACCAAATGTAAAATAGATAGCTAGTGGGAAGCAGCCTCATAGCACAGGGAGATCAGCTCTGTGCTTTGTGACCACCTAGAGGGGTGGGATAGGGAGGGTGGGAGGAAGGGAGACGCAAGAGGGAAGAGATATGGGAACATATGTATGTATAACTGATTCACTTTGTTGTAAAGCAGAAACTAACACACCATTGTAAAGCAATTATACTCCAATAAAGATTTTTAAAAAATAAAATAAAATATAAATTCACTTAAAAAAAAAAAAAGAAGAAGAGAATCAGAATGTAGTAGTACAGAGCACAGAAACTGGTTACTGGAAGGGGCAGCTGTCTCTGTCTTCCCAGAAAATAAGCTCCATGAGATAGAGATTCTGTGTTGTTCACTGTACAGAGCCAGCACCTAGAACAGCAACTGTGTAAATTGCAAGATTATTTACAATAGTGAAGATAATGGAAGCAATTTAAATGTTCACAGACAGACGAAAGAATAAAGAAGATGTGTGTGAGGGGTGTGTGTATGTACACAGACCCCCCCACACACATATATATGGTGAAATATTACTTAACCATAAAACGAATGAAATCTTGCCATTTGCGAGAAGGATGGACCTAGAGGGGGTATTATGCTAAGTCAAATAAGCCAGAGAGAGAAAGATAAATATCATATGATTTTACTTACATGTGGAATATCAAAAACAAAAGAAATGAACAAACATAACCAAACAGAAACAGAGTCACAGATATAGAGAACAAAGAGGTGCTTGCCAGAGGGGACGTGGGAAGGGGGATGACAGAAATAGGTGAGGTTGATTAAGAGGTACAAACTTTGAGTTACAAAATAAATGAGTTAGGTGGATGAAATGCACAGTGTGGAGAATATAGTTAATAATAACGTAATATCTTTGTATGGCGACAGATGGTAACTAGACTTGTAGTGGTGATCATTTTGGTTTTTTTTTTTTTTTTTTTGCGGTATGCGGGCCTCTCACAGCTGTGGCCTCTCCCGTTGCCGAGCACAGGCTCCAGACGCGCAGGCTCAGCGGCCATGGCTCACGGGCCCAGCCACTCTGCGGCATGTGGGATCTTCCCGGACCGGGGCACGAACCCGTGTCCCCTGCATCGGCAGGCGGACTCCCAACCACTGCGCCACCAGGGAAGCCCATATCTTTCTTTTATCATATACTCTATTAAATGTGACAAGAGATTCAGGGTGAAAAAAGTGTTCTTAAGCCATCATAGAATCATGCTACATGCTGTATTACAGTATTACTCTTCTCTATTATAATGATGCAGTATGTAATGACCAGGCAGTTGGGGAGAAGAGTTTTTAGTATTTAATCAAATAATTCTAATGGTTTATAATGACAGTATAAAAATATCTTAAGGGCTTCCGTGGTGGCACAGTGGTTGGGAGTCCGCCTGCCAATGCAGGGGACACGGGTTCAAGCCCTGGTCCGGGAGGATCCCACATGCCGCGGAGCAACAAAGCCCGTGCACCACAACTACTGAGCCTGCGCTCTAGAGCCCGTGAGCCACAACTACTGAGCCCACGAGCCACATCTACTGAAGCCCGCGTGCCTAGAGCCTGTGCTCTGCAACAAGAGAAGCCCCCATGATGAGAAGCCCACGCACCGCAACGACGAGCAGCCCCGCTCTCTGCAACTAGAGAAAGCCCGCGCCCAGCAACGAAGACCCAATGCAGCCAAACATTAAAAAAAAAAAAAAATCTTAAGGATAGTTACATCTGGGAACTCAACTATCTTTTCAGGCCCCTTCTAAACATAATTTATATTCCAAGTAGTCAATCGATAATCAGAAAATCACTTTAAAATTAAAGGATGTCTTATTATTTTTTATTGGATGCATAATATTTGTCTATGTATATGTATTTATTTTTTAAACCACTTTGTTGAGGTATTATTGTTTTACAGATCTAGGATTCAAAGCCAGATTTCTTTAATCAAAAACAGAAGTTGTACCTATTATGCCTGCTAAGGATTTTTTTTTTGGTAGAATAAAATTTGAGGCAAAATATTTTAATTGGTAAGTATAGTACTCTCTCCATTTATCTAATCTCTCAAAATATTAGTTGTCTCTTACACAGAGACAATTCTTCTAGACATTTTAACTTTAATTTTAGACTCAATATGAGAACTTTCAAATAGTTAAAATTAAGTTATAGAAATAAAACACACAGAATCTAAATTTAAATAACCATACAAGGTAGAGCTAGATAAACTACATTTTTTAATTGAGATTCTACAAACTGTGGAAAACCAATAAAAGAATAGATCTTGGGATATGAAATGAATATACCAAGGACTTACAAATATGTGACTTATAAAACAATAGAGACAAAATATGGTCATTTTTGATATATAAAGAAAATAAACACTGCTGACAAAAATTGGGGAATTTTCTACATTTTTTCAGTTTATATATAAATCAAAGAGATCCAGTTGCTAATTTTTTTTTAAGAATTAGATACACTACTTGTCAAGTTAAAGATATTTACATTTTTGTAATCAGAGAAATATACAGACCAGGAAGCTGGACAAAGTGGACAAAGATTATATATATATATATATAAATATAAATATTATATATATAATATATATTTAAAATAAAGGTTATATGTATTACAAAGATTATATCTATAACATCTATCTATATCTATCTATCTATCTATCTATGAGGAGAGAAAGCCCATTTACAAATAATACAAGTCTTTCTTCCATCTCAAAGAATAATGAAATCTGGAACATCAGTGTTTCTCGAGAGTGATGCCAGGTTCATAAAGAATAGTGGCAAGCTTAGGCAAGCAAGTTTCAGGAATTGAATTCTGGATACTACAGAAATCTAATAACACAATACAAAGCATGTGGGATTTCTTACAACAGAAGACAGAAGACCAAATGTGAATATGTTTTAGTTGTACTAAGCTTTCTCATTGTTAGTAGGTTTTCTCAAAATTAGTAAGTTCATATGCTAGTTTTATCTTTCAGAACGTAAATTAGTTTTCCTTTCATAAAATAGAAGTAATTCCAAAATACTTGCATTACCTTATCATTTATCATTAAATACCTGTACTCACATTCTGAATGTTTCAAACTTTTAAAAATAATATTTTTATTAGAAAATTCACATAATCATGATGTAAAATATACTGTATCAAGAATATACTGTACAATATACTATATAAAGGAAAAGGAAATTAAGCTTCTCCCTTATCTTGCCATCCCCAAAATCTACTCCATATTACAAACAACCATGTATGAAAATCCTATCTGGTTCAAAAAAAGGTGAAGCTGGAAATTTTTTCACCTATAACACTTTGTTATTATTTGGCAAGGAAGGATACTTATGAAGCCTTTCAATCAAAATCCTAAGGGGTAAAGACTGCAAAGCTAGTTGTGATTTAACATTTTCCTCTAGGGTCACCTTGCAATACTCTCACTCCCAAGTCAGGATCTTCCCTTTCTCCTTTTTAAAGGTATTCTCACATAATATTTTGGAAAGGATTTTATAAACAATATTCTATTATAGTTTTAAAAATGTATAGTCTATGTGAAATTGTAAGATTTAACACAAAGTAATTGGTTCATTCATTAATTTGAAAATTTTCTCATTTAAAATACCATACCATGTCATATGTCTACATATAGTCCAATGCTCGACATATAGATGTCCAATAAACATCCATTAAATGAATGAACGCTCATACTGCTAACACTGTTTTGCTTGTTTCTGTGTGTATGTTTGCTGTTTGGTTTATTTGTCTGAATTTAGAGCACTCTAGTGCCTCACAAAATCTGGATTAAGCTAGGCTTCAGTGGCCGTAATCTTCAGCAATAACCTGAGATACTCAAGAAGAAAAGTGACTATAAAATCACATATTTCTCAAAAGTCCATATTTACTTTTTAATTCCCCATTATTCTCCATAATTTTTCATATGTAAGGGAGTTAGAGAAAAAAATGTTCTAGATTAGATTTTTGCTTCAAACTGTCATGATCGTCTATTCTTAAGAATCTAGGATGCATATAACTTTCAGTGAAGAAACTAAAGAATAGTAAATTAATATCATTCAAAAGCATGTATGTCTCTAAACAATGTAGGAAGTTTTTGTAATATTTTACATATGGATATTATCTTCCATGTTATGGATATTGATATTTCACACACAGGACTTAAAAAAAAAAAGCACTAGAGAATATATGCATATACATCTTTACTTCCTTTTTCCTAAACTGTTTCCTTCCCTTTCTCTGATAGCTTAATCTTCCATGATCGAGTCAGTAGGAAATCAAGTGAATGATTTCTTCTTTCCTGTCAGAAAAAAAATGGGTGACTGATGATTTATTGAGTAACTATTTTAAAATAAGTTTTTGAAAATCTGAAAGCACTAAGACGATACTGAGTCACTAGCTCTTTTATTATGTATTCTCTTTCATTTAAAAGACAAAGTCACTTGTAACAGTTCATACTCTTGAAGCAAAAATAATTAGACACTCACCTAGGACTGCTACCCATTTTTTACTTTGTTTTTGAAATGAAATGAGATACAAAGGTTTAATGTGTTCCTTCCTAAAATCTCTTTTTTTCCCCTGAAGTGTCTTCACAGAGTCTTTACAGGCTACCTAAGATTGCATTAAAGTCCAGCAACAAAGATAAATGACGTTCCTGCTCAAGGTAATACAAGACCAATTAGCAACATGTAAAATATAAATATGATCATAAATACATTAAAATAGAGCCTTTAGGAGAAATGGGTTAATGGCAAATTTTGAAAATGAATAAGATTTACAAGGTTAAATACCCCAGAGGGCCATGAAATAATAATTTAGAAGAAAGTAGCATATATTATATATATATATATATATATATATATATATTTTTTTTTTTTTTTTTTGGCTCCGGACGCGCAGGCCCAGCGGCCACGGCCCACGGGCCCAGCCGCTTCGCGGCACGCGGGATCCTCCCAGACCGGGGCGCGAACCCGGCTCCCCTGCATCGGCAGGCGGACGCGCAACCACTGCGCCACCAGGGAAGCCCCAGCATATATTATATTTTAAAAATTATATTTTAAAACAGAATTTGATCAGCTACAGACGAATGCCCTCCAAATCCTAAAGTTTCTAAATTAGGTTTATCATCTTTAATTTTCTCACAGCTCTCCATTAAAACCCAACACAACTCCCAACACTCTTCAGTTTCAGAAATTTAACTTGCTGAGAAAATGTGTAATGCACCACATTCCCTCCCTCTCAATGATACTTATTTTTTTCACATATCCATTTATTTTTTTCTTAGGGAAAAAAAAAGTGTACACTCTCTCCCAGGTTGTATTCCTTTATGTATACTTATTGTTGTCTAAGAGATGTTGTCCCAGCTCTTAGAGGAATCAGTTTTTTCCATTATCTCTTTTTTTCCCACTCCTTTTCACACTTGTTTTACATTTTTGTTTCTTCCCATATTATAAACTCAAAGGGATAGTCCAAACTTATCTTCCCAATTCCTCATGTTGTTACCACACCTGGTAGAACTATCACAGAACTTAAGTTATTACCTCTGCATCAAAATTTTTATGACAAAATCCTAAGTGAGAATTAAAAGTACCCACTCTCTCAAAAAAAAAAAAATCCACTGTCAGTTCTGCAACAATGGAAGCACTTCCTCCTACCTTTAAGATTTAACCAATCCCTTTCAGAAATACTCCTGCATTGAAAGTGTATCAATTGCTAAACTCAAAGGCTCTTAAAACCATATGTTAGAAGAGATCTATGCTTTGCACAGTAAACCTGTACCAGACAATTATGAGTCTTACTTGCTCCAGCAAGCAATACTTTCAGCTTTTCTTTTCAGGGTAACGCACGTTTTCACTTTTGTTGAATAAATACCTAGGATTGCAATGGCTGGGTCACCTGGTAAATGTATGGTTACATTTATAAGGAACATCAACTGGTTACAACCATTCTCCATCATCACTAACATTATTCCACATGTCTCAACTGGAATGTTTCCATAGCCTTCCATCCTTCTCTTCCTATTGGCCACCATAAACACAGTAGTGGTTTTATTATGTCAATCAGATTATGCCATTCCTCTGTTCAGGACACTTCAATAAGTTTCCACTACTCTGATAATGAAATCTAAAGTTTCCATTATAGGTCCTTGGTTATCTCTAAAAATTAGATGCCGTATTCTCCAGCCACAATTGCTTGCTCTTTTTCAAACCTGTCAAGTGTGCCACAAACTCAGGACATTTAACTTGCTATTCCCTCTGCCTAAATATACTTTCTCAAGTATTCTTACAGCTTATTTTTTTTTACTTCCTTGAATCACTTTTTTTTTAAAGAGACGTTTTATTTTTTTAATGTTTTATAAATTTATAAATTTATTTATTTATTTACTTTTGGGCTGTGTTGGGTCTTTGTTGCTCTGCGCCGGCTCTCTCTAGTTGTGGCGAGCAAGGGCTACTCTTCGCTGTGGTGCATGTGCTTCTCACTGTGGTGGCTTCTCTTGTTGTGGAACATGGGCTCTAGGCGCGCGGGCTTGAGTAGCTGTGGCACGTGGGCTCAAGTAACTGTGGCGCACGGGCTTAACTGTTCTGCGACATGTACGCATGTGGGATCTTCTGGACCAGGGCTCGAACCTATATCCCCTGACACTGCTCCACCAGGGAAGTCCACCAGGGAACCACTTAACCACTGCTCCACCAGGCAAGTCCCTCAAATCACTTTTTAAATGTCACCTTTTCAGATAAGCTTGGTCTGAACAAACCAATTTTAAGAATATACACTTCAGTCTTTAGCTGTGTTTGTTTTATTTTATTTATAGCATTTACTGCTTGCTAACATATTATACATGAGTTTGTTTACTATCTGCCACTGGCACTAGGATTTAAGTTCCAGGGGGTGAAGGATATTTTCTTTACTCTTTTTTTTACACTGTGTTTCTCTAGTACCTAGAATAATAATTGGCAAATAGTAGGAACTAAGATATTCATTGTGGTAACAAATAACAAATGAAACATCCTATCTTTTCTCCCACTTGTTTTTGAATCACCACAGGCTTCACTGAAGGAGGCATGAAATGTAAAATGTATAAAATGCAGTTATACAACTCAATCCAGTGACCTCAAAATATTTTTTCTATCTTTTTCTCATCATGTTCTCATTTTCTATCTTATATTCAATGAATTACTATTATAAATCAGCTTTGCAACCGGCTCAAAACCTTAGTCTTTGTTTCCTTCTGTTGTAATTACCTAATAAATCCAAAATCATGATGAGCTCAATATATTATATTTTCCATGTTCATCTCTGACTGGGTGAGCATTGCTTCTGAGAATCATACATTCATATTAGTGTCCAAAAAGTGTTCAAGACCATTAGGGTCAAACTGACACTCAAAACTTCCCTGCAAATCAATCATATTCGTCTTTTATTTCATAATTTTTTGGGCAAAAGCTATTCTCACACAAGTTATAATATTATCTATTATTGATAATGTGTTGATAAAATAGAAGCCATCAGACTGGAGGGCTCTTCCCTTCCCTTCACTACTTATTAAAATCTACCTGTTCAGTAGGCACATCTTCCTTTTATCCCTCCTATTTCAAAAGAAGAAATGTTCCTACTCCTCTCAATACCAAAATCTAATTGTCCACTGCATCCCATCCTCCTTATTTTATCCTTTGGATGTCCTTCTTTCTCCATCTTTGATGGATTGTTCCTATAAATATAAAAACATGTACTATTTTATATCCTAAAATCAAAACAACTCCCCAACCCCTCCTATTTGCCTATAACATCAAAAATCAAAACAAAACTCCCCAACCCCTATTTGCCTATAACACCATCCAACTAGAGCCTTGTATCTCTGCTCCCCTTCATAACCACACATCTTGAAAAAATAATCTGTATATACCATCGCCTCTTCTTGAATTCCTAACTATTGTTTGATATCTTCCAGTCTGGGTTATACCCCAATTCAAACTGATCTGGCTCAGGTCACCAATGATTCCACATTGCTCAATCCAATAATTATTCTTTTACTTCATCTCGTTCTGTATCTCAGATGATTCTACTGATGATTCTATTTCATTAAATATTTTCTTCTTTTTGCATCTGTGATAGTACCAAATCCTAATTTTTCCCCTGATATTTGATTATCTCATCTCAGTCTCCAGTGCTTGACATGCCCAAAATGGGAGTAAATATTCCTTCAGAAGACACACATAGCACACTCTCAAACAGATATGTGAATTCACCTACACACACAGATGTGCACATCTCACATACACATTCCCATACACACATGCACTTCCCCACATAAACGTACACTCACATACAAGCATATGAATATCTCTGTAAATACACACTCACAGACACTACCAAAAGATACTCATATAAATGTATGCATACCAACCCCTCACACATGCCCTCACTTATACACTTGTATTCCCTCACCCAAACTGACACACGTGCATTCCTCAAGCACACGTACTCACATGCATGTATACATACACGCACCCACACTCACACACATATTCATATAAATGTACATCTCAGCTCCCTCAACATCTTCTTGTACATACACATACTCCCACACAGAGATGCACATATGCACCTACCCTACATACACAGTCACTCACATATACACACATGCAAATCCCACATATAGACACTCATGTACTTTCAAGCATTCACACCACATTCACACTTCTTTCAGACTTGGAGTATGTGCCTAAAATGAAATTGTGAGGACACAGGCTCAAAATGTATCTTCAGATTCTGGCTCATTTTCTAAAAGTAAGTTTGAAGTCTACAGTTTCCTCGCAATTCCACTCTAATTTTCTCACATAAACTTGTTAATTCCTTCTCAAAAATATACCTAAAATTTTGTATATATTTCCATTTTCTTTATCACTACCTAGACAAACCATCATTGTTTACCTACATCCTAACATTTTTGAAGCTGCCTATTTTGCCCTTTCTAATCTATTTTGTATAATTTAAGCTGTGTAACTATTTCAGAACACATACAGATTATATACAACGATTAACATTTAAATTCAGTGGACTGTCCCTCAACTTCAATTTTCATTATTAAAATTAGCCTATATTGAATATATAATGCTGGCAAGGACATGATAAAATAGGTATCATCTATTTTAGGTAGCACTTTAAATGATTTAAAATATATTTGATAAAACTTTTGTAATATATTTCAAGATGAAAAAATGTCCGTATACCATTTCACTTACAGTTCTATTTCAGAGACACAATACCAAAATTTTATTAAATACTATGAAAGCATCATGCAATAAGTAAATATTATACTACTTCCATAATAGGGAATATTCAAAACAACATAAAATAACATTAGGGAAATAAACTATGAAGCATACATTCAATAGAATATTATATATTCATTAAAATATTTCAGAATAATTTTTACTTCTGTAATCAATGTTTTTGATAAGTTGATGATATATAAAAGTATTGGATTATTAGGTATAGAGGTGTGTTAATTTATATAGGTAATATAATCATAGTTCAATCAAAACTAAAGCAAAAGACAAAAGAGATATACAAAAGTATTAAATGTGGTAATATTTCAGTGATTTAACTATTTTAGCTTTCTTCCTCTCTTTCCTTATTATCTGTATTTGCTATTATGAGAATATATAAAAGAAAAACCAATTAACAAAAGAATTATCTTCCCCTTTAACCTATGGCAAATGGAATATAAGTACTTATGGCAATCTCTAGGACATAACACTTTTTGTAGGCTTTTTGTAAACTTCAGTGTTTTTGTTTTTAAGTCAGGAAAATTAATTTCAGATGCATTGTTTATTTGCAAGTACCTTTAAATATTGATAGTATCTTTTATTTATTTATTTAAAAGTACTTTAATCAACAGCCTGACTAGAATCAAAGTTCAAAATAGATACAATTTGAATGATGGCATAATTAGGATGGACGTGTATTTCAAAAATTAGCTTCAAGGGTTATTAGAAGTATTAAATGCAAAAAGTAAATATATATGCCAGCCAAATCTTAATTGTACAATAAAACTTTTAAACTATTTTATTATTCTTCCATTGTTTCATCACATAGTGTATTATGAGGACATAACCTTGTCAGAGGTTGGGTTCTTTGAAAAGAGACTCCGAGGTTCTGAGATTTGGGTGCAGGAGCTTTATAGGGACGTACTCTAAAAAGTACCACTAGTCAGGTGTGAGAAAAGCAGGACTGGGCAGAGGAAGACTTTGAACTACAGAACATTTTCAACAGCAGGCGAGGCTACCCTAAAAGTGTCTCTAGAGCTGACATTTCTCCTTAAAGTTGTCCCAGTTGAGGCAAGGGCAGTGGCTTTCCATAGCCCCATACTGACCAATCATTGGATATGGATTACTCCTGAAAGTAGGGGAGGGTAACCTTGGTATAGGTAGCTCTTTTCAACCAGGGCAATTACCAGAGAGGTACACAGACTCAGCCACCAACATCTATAGCAAGTAGGAAAAAAGTGCTTCCATCTTGAAAGGGTGATTGGAATGATATACAGAAGTACAGTACAGCATCTCCTACATGAATTCAAGTTTGTTAACTTTATTACTCTCCTAACATTGCTATGCTAAAAACAGTGATTATTTCCTTAGATTTCCTAATATTCCTGGGGTTATAGTCCTACTTCACACATATCATTCCTGTAATAAAAATTAAAATATATAATATCCTCCTTCTCTAAATTAGTGTGGAGATCATTTTTTTTCTAGGACAATTTTTCTTTTTTTTAACTTTAGAGGCCTTAGAACACCTTACAGAGTACGTGAACAATAGATATTCCTTTGTCATATGCCTAGATGCTCTGATTTAAGTTTTCACAGGTAGTAAGAGAATATATTTTAAGTACCTTGTTCTTGTTTTTTGTACTTTTCCTGTACTCAAAAAGCATAGATAATGTTTGCAGGAAAAATAAATTTGGGGTAGTGAAAATTGCCTGGAGGTATAGTTGAAAATTTCTAGAACTGCAACAGAAACAAGCAAACCCAGTGACCATTTTTGGTTTCTAAATGTCATTCTCCAATAAAAGGAAACAGGATTCCTTGGAGAAATGGCTGTTTCTATGAAGGGGCAGGGAAAAAACAAGATGAGACTAGGGCCTCTTGTATTGCCAGAAAGTAAATGTTAAATCATAATAATAATAATAGCAACAACAACACCTAAAGAAAATGGAGGTTGCTCTGAGAGATTTCTCAATGTCCAAAATTAGAACATTTTAATCAACAAAATAAATAATGATATTCATAATTTCTGGTTTTGGCCCCAACATATAAAGAGCTTAGAAGCTGTCATTCTCAACCTTGCAAGGAGAAAAAGCTGAACAGACCAAAAATAAATTATTTTTCTTGTAACTGTCAGAGAACTGAGGTTGCAAGACAAACACTCACCCCCAAATCTAGAGAGACAGCCTAATACAGAGTCATAGCTGAGATCAGCTTACATGGCAAGAAGGTACAGGAGCCATGAACTGGTAGTAACACTTGAATGGTAACTTTTATGAATTGCTGGAGGCCGATTGTGGATGAGGTCAAGAGTGATAAACTGTGGATGCTAAAGTCTGGGGAGTAGGGTCCACATTTTAATGGGTTTAACTCTAGGAAACCAACTAGGTTCTATGGTGAAGTTCCAAGAAAGATCCTCTCACAACTCTGGCAGAGGTAAGGGAATAATAATCATTGTGAAATATACCTAGAATGTTCTCCAAACCAAAGTCCTACTCTCCATGGTAAAAGACTTTATAGAAACTTACCCCAGCTGGAGAAGGACATTCCTTCCACACCAGCAGGCCTTAGCTTCCTACCTTATCTAACAGGAAAAAATAGCTCTGCCACTGAAATAGCACTTGTGGTGGACACAGCCCAGACAGACGCCCACTAAAACTCTTGAGGTTTAAACATAAGATTATAGAATACTTCCTTTACCTAATGACTAAAAAACAAATGAAAAGAGTTTCAGGATAATAGTAGATTACAGTTGAATTAAACTGTAAGATGCTGCCTCTCTTTCAGGAGGATGACTTATGTCAAAAGGAAAACAAACAAGGAAGCCTGAAAGAGGGCTTACATGGCTCCAACAATAATAGATTTCTCTATTTCTCTTTTCAGTTCTATCCACTTCTAAATCTTATTATGTAATATTCCTTTTAATTCCTGACAATTTTCCTTGTTCTGAAGCCTTTTTTGTTGAAGTTATGCAGATTAGACTCAACTATATGCTGTCTACAAGAAACCCCTATTAAAGAATCAAAAAAGCTAAAAGAACTATAAAATATATATTATGCTAACACTAATCAAAAACAAGCTAGCATATCTATATATGAATTTTACACAAAGAAGAAAACAAAACAAGGAAAATTATCAGGAATAAAGGGGAGCATTAAATAATGAGAGTCAAAAACTGATACAACTGAAAGGAGAAAGAGAAATCCACTACTATTGTAGGAGACTTCAATACCTCTCCATTACTGTTAGATAAAGCAGGCAGAAAATCTGAAAGGATACTTTAACCCAAAGAGCATTAACCATCAATTTAATGTAAGTGATATTTATACAATACTACAATAACATGTGAATACATATTCTTCTCAAGCTCTCATTCAATATTCATCAGCATGAACCACACTCTGGGCAACAAAATATATTTTTTTAAGTTTCTGAAAATACTAAGTCATTTAAAAAATGTTCTCAGACATGAGAATTAAACTAGTGCAATGGTCTAAATGTCTGTTTTCCACCAAAATACTTATATTGAAATCTTAATGTCCAAAGTGACAATATTAGGAGGTGGGGTCTTTGGGAAGACCTTAGGTGACTGAGGGTAGAGCCTTCAAGAATGGGATTAGTGTTCTTATAAAAGAAATCCCACAGCAATCCCTAGCCCCTTCCACGATGTAAGGACACAACATGCAGGCACCGTCTATGAACTAGGAAGTAAGCCATCACCAGCTATCACACTAAAACTGCTAGTACCATGATCTTGGACTTCTCATCTTCCAGATTTGTGAGAAGTAAATTTCTGTTGTTTATAAACTACCCAGACTCTAGTATTTTGTTATAGCAGCTCAAATGTATTAAGGCAACTAGAAATCAGTAACAGAAAGATAGCTGGAAACTTCCCAAACATCTGAATATTAAATAGCATACACCTAAATAACAGTAGGTTGAAGATGAAATGTCATATGTAAAGTAAAATTATTTTAAACTAAATGAAAATAAGAACATAACATCAAAATTTGTAGGGTGCAGCTAATATAGTGCTCAGGGAAATTTATAACACTAAATATATATATTAAAAAAAGAAATATATCAATAACTTAAAACTCTATCTTAGGAAAGCAGAAAAAGAAGAGCAATATAAAACTAAAGGAAGAGGAAGAAAACAAATTAAAAATTAGATCAGGGCTTCCCTCGTGGAGCAGTGGTTGAGAGTCCACCTGCTGATGCAGGGGACACGGGTTTGTGCCCCGGTCTGGGAAGATCCCTTATGCCGTGGAGCGGCTAGGCCCGTGAGCCATGGCCACTGAGCCTTTGCGTCCGGAGCCTGTGCTCTGCAACGGGAGAGGCCACAACAGTGAGAGGCCCGTGTACCGCAGAAAAAAAAAAAAAATTAGATCGGAAATCAGTGAAACTGAAAACAGGAAAATAACAGAAAAATCAACAAAACCAAAAAATAATTGTTTGAAAAGAACAATGAAGTTAATAATTTCTAACCATAAGAAAAATGAGAGATGACACAAATTACCAATATTAGATATGAAATTATCACTACTGCTCCCATAGACATTAAAAGAGTAATAAAGAAAACCTATGAACAACTCCATGCTCCAAAATTTGATAACTTAGATGAAATGGACCAATTTCTTAAAGACGAAAAAAACCAAAATCAACACGATGAATGGATAATTTGAATGGGCCTTTGTCTATTTACTTGAATCAATTGAATAAATAATTAACTACCTTCCAAAACAGAGAGAAGTAGGCCCAGATGGTTTAACGGTGAATTCTACTAAACATTTAAAATAAAAATGTTAACAAATCTTCATAATCTCTCCTCAGAAATTTAAGCAAAGGGAACACTTAAATCATGCTGTAAGGCCAAAATTCTCCTCATACCAAAATCAGACAAAAACATTACAAAACAGAAAAACTACACAATATCTCTCATGAACATAGATATAAAAAATCCCCTATTAAACATTAGTTAATCAAATCCAACAATACATAATAAAAATAATACACCATGACAAGATGGCATTTATTTCAGGTATTCAAGGCTGGCTGAACATTCAACAGATTTCGCTGGAACAACTGGAAGTCCAGATTGGAAAAAAAAAAAAAAATTTTTTTTTAAATTTAAAAACCAACCCATGAATTTAGATACCTGTCTTATGCCTTTCATGAAAACAAATTCAAACCAGATCACATGTATAAATGTAAACTACAGACCATAAAAACTTCTAGGAGAAAACACAGGTGAA
This sequence comes from Physeter macrocephalus, assembly GCF_002837175.3. Classification (NCBI taxonomy): domain Eukaryota; kingdom Metazoa; phylum Chordata; class Mammalia; order Artiodactyla; family Physeteridae; genus Physeter; species Physeter macrocephalus. The sequence goes on from NC_041221.1 coordinate 103,679,975, forward strand.
AATCTGTGTGACCTTGGGTTTGATGAGTTTAGATAGGAAACAAAAATATGACCCATGAAAGAAAAGAATGATTTACTGGATTCATCAAAATTAAAAGGTTCTGTTCTTCAAAAGTCAGTAGTAAGAAAATGAAAAGACAAATCAAGACTGGGAGAAAATATTTGTAAGACACGGATGTGATGTGATAAAGGATTTTTGTACAAAATGTACAAAAACTCTTTAAACTCAGCAATAAGAAAGCAACTCAATTAAAAATGGGTAAAATATAGAAGCTGATATTTGAGCTGATATTTCACCAAAGAAGATATAGAAAATAAGCATATGAAAAGATGCTCAAATTGTTCACCAAGAGATAATTACAAATTAAACTACAGAGAGATACCACTACACACCTATTAGGATAGCTTAATTCAAAATACTGATAATACCAATTGCTGGCAAAGATGTGGAGCAACAAGAACCCCCATTCATTGCTGTTGGGAATGCATAATATGACAACCACTTTGTAACATACATTTAAGCAATCATATTCTCGATTTTTACACAACACACATATTCCTGATTTGAAAACTGATGTCCATGCCAAAACCCACAATAAATGTTTATACCAGTTTTATTCATAACTGACAAAAACTGGAAGCAATCAAAATGTCCTTTAATATTAGGTGAAAGGATAAACAAACTGTAGTACATCCATAAAATGGAGTCGTTTTAGCAATAAAAAGAAATCCTCTCTCAAGCCATGGAAAGACATAGGTAGATTACAAATGCATATTGCTAACTGAGAGAAACATATCTTTAAATGGTTACATACTGTACGATTCTAATTATATGACATTTTGGAAAAACAGAAACGGATAGGTAGTAAAGATATCAGTGATAGCCAAGGGGATGGAGGAGGGTAAAGTGCTGAATAGGTAAAGCACGGGGGATTGTTAGAACAATGAAACAATTTATGATACTGTAATGGTAGATACATGACAATGCATTTGCAAAAACTCACAGAACTTTACTGCACAAGGAGTGAACCACAGTGTATACAAATTAGAAAGAAATAATTTAGGAGGTTGGGGGATCCTGGTATGAAATGAAGATGTTATAAAACAGATTATAAATGTATGAAACAACGTCAATGAAGGGGGTCTGAAAAATGGTGCTGACCTAAGAAACTTTGGAAATGAGTGGAGTATGTAAGGCTAGAGACAAAAGAAACTACAGGTGACCTTGAACAACATGGGTTTGGATTGTGCAGGTCCACTTACATGGGGATTTTTTTTCAATAAACATGTAGTCCAATACTACAAGATCCATGGATGCAGAACCACACATATGGAGGGCTGACTGTAAATTATACACAGATTTTCCACCGTGTGTGGGATCAGTGTCCCTAACCCCGAGTTGTTCAAGGGTCAACTGTAAACATAAGTCCCATAGAACACACTGATTGCACCCTACTCAGTAAAGTTCTTTCTCATTCTGGTACCTGTTAATAATTCTGATTGTGCTAGGTATGTATACTGGAATTATACAATTAAATAAATGGACAGTAAATGGTGGTAGCCAGGTTTCTCACTGTTGGAGTGGGAAGTTAACAGGTAAAGAAGTGAATATATATATGTGTGTGTATATATATATATATATATATATATATATAGTATGTATGTATATTACACGGATTAGTATACTTACATACATGTACTTCTTTGCTGTGTCAGCTGAGAGGGCCTAGAAGCAACAACATGTCAGTAGCTATAAGCACACTTATTACCTTGATCTTAGTTCTAGTACCATTTTGTTATAAGAGAAACCAGGGATCCTGGAATAAATGGCTGATTCTAGGGCCAGGGCAGGCAATATACAAGATGAACCTGGAGCATCCTACAGGCCAGAAGGGAAGTGCTCTCTCTCTCACACATGCACATGCCTAATAATAGGGGTGAGCCGAAGTAACATAGGAGCCAATTGAAATCACTTCCAATGGTTAAAGCTAGAATAATTTGAGCAAAAATATATCAAGTATTATTGTATTATTACACATATATTGGGTTGGTCAAAAAGTTCATTCAGGAAAAAAAAAAAAAAGTTTCATTCAGGTTTTTCCATAACATCTTACAGAAAAATCCAAACAAACTTTTTGGCCAACCCAATAGTTACAATATATACTCAATATATACATAAACTTATATGCATATATAATAAATATGAGTCTATACTGATATATATATATATATATATGCCTGAATAAATAAAGGAGAACATATACAAATGGCTCATGTGGAAAAGTTCCAAATAATTTACTTAGATGTTCTTTCCTCCAGCAGGTGGAGTATAGCTCATCACTCTTTCTACTGTGAGTACATCCAAAGAGTACTGTATTAAAGGAGAACAAAAAGAATAACTTAGGATTCCTACCTCAGCCCTATCTCAAGGTTAACGTCAACACTGATAAGTTGTGATGACACTCGATATGACACTTTCTCTTTGTGGTCTTCCTTCAAAAAACCCATCATAATCTGTGTCCAATTGTAAGATAAACATCAGACAAATCCTAATTGAGGGGTAGTCTATAAAATACTTGACCAGTACTGCTTAAAACTGAGGGCCGTCAAAAACAAAGAAAGGCTGAGACATCGTCATAGCCAACAAGTGCCGAAAGAGACATTACTATAAAATTTAACAACTTATACTGGATGGGATACTGGAACAGAAAAAATAACATTATGTAAAAGGTAAGAAAACCTGAGAAAAGTATGTGTTTTAATTAATAATTTATCAACATTGATTCCTTAATAGTAACAAATATACCAAACAAGTATGTTATTAATAATAAAGGAAACTGGGTGTATAGCATATGGAGATTCTGTGTACTATCTTGCAAATTTTCTGTAAGAAAAATACACTTTAAAATTTTTTTTTCTGCTTTCACCATTTCCATTCAAAATTGTATCAGAAGTTCTATACATGGCAATTAGTCAAGAAAAAAAAGAGAAAATCATTCTCACTGGAAATGGAGTAAAAATATCTCTATTCCCAGATGGTATGATTCTATATATAAAACAAAAATTTCAAAGCATTCACAAGAAAAAAATACTAAAGGTAATGAATTCAGCAAAGTTGAAGGATTCAACATTACCAAATAAAAATCAGTTGTGTTTACATACATTTAGCAATGAATGATCTGAAAAGAAACTAAGAAAATAATTGTGATAAGGTTTTAAAATACACAAAATAAAAAAGAATCCATATAACTCAACAAAAAGACAAATAATCCATTAAAAAGCAGGCAATAAACCAGACCAGACATTTCTCCATAGAAGACATACAAATGGCAAACAAGTACACGAAAATATGTTCCAAATCATCAGGGAAATGCAAATCAAACCACAATAACATTTAAAGTTCTAAAATTAAAAAAAATTTTAAATAATAAAGTTATTAGAATTCAAATAATAAATTAACTATATATTTTTCTATACTGATATAAATACTTGAATAAATAAATGGAGGAGAAAGTACAAGTACTCATTGCTGAAGAATTCCAAACAATAAATGTAGATACTCCTCACTTCAGGAGCTGTAGCTTCATTCCCCAGCACCCCTTTAGGAGTGGGCAGGAGTCATTGACTCATTACCAAAGTATAGACAATGCAAAGAGAAAAAATCATAACAGTGTAGTGGAGAAACCAGGCATGTGATACTTTACCCAACTGATCAAGCTTAACATTATCAAAAAAAATCGTGATGATATCATGCACCCTCCCTTATATTATGTAACAGAAAGGGCACTTTATGATATTCTTCCCTTCAAAAAATACAATCTCAGTCTAATCATCAACAAACATCTGAATAACTCAAACTGAGGGACATCTGACAAAATGCCTGACTAGTACTCTTCAAAACTGTTAAATAAGGTTGAGAAAAACAAAGACTGAGATGCTGTCCCACATCAGAGGTGACTCAGTAAGGAGACCTGAAAACTGAATGTGATATGGTATCTTGTTGGGTTCCTCAGTGAGGAAAAAGACATTAGTTGCACCTGGTTGCACCTGGTTATCTGAATAGTTTGTAGTTTACTTTATTTAGTAGTGTTGTGTCCTTACAATTTACTAGTTTTGACAAATGCATCATGTTGGGGTTTTTTTTTAACATCTTTATTGGAGTATAATTGTTTCACAATGGTGTGTTAGTTTCTGCTATATAACAAAGTGAATCAGCTATATGTATACATATATCCCCCATATCACCTCCCTCTTGTATCCCACCCTCCCTATCCCATCCCACCCTCCCTATCCCACCCCTCTAGGTGGTCACAAAGCAACAAGCTGATCTCCCTGTGCAATGCAGCTGCTTCCCACTATCTATTTTACATTTGGTAGTGTACTCTCTCACTTCGTCCCAGCTTACCCTTCCCCCTCCTTGTGTCCTCAAGTCCATTCCCTACATCTGCGTCTTTATTCCTGTCCTGCCCCTAGGTTCTTCAGAACCATTTTATTTTCTTTTTTATATTCCATATATATGTGTTAGCATACAGTATTTTTTTTCTCTTTCTGACTTACTTTACTTTGTATGAGAGTCTCTACGTCCATCCACCTCACTATAAAAAACTCAATTTTGTTTCTTTTTATGGCTGAGTAATATTCCATTGTCTTTATGTGCCACATCTTCATTATCCATTCATCTGCCGATGGACACTTAGGTTGCTTCCATGTCCTGGCTATTGTAAATAGAGCTGCAGTGAACATTGTGGTACATGACTCTTTTTGAATTATGGTTTTCTCAGGGTATACGCCCAGTAGTGGGATTGCTGGGTTATATGGTAGTTCGATTTTTAGTTTTTTAAGGAACCTCCATACTGTTCTTCATAGTAGCTGTAACAATTTACATTCCCACCAACAGTGCAAGAGAGTTCCCTTTTCTCCACACCCCTCCAGCATTTATTGTTTGTAGATTTTTTGTGCATCATGGTTTTTTAAGATTAGAGGAAGTTGGATTAGAGGAACTGGGACTCTCATTACTATCTTGGCAAATTTTCCATAAATCTAAGAGCACTCCAAAATAAAAAGGTATGGTGTGTGTGTGGGGGTGTGTGCATGTGCGTGTTTGTGTGTGTGTGTTTTAAAATCTCAAAAATCCTTTTTAATCTCTGTGTAGTGGTCATGTTATAGATATAACAGGGGTATTCCAGAGTTGGCTGCTTTTTTAAAATTTCAATTTTATAATCAACATACAGAGAACTTAAAAACCTAAATGTACAATTAAATGAAATTACATAAATTAAATAAATTACTAAGATCAAGCCTCCAATCAGTTCAGGAAGCAGCATGTTGCTAGTCTTTATGCCCTGTCAGTGTCATGCCCGTTTCCCTCTTTCTCAAGGGTACTTACCCTCCTGCCTTCTAACACAGATTAACTTTTGCCCGTTTTCTACTTTATATAAATGCATTCACACAGTATATATTTTTCTAAGTCAGGCTTCTTTCACTCAGCTTTAATTTTGTGACCCTCAACCATATTGTTTTAGGTTTCACACATCTACTGCTGTACAGTATTCTATTATTTTAACATAACGATTTATTATCCCCCCTACTCTTGATAGACATTTCTTTCTTTTATCCTCCCAGTGTTTGGTTTTAACAAGCAGTACTTCAACAGCATGTTTATAGATGCATTTTGTGAATTTATTCTTAGCATTATAAACCATAAGAATTTTGGCTCTTAGGATATATTTATATTCAGTTTTTCAAAGTGGTAGTACTTAATTTTGCACTCAATCTGTTTATGAGTTCTGGTAGTTACAGTTTCTTACCAACACTTGATATTGTTTGTCTTAGTAATTTTCAACATCTTGAGGGTAAGTAGTAGCATAATATGGTGCTTAATTTATTTATTGAATTATAGAATAAAGAAGTAACTGCACAAATTTTAAGTGTACAGCTCAACTATTTTTCACATGTATACCCTCATTTTATCACAAGTGAAACAAAGACTTAAAACATATTCAGATCCCATAAAGTTCCCTGATGCTTACTCCTAATTGTAGAATATTGGCAAACTCCAACATTATATGATATCACTTATATGTGGAATGTAAAAAAGAATACAAATGAATCTATATACAACATAGAAACAGACTGACAGACATAGAAAACAACCTATGGTTACTAAAGGGGGGGATAAATTAGAAGTATGGAATTAACAGATACAAACTACTATACATAAAATAGATAAGCAACAAGGATTTACTGTATAGCACAGGGAACTATATTCAATATCTTGTGATAACCTATAAAAAAATTAAAAAGAAAGAGAAAGCAAAAAAAAAAAGATGAAATTCTGCCATTTGTAACAATGTGGATGGACCTAGAGGGTATTATGCTTAGTGAAATAAGATAGACAGAGAAAGACAAATACTACATCTTATCACTTATATGTGGAATCTAACAAATAAAATGAATATATATAGAAAAACAGAAACACATTCAGAGAGAAGAAACTAGTGGTTTCAAATGGGGAGAAGGAAGGGGGGATGGGTAGGAGGGGGTAGAGGATTAACAGAGCAAACTGCTATGTATAAAATAAGTAAGCAACAAGGATATATTGTACAGCTTAGGGAAATATAGGCCTGATTTTGTAATAACTTTGAATGGAGTATAATCTCTAAAAATATTGAATCACTATGTTGTACACCCAAAACTAATATAATATTGTAAATCAACTATACTTCAATAAAATGCAAAAAGAAACAGTTTACTTCAAAAATAATCATTGGCAACTTATGATATTTTTAATATTTTTTCTTTGTAACAATTAATAGCATTTGTCAAAATGGAAACAGAGGGAAACAATTTGCATCTCCTTTTCCAAGTGTAAGATAAGAATGGTGTGTGATTGTAATCAAATCTGTTTTGACATTTGGTATTGAATCATGTTTTATTAAAAAAAACAACACGTAATGAACACTCGTATTTTTTATTAAGTCATTGAGTTACTCTAAGTTTTATTGGTATGATAGCAGTTAATAAATTATTCCTAAGACATAATTATAGTTATAGTCCAACTGTTGTATATCCAAACAACATATATTTTTATTCCCTCAGCAAATTTTGTCATAATGGTAATTGATTAATACCCACCATCCAGTGAAAAACTGAAATTGTCATTAACGGTCAAGTTGGAACCATGATATGTAGCAACTTTGTTCCATTTTTAGCTCCATTAGAGTGAATTGAAATGGCAAAACTCTAATGTTAAAAAAAAAACCAGCACCTCCAAAATGTAATCTACAATAATGCTTCAAACCACGGACCAATATTGATAATTATAGCTATAATTACACTATACTGGAATTAGGGGTGAAATAAGTTATTTTTGAGCAAAATCGTATGAAAATTCAAATTTTTGGTGATTCTATGTAATAAGTGGAAAGTCCTGGAAACACAGCAGGAAAACTGCCAATAAGAAGATGGACATAGTTAGTATGTGTGTGAAGCACTTCTGTACGGTCCTACCTAATATTTGCTCCAGATTCACAGATTCTGTTCCAATTCACAATGAAATTCCTTAGTCCTAATATATAGAGATTTATCAAGATCATCTTAAGAAAGTCTTAGAAATGCTCTAATTGTATTACTGCTCAGTAATAACATAAAGAATTCTCATTCAATGAAAACCTAAAGGGAATTTTCCTTGAATCATTTACATCCCAGAAAATTTAAATATCATGTATTTATCAACTCCAGTAACAAATTTCCACTGTCTTTTACTTGCTTTTTTAAAAACTCCTTATTTGAAATAAGTGCACATGATGTATGTTATTTTATACTGATGAGTTTTTAGTTCTACTTATTGAAATTATAAAATATTATCATTATTAATGATTTGCCATATGAAAATCCTCTCAACTCATATTTCCCATGTTTTCCAGATTATAAGTCCAAACAGGTACTTACTTTTACATCAGTTACATATTTTATAGATTCAAATTGCTTTTCTTAGTCAATTCTTTCTCTTAGCAATCAGTTTTGCAAAAAAACAAGGAAAATAACATTTAAACATTTACATTAAAACCTTAAAAATACCTCACTGTTCATCCTTTTCAATTTATTTTTGACTAATTAGTATTTATTCTGTTGACAATATCTTGCCAAATTTCCTTTAATGGTGATACTGTAAACATTATGTCTATGTTTAAGGCTCTTCAAAATGCTTACTTTTGAAATGACAGTTACAGGAAAGATAACACATATGTTGTTTTAGAAAGCAATATTTATCTATTAGTGTTTAAATGTATATAAATATAATGGTAAAACTGGTGTTCCTTTGGTTGAACTCATTGATACAGAATGAAACACAAGTCTCTATAAATCTATTTTATTTAGAGTATTTAAATATGTATTAAATTTATTCAGTTGATTTTATCTATTTTTTGAAACAGAAGTATTAAATATCAAAAAATGTCATATTCTGCATGACACAAATGAAATTATCTGTGAAATAGAAATGGACTCACAGACATAGAGATCAGACTTTTGGTTGCCAAGGGGGGAGGGATGGACTGGGAGTTTGGGACCAGCAGATGTAAAATATATATATATATATATATATATATATTTATATGTAAAATATATATAGAGAGAATAGACAAACAACAAGGTCCTACTATATAGCACATTGAACTACATTCAATATCTTGTGATAAACCATAATGGAAAAGAATAACTGCATATATATGTATAACTGAATCACTTTGCTCTACAGTAGAAATTAATACAGTATTGTAAATCAACTATACTTCAATAAAATATTTTTAAAAGTGCCATTCTGAAAACATACATGTGAGATTATTTCTATAATGTTAATATTTTGAAGGACTATGACAGAAGTTTTTAGAAAAGCATTACCAACTTCATAGATTTTTAATATTAATTCAGAGAGGATATATAATCTCTCTTATATACTGGAAGAATTTGAGTGAATTGGGGGAGGGAGAAAGAGAGATGTCAGAATAAAATAATTTTAATATTATCAATAACATTCATATTCATAACTGTATATTTTAAAATATATCATAAAAATTTATATTTTGGCACACATAAACAATCCTAGCCAGCAGTAAATTGTAGTTTTCCGGGAATGGCTAAGATAACATAAATATGCGTGCAGTAAAGGACAGAACAAGCCCCATAAAATAGATGAAAGTCATTTCCCATGATATAGTAACCATAGAATATTTTCATACAGCTTAAACTCAATATTTCTTGAATTGAGCTGAGATTTGATTTAATTTCTAAGCATAATACCAGTTGTGATTTAAATGAATACTTGGCCAGTTTTACTTATACAGCATCAATAATAGCCATGCATATCATTAAATATTAGTCAGATTAACTTTTTAATTAGATCTGATTATAATTTTAAGATCTATTGAGATATATCTAGCCTTTGGTCGAACTTTGTTAGGAACCACGATGGTCAGCAGGTAGGACAATATGAAGGATGCCAGTGGTGTGGTTAAGATCTTGTGACAGCTCGAGAAAAAAATGCTGCATTGATGCTATGAAATCTTTCTGATTCATTATTTTTCACTCGCGTAGTTTTTCTGTAAGAGAAAAACCTAAAAGTGGAATTGCTACATCCCAAGATATTCACTTAAAGACTTTTTGACAACCATGGACAAATCTCCCTCTAGCGTCTATTTCCTCATATACCCACAAACAGTAGTCGTCACCAGTCTCTTAATGTTTATAAGCTTGCAAGACAAAAATATATCCCTAACTGTAAGTTTTTTTAATCTAAAGAAAATAAATATATTTCTACACGTCTATTGCTTATCTGTATTTCTTTTTGTGACTTCTCTATTCTTCCCTAAATTTCCTATTGTTTTAGATCATTAGTCACATGAATGAGTAAAATGCACTAATATGGCTATGGCGTTAACCTGTACTGTTTATGTGCACTGATAATATTTTTTCAAATTGATACGTTTTTTAAATTTTTGGTAGAAATATTCTACACAGATATTTAAAATAACATAATGAAATCATAACCTTTGCTTTTACGGAACTTGCCTAAGTTTTATTTCCTAAAAAGTATTCTTTAGCAGAAATATTCACCTATTAAGGATAAAGGGGAATATCTAACCTCATGCCTTTTAAATTTTATACTGGTACTTCCATAAAGTATTAAATCATTCATCCTTTACTAGCAAATGTATGTCATATACATAGCAGAAATTTTATCTGCATAAGTAATAACATGTTATTTTATATTATATTGATACTTTTACATAATACAAAGCCTGATGTATTAACATAATACATGAAGTAGAAATAAATTAATAATGTTGAAAATTAATATTTGGTTGAATGCCACTCTTAGACACATGATGATTATTCAAAATGTAAAAATGTGCATTTATGTGCAGAAACACACTGAGCCTTCCAGGTTTTCAAATTTTATTCATCCCTACAGCTGATATATATAGAATACAGTATTCAACTAGTCCAACACTTTCATTTAATGATAGGGAAAATGCATCCAAGAGAGCTTATCTGTAAGACTTATATGTAAGACTTATATGTAAGCTTATACGTAAGACTTCACAGCTAACAGTGGCAGAACTGGAATAGGATTTAAGATCTCCTTATATTCTTTATTTTACCTCATGCTTTGTAATCTGTTTACAATAGAAAGAAAATCTGAAGTAATATTGGTAAGAGGAGTAGGAAGTCAAGAAAATGAACACTTAATTAAATGGACTCAAGTTGAATGTTTTCATTTCTTTTTCCCCCAAATGCCTCTTTAGAATTCCTGAGCAACACTTTTGATGGTATCCTGGAAATACATAAGAATTTTATTTTATTTTGTTAATTTTTATTGGAGTATAGTTGATTTACAATGTTGTGTTAGTTTCAGTGTACAGAAAAGTGAATCAGTTATACATGAACATATATCCACTCTTTTTTAGATTCTTTTCCCATATAGGCCATTACAGAGTATTGAGTAGAATTCACTGTGCTATACAGTGGATCCTTATTAGTTATTTATTTTATATATACTAGTGTGTATATGTCAATCCCACTCTTCATATTTCTCTATTTCTGTTTTGTAGATAGGTTCATTTGTACCTTTTTTAGATTCCACATATAAGCGATATCATATTTGTCTCTCTGTCTGACTTACTTCACTCAGTATGACAATCTCTATGTCCATTCACATTGCTGCAAATGGCATTATTTTCTTTTCTATGGCTGAGTAATATTCCATTGCATATATGTACCACATCTTCTTTATCCATGCCTCTGTTGATAGACATTTAGGCTGCTTCCATGTCTAGCTATCGTAAATAGTGCTGCAATGAACACTTGGGTGCATTTATCCTTTTGAATTATAGTTTTCACTGGGTATATGCCCAGGAGTGGGATTGCTGGATCATATGGTAGCTCTATTTTTAGTTTTTTAAGGAATCTCCATACTGTTCTCTCCACAGTGGCTGTACCGATTTACATTTCCACCAACAGTGTAGAAGGGTTCCCTTTTTCCACACCCTCTCCAGCATTGTTTGTAGATTTTTTTTTTGGTTATGGCCATTCTGACTGGTGTGAGGTGATACCTCACTGTAGTTTTGATTTGCGTTTCTCTGATAATTAATGATGCTGACCATCTTTTCATTTGCTTTTTAGCCATCTGTATGTCTTCTTTGGAGAAATGTCTATTTAGATCTTCTGCCCAATTTTTAATAGGGTTGCTTGTTTTTTTGATATTAAGCTGCATGAGCTGTTTGTATATTTTGGAGATTAATCCCTTGTCAGTTGCTTCATTTGCAAATATTGTCTCCCATTCTGAGGGTTGTCTTTTCATCTTGTTTATGGTTTCCTTTGCTGTGCAAAAGCTTTTAAGTTTAATTAGGTCCCCTTTGTTTATTTTTGTTTTTATTTTCATTACTCTAGTAGGTAGATCAAAAAAGATATTGTTGCAATTTATGTCAAAGAGTGTTCTGCCTATGTTTTCCTCTAAGAGTTTTATAGTGTCTGGCCTTATATTTAGGTCTTTAATCTATTTTGAGTTTACTTTTGTGCATGGTGATAGGGAGTGTTCTAATTTCATTCTTTTACACGTAGCTGTCCAGTTTTCCCAGCACCATGCACCTATGGCCACCTAATCTATGACAAGAATTTCATTTTAAAATAAAGTGACCAAGCTTTTATTTAACTATAAAACATGTTTTCTTCAACTGATTTATGTATATCTAGAGATCTGGTAAAACTGAATAGATTATTTTAAGATCTTTCAGAGGTAAAAATTATAAAAATTAAAGATGCTTGAGTTTAAAAATCTAATTCATAAAAAATTGACAGGGTTTTGAATATAAAGAGCATCAAACTTACCTTCTGAAGGCTTTAAAATTTTATACTTAATCCTATATGACTTCATGAAAATTTTACAAGACAATTTTATTCATTCTAATATCTGAGATTAAAGGCACCTTTATACATTCACAGTTTTTACATTCATATTTCATGGTTCATCAATGTTATTATGCAAGATTGTCATAATAGGCATCCTTTTAGTGAAATCTATCAAAACCAAATAAATATAGAGGGAAATTTTAAGGTGTAAACACATTTCTGTATGAAATGACCCTCAAAATATAATAAACTCTGGAAGCAGAATAAGTAAATTAGATTATAAAATAATCTAATCCATGCCAGCATATATAAGACATAAAGGCATATATATCTACAGTAAAGGTAATTACAGACATTTCTATTATATAAATACAGTAGTATATAAAGAAATATATTAGAGTGTGTGTGTGTGTGTGTCTGTGTGTGTGTGAGAGAGAGAGAGAGAGAGAGAGAGTATAGAATTCAGGCTTCTGTATCAATTCCCAGACTATCCCTAGAAAATAATTTGTAATTCTTAAAGTTATTGCTCAGGAATAGTTTACAGTGTCTGATTTAACATATAACATGTTATTCAGAGAGAAATGAGTGTTGTATTTAGAAAGCTTCACACCATTACCAGTTAAATGAGTTAAATGAGTTAAATACCATTAAATATACTTCGGTCAATGTGGTCAAACTATATTCACAGTAAATTTAAGTGAAGAAAATGCCTTCTTCACTATAAGTCCTCCTCTTTCTTCCTCCAAAGTCTAAATTATACCAACAACTCTCCAAATTTTAACTCTTATTGTTTCTACATCTATTTTATAAACCTGACAGAATTGATAATTTGGAAAAATAATTTCTTTGGATGTAAACAATATTTCCATTTTTAGTCTAGAAATCATTTCACTGCTATCTTATAGCCTGTCTTCTGAACACGATGTATATTCTTCCTCACTTCAGTCAGGTGTCAATATCCCTGATTTATGAATACAGAGAACTTGGAAGGGTAAGGAAAGGTTTAGAAGAGGCCCACACACTAGTATTTCTACTTCATTCCTTTATCTTCCTTTACAAGAACTGTTTTTACTTATATACTTCAGTGGAATTTTATACATATTATAAACATATTTTATTGATAAATATTCTAATTTATTTATAGATTTTAATAGTAGGAATCCATAATAGCAGAATGATCTTTGTGCTTATTTGATCAAAGAGGGTCCAAATTTAAGGGAAGATCAAAAGTTTTTATGTCATAATTAAGTAGTTTAAAAATATACTGTTTAAAATAGTGTAAGAAACTAAGCAAAAGCTAAGAGTAAGTAATAAAAAGAAAATAGTCTCAGAGGATCAACTACAGCTTGTTTCTAAAGGGTCTTTCAGTTCCAAGGGCAGTTTTATTGAAAGAAGCCTGTTCTTTACTTTTTAATAACACATTTACTGTAGTCTACAGTTTAATAAAAGTTTTTGGAGTTTCAAATCCTTTAAGCATACTTAGCAGTGTCTCAAAAACAAGGTGCACTGGTGGCTAAGACAACTTTTGATACAAAAATAACACTCTATAGATTTTTTATTTAGTTATTGACCCACTCCACACCTGCACATTTTTGTCTCCACAGGTTAAAGGCCCAAACTATTCAATATATACAACTGAAATTGACAATTTTTGTACCTGCTGAATAAGAATAATATTTCTAAAATAAATAATTTTGGGGCTTCCCTGGTGGCACAGTGGTTGAGAATCCGCCTGCCGATGCAGGGGACACAGGTTCGTGCCCCGGTCAGGGAGGATCCCACGTGCCGCGGAGCAGCTGGGCCCGTGAGCCATGGCCGCTGAGCCTGTGCGTTCGGAGCCTGTGCTCCACAACGGGAGAGGCCACAACAGTGAGAGGCCCGCGTACCAAAAAAAAAAAAAAAAAAAAAATTTTCTAACATACATTTCATAGATCATGTTTTCTTTGACTATTTTGTGTCAGTTCATATATAGCTTTTTGTTATTTCATAGGATGGCAAAGCTTTTGCAATAAGCAGTAAAGCCAAGTTATCAAATACTCTAAATTCTTATCCAGTGTTCAGATTTCTTGCTTATGAAATATTACAGATATTAACATTCATTTTTAAGGTTAGCATTTTTCCTAATGTTTCAGTTTTGCTGCACATTTAACTGCTCGTTTTTACCTGAAGTTGAGTTCAAACCTATGATACTACAGCAGTAATTTATTAAGAATTGGCACTTTAAATGTTCAGTATTGAAAGATTAACAGTGCATTATAACACTGACTGCACATTAAACTACCATCTTGTGCGACAAATGTTACAGATAATCTGCAACCTGAAATAATATTTTACAGCTTTGGAGATTACATTAATTACAGTCGCTTTAAGAATGCAATAACTAGACTGGTTTATGGTAGCCAATAAGGTCAGTTTATGTAAGTAATTATTAACCTGCTACAAAGCTTCATGAATGTATTAAGTAATCATATATATATATATATATATATATACACACACACACACATATATATATTCTCTGTGTGTGTGTGTCTTACAAATTGTGATGTTTATAAAGTATAACACTAGTGAATGGTGTTCCTGTGACAAAAAAGCATTTGAGATAAAAATGAGTAAGCTCTGGCATCAAATTTAAGAAATATAATAAAATATAATGCCTAAATATGGATGACATAGGCTTGAATGTGCATAATCTACTTAACTGATAAATAAGTGAGATTTTATTATGTATTAAAAGACAATGCTGAATGGAAATTTTTCATCAAATATTCCTGGAAAATAACCCATTTCCATGAACAAATAAGGGTAAGTTGTTGTGTTATTTATCTGAATAATTAGCCCATCAATTCTGCAGAAAAATGCCAATGTTACTTTTATCACAGTTTATTAATGTATATTACATGTTTAATATCATGTTGACTGAATAAATAATGTGATATATGGGAACACGATGTATTAAAATAAAGAAAGATACACTGAATGAATATAATAAGAGTTATAGATAGGAAGTTAATAATTGACAAATATAAAAGGGAAAATATTTCTATTAATAGGGGCTATAAAGGCCATTGTAAAGCTCAAGCTGCAATAACCACTAAGAAAACGGCCATGAACCAGGCTGAGCAATGAACCAGGCTAAATTCTGAAAGAATTATAAAATTTCCCTAGTCCTACTATATTTTATGTAGTCTGACTACAGCTTTCAAGCAATTACCACTAGGGAGCACAATAGGAAATTTAGGTCTTAGACCTTCATCCATTGCATTGACAAATAATTAGTAAGCATTTAAACACACCAGAACCTAAACAAAGTGTTTCAAATACACATAAAAGAAATGTTGAGATACATTTTCCACGTGAACTTCTGTCTCCACTTTCTACTTCCTACCCTGCAAGAACATATTCCTATATTTAATGCTTCAAGATAGAACTATATCATTAGAATATACTGCATGTACTATATGTTTATGTGACAAACGCCCCTTCTCAACAGATACATTTGCAGCTATACCACTCTTACCTAGGCCTAAGAATCAAATGTGGAAAACGAATTATCTAAACTCACTGTTTCCTGGTAATTTATCTTCTCTGATACTGTGCTCTAACTTTCACACTCTATTTTTTACCCATGGACCGTGTTCTTTGATTAATTATCTTGTAAATGTATTCATGTTATGCATTTTTCCATCCACTCATATTATTTACCCCCTTTCCCTGTGAACAAGTATAGTATATTTGATGCAGTGCGAAGCATTTGGCAAATTTACCCATTGGAAAGTCAGGAAAGAATGGATGGTACCTGCACTTCAGCTATTTTTTTCTGAGGCTCATTATGTCCTTATTCAGGATTTCATAGCCTCTTATGCCCATTATGAACTCTCAGATGTTGACGGAATAACTTTTCTACTCCAACATTCTTGGCAATATGCATTTCAAGTTAGTCTTTCCCCCCAAATTTTATGCTAATACCAAATATGTTTCAATCTTTGAAGACAGAGAATCCATGATAAAAGACTACACTGTTTAACAGATAAAAGAAAATTCAGAAATATTGAGAGCTGTGATAGCCAGGACAGAAAACAAATTACATCTGACTGTTGTCACTTACTGGGACAATCCAAATACCTCCTCCTATTCTAAGAGAAGTAGCTCCAAAGTAGCTATAATCAAATACAATATTAAGCAAAAGAATTGGTAGAAGTATGAAATTGAGGCTCTTCCTACTTTCAGTAAAAACATATCTGACCAGGAGGGTAACACAAATGTTGTGTGAAAAGAGAAATAAGAGAAATACCACACCATGAAAGACTGAGGATATTTTCTGACAGGGCGAAAGAAGCACACTACCACGGAAAGATTTCTGATTAAAATAGGAGTTTGTTGATTTTGACTTAAAGTTCTATGTACGAATAATTTGTCCCTATATTTAACTGCTTGGTAACTGAATTTCTGAATTCAATCAAGCCTAAATAATTATATTTTTCCTTAATGTAGAGATAACTAACTATAGATTCTCCATATCATTTTGTGAGTGTTCACAAAATCTTACAAGGGAAGAAAGATTTTTCATATCCATGAACACTCTGATCACTTAAATGTTTTATTTACTGAGTCAAAAATTGTTCCTAAACTCATTCAAGTTAGCAACCATTCCATTATATGGTTATTTTCAGAAATGATTGTGGAGAATTTCAGATGAAAAGAGAAAACATTTTCGATCAAAACTGTAACATTCTCATAAGTTAAAGAAAATAGGATTTCAGTTTTAAAAGAAATGCTCGAAGGGCACAATAATTATCATAACAGATTATTATAAATACCTCAAATTTAAAATATTTCAATGAAATAATTATCACTGCAAGATCTTTCACAGATGTAAACATCAGAGGAAGGCCAGTGGACTGACAAAGAAAGATGGGAAGGATTAATCACAGAAAACTGCATTAAACCAAATGCTCATGTGTCATTGGATATATATTTACGTATCATCTAGTTGAAATACATTTAATCTAAATTTAACTTTATTTTATGTTTATATTTAACTGCTTCTCATCATTAGAACTGTACATTTTATACTTAAGAATATACAAAACTACTTAGCTTTCAGTCACTTTTCTCTAATCAATTCTACAGTTCTTCCTAAGCCTTCTTCCTGAAGTACAGTTAGATCACATTAATCTCTGGTTCAGAAAAAAAAAAAAAAAAATCAATGATGCCCCATTGCCTAATGAATTAAACTCTTACTCCTTAGGATCAGATCTCCTTATAATCTGGTCTCAACCTCAATTTCCAAAAACATGCGCCATCTCTCTTTTTCTCATGCTGTGCTCTCTAGCAGCATAATCAAATAGGAAAATGTTCACATATAGAAAATGATAAATTGTTCAGCTTAGTAAAGTAGGCTTCTTTCCTACCTATGTTTTGAGGATAATTAGTGATTACTTCATACTACCTGCGAGTAGGTTTGGGAGGAATGGTGATATTAGGAATAATAAAGAGGACACAGTGGCAGTGACCCACATCTCTCACCCTGATTTGTTCAGTGCTAACACAGTGTTTTTCTTTTCATAGGTCCCTACCTCCAACTTTGTATAGTTCTTTACATTTTACTTAGAGCACAAACTTCTTACTTGTGTACATGGCTGTTTATATACAAAATGTATATATTTACATACATACATACATACAAAATGGCTATTTACACAAAAAATGTGTCTCTTTAACAGAAAGTAAGTTTAAGAGAAAATGTGGATTTTCTGGATTTAAGTCTTCAACATAGTTTCTTTCTCTGGACATGGATGAGAGTTGGAGATTCATTACCTAGTTCAACCAATGTGAGGACACAAGAATTTTCCCTTTCTATGAAACTTTCGGCTGAAAAGTATCTTCCCACTGGCTTAAGAAAAGAAAAAGAGTTTCCTCTCTGCTTAGGTGTAGCTATGATCAAACAATAATCCAAATGAATTCTGAACCTAAGACTGCACAACATGCATGCCTTCAATAAACACTTGTCTTATTAAAGTAGTATAAAAACCTTAAAAATAAGAAGCTAATAGAAATGAAACAGTTGATATCCAGAGGATTGTGCATGACAAACATGAAAATTACCATGCAAGTATGCCTCCAAAGCCCAAAGCACTTGGATATGCCATAATAAAACAAGCTGGGTCTGGCTCCCATGTAAGGGGCTAGGAAGTCATCACTCCATCCCAACTACAAGTGAAAAACTGAACAAACTAAAAAGTCAACAACTTTTCTTGGATTCATAAGAGAGGGGAGGACACAGAGCAAACTGCTGCCCCTAAGACTGCAGAGACAGGCGAACACAGGGAGTCAGGACTTACCAGAACAGAGACTCACAAACAGAAATCAGTGCCAGGGAAGGAAAACCTGAACTGTAACTGGTGAATTACTGGAGGCTCAGTGTGAAAAGTCAGAGAGTTAAAAACTCCACTGGGATTCATTGGCGGCGGGGGGGTACCCACACTTTTCATACTTTTGTGAGTTTTACCTCCAGGAGCTGGACTAGGTTTTCACAGTAAACATTGGAGAAAAATCTCTTTATGCTTCCAGCAGAGGGAGAGGAAAAGGAATCATTTCAAAATATTCTGGAGCACTGTTTCTTCTTAATAAGGCCTGTACTCAGGAAAAACTATCTAACCAGAGCCTAACCTGCTAGGGTTTTAGAAAAGTCTAACTGATCTAGAAGGGAAATACCCAAGTCTAGCCAGCTCTTAGCTGTCCATGTGAGAAAAGGGAAATACCCAATTCTAGTCCACTCCAGTCATTTTGTCCAATTAAAGGGGGAGGAGGGAAAACTGAGCACTTGTGAAGTTCACAGTCCAAGGGCAGAGGATACCAAAGACTAAGACCTAACTGTAGGGCTACAGAACACTTCCCTTCCCTCCACTACTTTACCACTACATTACTAAAGGTCTATGTACAACAGATGCTTTTACCTATTGCATCATACCTACCTATCAAGAAAAAAATTTAAGGCAAAAGGTAACAAACACAATTTGAAGAGACAGGACAAGCTTAAGAACCAGACATGTCAACAATGTTGGAATTACCTGACTGGGAATTTAAAACAACCATGCTCAATATGCTAAGAGCCCTAATGGATAAAGTAGACAGCATGTAAAAAGAGATGGGCAGTATAAGTAGAGAAATGGAAATCATAAAAATGAACCAAAATGAAATGCTGGAGATCAAAAACACTGCAACATAAATTTAAAATGCCTTTGATGAGCTTAGCAGACTGGACATGGCTGAATAAATAATCTCTGAGCTAGAATATATCAATAGAAGCCTCCAATACTGAAAAGCAAAGAGAACAAGACTGGAAAAACAACAACAAAAATAGAACAGAGTATGCAAGGATGGGGGGACAACTATAAAAGGTATAAAATGGTAATAAAGGAAGGAGAAGAGAGAAAGGAATAGAAGAAATATCTAAAACAACAACAACTGAGGATTTAACCAAATTAATGTCAGAGACCAAACCACAGACCCAGGAAGCTCAGAGAACACCGAGTGGGATAAGTGCTAAAGATAAATCTATCCCTTGGCATATCACTATCAAACTACAGAAAATCTAAGATTAAAAAATCCTGAGAGAAGTCAGAGAAAAAACAACAACTGTAGCAACAATAACAACACCTTACGTATAAAAAGAAAACAAGGATAAGAATTACATCTGACTCCTCAAAACCTGTGTAGGCCAGAGAGTGGGGTGAAATATTAAAAGAGGAGAGAGAGAGAAAAAAAAGCCAATCTAGAATTTTTTACCCTGCAAAATTATCTCTCAAAAGTGAAGGAGAAATAAAGACTTTCTCAGATAAAAATAGAGGGAATTTGTTGCCACCTGCCTTGCAAGAAATGTTACAAGAAGTTCATTACAGAAAAGACAAATAATATAGTTTAGAAACTCAGATCTACATAAAAAGTGAAGAGTATTAAAGAAAGAATAAGTGAAGGTAAAATAAAAACTTTTATTTTTTATTCTTAATTTTTCTAACATATAAGTTTGTTCAAAATAATAATATCAAAAATGTATTCAATTATGTATGTTTAGGTAAATACCATATATATACACACACATACACACATGTTTATATAAAAGTGAAATAAATGACAGCAATGATACAAGGTATGGGAAGGAGAAATTAGCATTATTTTGTTGTTTTAAGATGCTCACACACCTATGAAGGTTGTTTTCTTAGCTTAAAAAAAAAAAGCTCATGGCTAGAGTTTAAAAACTTCATGAGTTGGTAATCCCCTTTTAGAGAGAGTTTAGAAGATGGAATGAAGGGTAGAATTTATACTCTGATACTTAAAAATAATATAGTATGAAATTAACCCAAAATAAATATGCTGTGATATTTCAAAACATAAAGGATGAAATCAATTGTTTAACAAATTGTGTTAAACCATCAGTACCATGGAATGCCATTCAGCAATAAAAAGAAACAGCTATCAATATCCACTACAGTTTTGATGGATCTCAATTTAATTATGCTTAGTGATAAAAGCCAATCTAAAGGTTAAATGCTGTATGATTCCATTCATATAACAATCATGAAATGACAAACTATAGCGATAGAAAACAAATTAGTTGGTTCCAGGGGTTAGGGAGGGCTATGAAGGGAGATGGCTATGGCAAAGTTAGTAGCACAAGGGGATTGATTGATTGAACTATTCTATATCTTAACTGTGGCAGTTGTGACAGAAATCTACATGTTATGAAATCTCATAGAACAAAATACACATGCAGAGTATGTAAACCTAATTAAGTCTGAATAAGACTGATGGATTTTATTAATGTCCTTTTGTGATACATATGGATTATAATATTGTACAACACCAATGGAAGATGTTACCACAGCTGGGAACTGGGTAAAGTGTACATGGAGTTTCTCTATATTATTTCTTACAACTGTGTGTGAATCTACAATTATGTCAGGAATAAATTTTTTTAGACCAAGAGGCAAGACAGAGTGTCTGAAAAAATGTTTAAGAACATTAAATACAAATTATGAAAATGAAAAATAAATTCATTAAAACACTTTTTAGATTGATTACAAGTTCTGGACCTGGATCCAACTACTTCAATTCCTATAAGGCATACTGAAAAACAAGTTGAATAGAAAAAGAAAAAACACAACTTATATATTAATTGAAACTAGGTGGCAGGAAATACATGATTGTTCTGCTAATAAATGGTACAAAAGTACACCTTCTTCAAGTATTAATAATCCAAAATGAAATTGCAGCATGCATATAAAAGAATTAAAAAACAAGCATCAGGGCTTCCCTGGTGGCGCAGTGGTTCAGAGTCCGCCTGCCGATGCAGGGCACACGGGTTCATGCCCCGGTCCGGGAAGATCCCACATGCCATGGAGCGGCTGGGCCCGTGAGCCACGGCCGCTGAGCCTGGGCGTCTGGAGCCTGTGCTCCGCAACAGGAGAGGCCACAACAGTGAGAGGCCCGCGTACCACAAAACAACAACAACAAAAAACAAGCATCGGGCTTCCAAAAAAAACAAGCATCAACTCCTTCCAGTAGAATAAACAAAAACAGATAAAATTCATCCTGAAATACAGGAATATTATGCCACGACAATCCGACATGAATTTGAAAAATTATTGAAGAAGTTACAGTTACAATGAAACAACTCAAAGCAAATACAGGAACTCAGGCAAACAACAAGAAGTGGTGTGTAGTAAACAGAGGATGTGAAACATGAATTATACGATTTTAGGAAAGAGATTGAAGGGAAAGTTATTTCAGAAATAAAAATTAAATTATAAGAGCATGAGAGAGAATAGACCCCATAAAAGTTCAGGAGGTAATATGGAGTATAGAATGAGAAAACAAATAAAATGAAAAAGAAATAGAGGAATACCTGAAAATATTCAGATAGGATATAACTGTAACAGATACTTATGGTGCCCTCCCCACTCCTCTTGTGTCTTACCATTTCAGTGTATTAGCCACACTTTCACTACCAGCATCTCTCTTTTCCTGAAAGCTTTTTTTTTTTTTTTTTTTTTTTTGCGGTACGCAGGCCTCTCACTGCTGTGGCCTCTGCCGTTGCGCAGCACTGTCTCCGGACGCACAGGCTCAGCGGCCATGGCTCATGGGCCCAGCCGCTCCGCGGCACGTGGGATCCTCCCGGACCGGGGCACGAACCTGTGTCCCCTGCATCGGCAGGTGGACTCAACCACTGCGCCACCAGGGAAGCCCTTCCTGAAAGCTTTTTATCAGCTTCTGGAGACCTCCCTGCCTGTGCACATGGTAAACTGGATGTGCGATAAAAATATAAGCCCTGAAGAGAAGACTTTGATCCATGCTTGACAGGATTTTATCCTAGCTTTCTTGCCCCTCCACTGAGTTTACCCTGAAGGTCATGTTTTTTATTAACTCTGAGTTCTTCACTGGGTTAAGTTCACGTTGCCCATGACGACAGTTGGATAAGATACACTTTATATCACCTGCCTTTCCTTTCCTGTTTTCCTTCCTCCTTCCCGTAACACTTTTTTTAGAATGATATCCCATTAAAACTGCTTTCATTAAATCCTACTTTTCCAAGTGTCTGCTTCTAGCAAAATCCAAACTAAGACAGGTATTAACAGCCATGAATTTTTGAAGGAGTTTTTCAGGATATAATTTGGAAATTGAATTTTTATTGTCCAAATGGCAACAAGGATTACATTGCTGGTGCTAAGTGGGTGGTGATAACCCTTGGTGAGCTGAATCATCACAATTACTGCAACTCTCACATGTGATGAATTGGGATATAAGAGATGTGGAAGGAGATCTGTGACTTATGCAATATTTCTAACAATGGAGAGATACAGAGGTAGTGGTAATTATAAGGAATGTGGAATTGGTTATTTGTTATTAAGTACCACTGAAACAAGGATGGAAGAAAACAAGCTCAGGTCAGTCAACTGCTAACTCAAACATGGTGCAAAAGTTACAGAAGAGCCTCTATCACATTGTAAAGGGACCCTGATCTCTGGTATCAAAAGGCAAGTCTGTGCTCAAATTCATGCTTAAGCCCTGATTATAAGAAGAAAAATGCTACAAATAAGGTTGAACATAGAGCACTGGCAAGCCTCTGAGACTAAATTAAGGACAAGGATATGGATGGAATAGGACCCTGAGATCTGAGGTAAGGATACCTACACTGAAATACTTGAGAACTTTGAACCACCAGATTTCCCTGGAACCTCTGAGCTTACAAAAGTCATCAAGAGGCCTGCCCTTGACTATGACCATGCAAAGACTTTACATGAAGTCTTGCAAGGTAATACTCGCTCTATTCAAGGTCTTAAATCACTACCCCTAATTGTTTCTACATAAATAATTAGGGGCAAATTTCAACATGGAATAACTGGAGAAGTATTGTGTCTGATCCAAGAAATAAGAGCTTAATCATGAAAGGAACTGAAATAACGACTAATCAGTACTGGAAGGTACTAGAGTAACATTCATGGGAAAATTATTTTGAATGTAGAGGACCACAAGGATGGAATATAAGGCTGGATAAGCAAGAATTTAGTGACAGTGGAGGCCTTTCTCCTTCCTCAGTATTTAAAATCCTGGTAGGAACATGTGGGTACAATGATGGCCCATAGTTAATAAAGCGGAGATTCTGCCACTGCCTTGACAAAGTATTGAGGAACATACTCTGAGATAAAGGTACACTAGGACAGATTTATTATGTAAGACTAGAAAACCCAACTCGTGTGTGTTACACCAAAACAATAAGAAATGCACTAGTGAAGGGAGCATTAATATCACTAAGAAGCTCAACAGTGGTGTTCCTCTGTAGGCCAGAGCTAATTATAGTGATATCTGCTGTGGAACTTGACTTGATGGTGTCAGTGGCAAAGACAGAGTTCTGGAATAGCAGAGACCTGTTGACTGCACTTAACTATCAGAGATAATGTAAATATTATTAGTGTAAAGGACTTGGCAGAAACTCCACACAGCATATTTTCTACCATTGAGTCCTCTAAAACCACAGATTTGTTTCAATCATACGGCCTAATTAGCATGCTACGTTATATCAGAGCATATACATTTTTAAATGCCATCTTTTGATCTGGATGTTGCTCAAGTCTGATAGCCTTCCAAATTATCCAGTGAATAAGTTGAAGTAATATTTCCCTTTGTGGTGGACACCATCTCCAAAACTCAAGCTGACCTACCAAGTCATGTGCCTCTTTCTTGGTGGTAGGAGTTGGAAAGTACAACAGCTTGTTCTTTGAGAGGATGACCCTGTAGATGGTTCCACTGGAAGCACTGTGGGATTGGAGTGCTATCCTTCTAGACATGGTATATATTTTAAACTAATGAATTGGTATTATATCCCTGATCAATGTAATGCTATGTCTTCAACAAAGGAGTGGATGGAGAAGATTCCCTGCTCATCATTCTTCCCTGTGATTCACTTGAGAAATGTAAGCTTCCCTTCCCAATTTTTATCTCTGATGAACTAGAGTTCCTAGTTCCCAGAAAGGAATAATGCTTCTATCAGAAGCCATGGTAGGGGGTTTCGCTAAACTTAAACCTAATGCCATCTCCCATCTTGTGCTCCTCATACCAGTAATCCAGGAGTCAAAGAAAGGAGTTACTATGCTCACAAGTGTTACTTATCCTGGTTATCAGGAGGAAAATAGGATTTCTGCTGCTTAATGGGTGCAGAAAGAATTATCAAGCTATTCAGAAAACTCAATGGTACGCTTATTGGTGCTTTCATGTCAAACAATATCTTCTTATCTATGTAAAATTTTATAAAAATCTTCCCAAAAGTTAATTATTAAAGGAGAAAATAAAAACTGATGTGGGTAGTTATATATAGATTACCAAAAAGTATACAGCAATTAGGATGCATCCAGCTGCAAATAACAGAATCATCTCACTAGCACTGGCCTAAGCAATGAAATGATTATGTATTTTCTATAAGTAAAGCTAGAGTTAGGCAGTTCCAGGTTGTTTTAATAACTCAATAATATTATGTCATTGCAATTACATCTACAATTTTTTTTATCACCTTTTTCCCCCTGATGGTTACAATATAGCCACTTTGGGTTCAAATACCACATCCTTATTCTAGCACATGTAGTAATAGAGAAGAGGCAGGGTTTAAAGTCTTTCCCAGTGTGAGGTATCATCTTTACACTGCACCACCTCAGCAGACATTCCTACCTATCTTATTGGCCAGAAAAGTGCCAAAAAGATACACTGCACATACCCTCCATTTTGAAATTAGATCACATACTAAGACTGAGTGCCCAAGTAACCCCTGGCTTTGAGTTGGAACACCTAGAGAATATCTCTTTGGCAGTTTGAATAAAGACGGCCAAAATTAAGAAAAGTAAAATAAATGTCTCTCATGCAATCCAAATATCTAAAAATACGATCATACTGATGGATGGAAAAATTGTGATACTGATGCGAATTATCAACAAATCAGTAATATAAATTCTAAATGTAATGAAGCTAAAAGAAGATATTGGCAGGCAAAAGAAGTTAAAGAATAGCTTTGCTAATGGATCTCTTTGGTTTATTTATAAATCAGGCAATGAAACAGTCATTTTATTAGCTAAACATCAACACTTATAGTGCATGGTTGTGTGCCCTGATTATCAAATGTTATTAGATGTTTAAAGATAAAATTATGCATATATCTGTAATTTATGCAGAACAAATATCAAAATAAATCTATAATGAATGTTTACAACATCATATTTGATTTATTTAATATACACTTAAAATGAAAGCATTTTAATTGCTTCTTCAGGCAGATTAGCTCTTCAAACAAACTAATGGAAAAAGTCTTATGATTATACATACTTTTTTTAGTATAATTAAGACACCCCCTTTTCGGAAATTCCTTATGCAATAGCTTATGAAGTGAGTGCCAAAGCAACAAAGTCATTCGTTGTTAAATGTAAAGCTTCTAACCTAAATATCTACACAATTTTACTCTACAAATTAGAAAAATAGCTATCAGCAGCTCTTTGAATCCAAGTCTGCTGTACTTCAAGATACATTTCTTGCTTTTGCACTACAATTCATCAATTACCATCAAGTTAAAACAAATCCTAGGACTTCCCTGGTGGTGCAGTGGTTGAAGAATCCGCCTGCCAATGCAGGGGACATGGGTTCGAGCCCTGGTCCGGGAAGATCCCACATGCCGCAGAGCAACTAAGCCCGTGTGCCATGACTGCTGAGCCTGCGGCAACTACTGAAGCCCGCACGCCTAGAGCCCGTGCTCTGCAACAAGAGATGCCACTGAAATGAGAAACCCGCGCACCACAACGAAAAGTAGCCCCCGCTCGCTGCAACTAGAGAAAGCCCGAGGCAGCAACGAAGACCCAAAGCAGCCAAAAATTGGAGAAAGCCCGAGGCAGCAACGAAGACCCAACGCAGCCAAAAATAAATAAAATTTTTAAAAAAGGAAAAAAAAAAAAACAAAAAAACGGAAAAAAACCCCAAATCCTAAATGCTGAGTTAAGGACTATTAACATTACTTGGGAATTTATAAAATATTCCAAGATTCAGTCAGTTTATTCATTTAATGAATATGTGTGGTATAAGTGGGTACTGTGGTGTATATGAACATAAATAATGCATCTTTTAAAATATACAATTTTTCACTATAATAAATAGTGGGTTGGCCAAAACGTTAAGATCTTAATGGAAAAACCCGAATGAACTTTTTGGCCAACCAATACTTGTAGATAGAGTTGCACCATTTCTGATGGAAACTATTGGAATTCTCTGCCTTTCCTGAAAATATGCCTCTTCATTGCACTGGACAAATGTTCATGACAAATCACAGCATTTCTAAATCGCTGGTAGCAAATTTTTTTTTTTTAAATTTCAAAATGTGATTTTACAGCCAACTTAAATCCTGATTAAAGGTAGCTGAAGTAGTTTCCCACAGCCTATGGGCCTCACTTTCCATGTTGTCGCTGCCTGTTTCAAAATTATAAAAGAGGAAATTAATGTAGTTGGTCAAAAACCTCAGATATGGGAGATGACGACAATGGTCCCCAGATTTTGTGAAACTAGGAATACTGGTGATATTGTTTTTGAAATTTTCAGCCTCTGCTAAAGTTGACAGTTCCCTTGAAAGCATCTTCTATTTTTCTCTGTCTACCCAAATCCTAACCACCCTAAGAGGCCCAATTCCATCCCTGGTGGATGAGTTTATACTAACACATCACTTTTTAGAATTTCTGCATGACCTATTTATCATTTAATTAATCTGATATTTGCTGATTCACATGTGACAAGGGAGGGTTTCATGGTTCAAAGACCCTGAGAGAAAACTGTGATAGAAGAGAACTGACTTCTGTCATTACTAGAATTCCTCTAACCTCAAAGGATAGATTAAGAAACAGCAAAATATAAGTAAAGAGAAAGATCTGGAAAAAGATAATGAAAGATATTGTGCTGGGATTTTCCTTTATAATGGGTGAGTCAAGCTTTTCTCACTTAGATTTATGTTAGTAGCAAACAATCACTCTACCCAATGAAGAAAATGTCTATGTTTAGATTATGCCTGAATTTTATTTCTGGATGGTCCACAACATAATTTTAAAAGAGAGTAAAGTTGGGAACATAATGTGGACACAATTAGAGAGCATGCAATTAAAACCATGCATCTTTTTTAATTACGTCACCCATCCACATACCTAAAAATCAAAAATACTATGTGAGAACTTCTGGTTTCAAGGTGAAAAATTAAATGTTTCACTTTACTCTTAATAGACTACAATATACAAGTTTCTCCGATGACCCCAGTCTTTGGCCAGGAATATCATAAATTGCTATACTAGGCAACAAACCCACAGAAATAAAGCTTTTCCTCTACCTGTCCAGCTGGTATTTGGGACTGTTCCAAACAAGTTTTAGTGGAACATTCAAACTTTTGATTCTCTTTCAGTAATATAAATGTATTTTTTAAAGTAAAGTAGTTTTGAAATAAAATATACACTCATAAAAGTGCACAAATCAGGAATGCACAGCTTAATGAACTTTTACTAACTGAATACATCCACCTACCCATTAAGCTGATCAAGAATTTAACCAAACTGAATATTAGCACCACATCTGAAGCTCCCCACTTATGCACCTCCAGGCACTAACCCCAATAATTTAAAATCTGAGACAGAAAAACTTGACTATAAAATTATCACAAATTTAAAACAAATATTATACATTATATATATAAAGCATATAACACAAATATTATACAGCATATGATCTATAACATATATAATATTAATTTAAAATTGTGATATTTTATTATTAAGTTTTCTGTCACATTTAACTTTAAATTACTGATGGATAGAAATTATACCTTATTCATTGTTATATTTCCCACAGAGAAGTACTAAATATGCTTTGTAGAAAATAGATAATAAAATATTCATTAAATTTCCATTTTATCAATGAAAGCTCTATAGAATTTTTACTTTTTGGATTTGCTAAATTTTTACATGCTTTATACTACATTTAATGTGCTGCTGATAAAAACTAGTTAATGAAAACATTAATTTTATTCAACTGCAAATTATGTCAGACTGTATTATTGTCTGTCTAATATGATTTAAAAATAGAATTTTTCTATCTTTATTGTCACTTGTACCTGCATGTTAAGTTTTGGGGTGATCATTTTCTTTAAAAATTGTTAAATTTCAGCCCTACTATATTTGTAACATTATAACTGAACATTTAGAGAAATGTCAATTTTTACATTTTCTTTCCAAAGCTATGTTAAGTCCCTCAAATAATGCAATCTCTGCAATAATGCAATCAAGTAAATGCATCCCTGGTAATTTCTTTATGGTCAAATAGGATTTAAAAAATTATTTAAAATGAGATTTTAAAAAATGAATTATCAAAACAACCTCTTTAGTGGGAACCTAATTGAAATGATTGTTAAAATAAAAATGAAACAGTCTCACTCAAATTTAATTATAATTCTACTCTTTTTCCTCCCTCAATGTATTGTGCTATGAATGTTTACAACTGATTAACTTCTATTTAATTCACAGTGTTTATTACATGACTTGATCTTATTTCAAATAATTACCATGGTAATTTTTTTTATCAAAAATGGTTGAAGCTAGAAGACCACAAGTTAAAATAGAGTAAACCACAAAAGACTAGAATCTATCTCCAAAGAAGACATTTTCACCCAATTTTTATGTTAATTAATTTTAGTGTTCTGTCAAATATTTTCTTCCAAATTTAGTTATATTTTGCATATTCTACATTTACTGTATGTAAAAACCATTATATGCCTAATTATTTCATATTCTTTTCAATGATGTATGATTTAATGATCGATTATCACTCTCATTCTACCATAAGCCTGTCAAAATTCTAAAGCAAAATTAAAGAATCAATAAAAATTCACACACAAATGAACAAATAAATCAGGAAGTCAAGAAAGCAAAAAGTGAGAGAAGCAAAGATTAAAAAGTGATACACAGAAAACACATATTAGAAATATTTCAAAACATAACAAAAATAAATATGAATGGATTAAACAAAATAAAATGAAATTAGAAAGTAAAAATGAAAATAGAAAGGGAGATATTTTAGATATTTTAGATATTTACAAGTGAAGACATAAGTCTAAACAATGTGTTATAGAGAAAATCATTATGAAATATAGGGATGAAATATAAGGATGACAAAACAATAGAAGTATCACATATCAAAATTTAGGGATAAAGCTGAAGTGACAATTATAGCAAAGTTTTTACTCTGTTATTCCAGATGGTGGAGACAAAACTCAGAAGCAAACATAAGTGCTCAAGAGAGGGAACTCACCCAAGTAACATTTTACATAATTTCGTTGAAGTTAGGAGGTGGACAACTGAGCCGAACTTACTATGTAACCATGAGAACTTGTAATGATTGCATCAGAAACTGGCTGGGTGGGAGGGTACTTTAACAATCAGAAGAACACCAGGCAATCAAGTCGGTCAGGTAGAAGAAGTAGCATACTACTACCTGTTTCTGCTGGAGATCAGAAAGCTGGTGGTTCCTCCTGAACAACTCAGCCTGCTGAGTTAACACACTCAAGGCAGTCACAGGACAATGCAGGCCATAGGAAACAAAGGGCTCATGTCTCCTCATACAAGGTAGGAATTCATTTTTTAAAACAATACATAAAATGACCAAAGATAAAAGATCTAAGGATTCCACTCAAGAAACTATGAAATAAATAAAGTAAATATAAAGTAAGTAGGAGAAAGGATCAACAAAATCAAATAGCTTTTAAAAAAATATTAGAATAGTGATGAAATAAAAATTTGTATTCTAAGGCAAGTCAAGGAAAATCTGAACATTAACATTTTTTCCCTCTCTCCTCTACTGTGCATTGTGTATCTGCATTATGCATGGACCAAACCTCCCCATGGGCAGAAATTCCTGCTCAATTATAAAGAGCAACATTCTCCTAGCCTCAACAAGATAACTCCTTAAGAGATAACCTTTCTTCTTAATCTTGTAAGGGTCCACGATGACCCATGACCCACTACTCACTTTGTACATGTAGCTCTGGATTGTGTAATCTGTCAGTGATGTGTCATTTAATGTACAACCCTCTGTCTCAAAGACTTAGGTAACTGTGCTTTGACCTCTAATGGGCGGAACATTTCTCAGAGCTTTCTGAGAAGCTGTTCCCAGGTTATAATCCTCAATTTGGCTCAAATAAAATTTTCCATATCTTTCTTAGATTAAGTTTTTTTCTTTGTCAAGAATAGTATAGTAGTTGGAAGTATTCTGTGGGAAAATATCCTCCTACAAACACCTAGAAATTACAGATAAAATATAAAAAGCATCATTTAACTTATGTGTCTGAACTCTCTCTCTCTCTCTCTCTCACACACACACACACACACACACACACTCACGCTCGCGTGCGCGCTCTCTCTCTCTCTCTCTATTTATTAGTACCTTTACTGACACAGCTTTCCTGTTTTTTGAATAATGGAACCCACATTTTTATTTTGTACTGGGCCTCACATATTATGTAGTCAGCTATGATCCCCCCAAAAGAAGTAAACTCAGTGTTACCTCCTGTTGGTTGTCCAGTAAGGCATCAAATAACAACAGAAACAAGGAAGGAAACATCCTCAACAATATTTCTCAGAATTAGAGCAGGAAGAGCCCAGTCATGTGTAAAATGAAATGGCCCTTACAAAGTCTCTGGGCCCTAGGATTTAAGATCCTTCACTGTCAAAGTGGCAAAATCATGAAGCCGCTGGCAATATATCAATATGTGCATATATCTGGCATGAATCTACTACATAAATATTACTTTAAAGACTGGACTATTATATACAGTTATATATCATACATTTTTCATTTTAACCAGGAAACAATGAATTTCACCCTTTCATGGAAAATTACTTGAATGATGGTTTTTAGGACAGCACAACATGCCATCTGACACACATCATCATTTATTTGACCATATTTGTGAATGTGTAGTTTCAAAAATAAACAATCATATATTTTTAAAACTGCCTTCAATTCTGATGATTTCCTAAGAAAAATCACTAAAATTATAATTATTGCAACTTGTTTTTTTTTTATTTTAAAAGCTCTTCACAGATTATGGATATTCAATATTCACTCAGACTTTTTTTTAAATTGATACTGTATCTTTTTATGATGTTTGGCAAAAATGTTTTTAAATTTTGCAGAATTTATTCTCTTGATCTTTTCTTCGTAAAATTGTTTGCCTTTTCATTTGAATACTTTGAAAACTCTCTCTGGTCATAAGACTATTTAAATATTTACAAGTTGTTATAATCTAATCTGTGAGCCTCTGAGATTTGTGAGTGTGGGTTTGGCAGTGGTTAGAAGTTGAAGATCATTCATTTATTCCTTAGTTATTATTGGATTGTCATATATTAAGGTATTCCCATGTATAAAGTTCTTTTAAGACTATCTGTTATGTTTCAGAGATTTGACTGAGGCCAATAAACAGCTGTTAAAATTGTAATTTTAACTATCTTTCCTCAGATGAAGCTTGCACCCATTAAGAACCAGTTTACACTTGTTAAGACCACCAGTTTGCAATGGTTCAGAGCACCAGTTCATCGAGCTCGGCTGCCTGGTATCTCATCTCATCTCTAGAGCCATCACTTACAAGCTGTGGAGTACTGGGTAGGTTTTCTAAGTATATTTGTCTCATTCTCATCATATTCAAAAGGTGATAATAACTACCTCTTGAGAGATGTAAAAATTAAATGATATTATTTACACACACATACTGTCACACACATAAGCACTGAAAATTGACTATGACATTTAAACATTCAATAAATGCCGAAAATTTTTACTGACTCTAATAATGTACATTTTTCTCTCTATCTATCACCTATCTATCTATCTATCATTTACCACTCCTGAAGCCTTTAACTTTCATTTCAATAGTTGTCTCTTATTTGTGTTTGGTTTTGATTAAATAACTAGTTAATAATTAACTGTAGCATATACATGTAATTGTCTCTGTCTCTTGCTCTACAGTTCCTCACTTCACTTTACCAGTTACTGCTGAAAATTAGTCATATTTTTATATTTTTATCTCAATGAGAAAAAGTTTTATAACTAGTCTGTTTTTCCTTTGTTCTTAATTTTGTATTTTACTTAATTGCAGAATATATTCTTTACCTTTAAAATGAGGCAAATCCACAAGGCCAT
This sequence comes from Physeter macrocephalus, assembly GCF_002837175.3. NCBI lineage: Eukaryota > Metazoa > Chordata > Mammalia > Artiodactyla > Physeteridae > Physeter > Physeter macrocephalus. The sequence continues at coordinate 103,713,136 of NC_041221.1, forward strand.
CACTTTGATTAATTGCATTCATATTTCTAGAATTATATCTGATTCAATAGATGGGATAACTCATTTTCTTTCAATAAATTTTCTTGAATTATATATTTTAGTTTCTTAATACTGTTTTATTTTTGGAAATGCAAATTATGCAAATGCTAGATCTACTATTTCTCTCTTGTAACATTTCTTCTGTTTTCTCTAGTTATTTTATTTCTTTGTTCTTGCTTAATTTATTTTGCCTGGTTTTCTGAAGTCTGCTCTGGGTTTATGGTGGCCTATTTATGATGCATCTTTTTCTTTTCTGTTATTTCCATATGGCTTTCATTTTTATCATTTCCCATTCGTTTTGAGCACTGATAGCTCATTTAATAATATTTTTTGTAATTTTTTTACTGATTTTTCCAACAATTCCTCTAAATTCTTGGGGAAAATTTTGAAGATAATTTTCATCTCTTCTTTAACCAAAGTTTTTGTGTGTGTTCTTCATGTGTCTCCTGTCGCCTGTTCTTCCTGCCATTCTTATTTCAGTACTTTTGGTTCAGCCTGTTCAGGTGTTCCCCTCTCTTCTGGTAGTACATCTTCATATATATCATAGTAGCACTATATAACATTTCTTTTTCATCAAAAAGCTCCTCATTTCTCTTTTTGTTTTCAGTTTGTGTCATAGAGCAGAAGCAGAGAGATTAGTTTTCTATAAATCAATCCCTGAAGAAATTGAACTGTCTAGTTTAAAATATCTTTTGAGAAAAGGCAACATCTGTGATGTAGGAAAGGAATTTGAAATAAAGGAAATTATTTTTGAAGTATCATATCTTTTTTCACTATTAGTGAATGGTATGGGCTAATGTTATCATTAAGTCTGTTAATCTAGAAGTTCCAAGCAAAATATTTAAGAGACTCTTGCTTCTTGTTTTTTAATAGGTGTATGTGACATTTTGCCTTCATGTGCTAATATCTAAACTTAGGGTTTAATTCAAGAAAAAAGATAAATACTAAGCAGTTCATGGAAGGAAATATATTCATGCATTCAATTACTCCAGATAAAAATGAGTATCTGCAAATATTGACATAGTTTATCTTATTTCATACCAAATAGTGAACAGAGTTTTGGAAGCTCACAGAAGCACTCAGAAACCTGATCCCTTATAACCTTTTATCCCTTAATCCTGTTTCTTGCTACAATATGTATGTTCTATGTCACATTGCAACACTTATTTTCTAAATACACTTTGTACATTCTCAGATCTAAGCATTTCTGAGCTTTTTCCCTAATCCAAAATACTTTCCCATACAATGACCTCTTGAAGGTCTGTCTTCCTTCTTTGGTCAGCTAATACATTACATCATTTGAGGACTCTTCCAACAGGTCCTGCGGTTGGCAGAATTCTTTAGAAAAAAAAAGGTCCTCTTAGGATTCTACACCCTAATCGCAGATACATGTGGATAAATGAGATATCACTCCCTTAATAACATGTTTTTATAATGTAGTTGACCTTAACATAGGGATGTTATCTAAGTGAGACTGATCTAATCACACAAGCCCCTTTGAAAGCACTGAATTTTCTCCAGTTAGTGCAAAAAAGAGGAAATCAGAAGGATTTGAGGCAAGAGAAGCATCTCAGCCACAGTTTCTAGACATAAAGATGAAAGGGCCACATGCTAAGGAAGGTGGGCAGACTCTATTTGCTGAGAGGTCCCTGGCTGACAGCCAGCAAGAAAACAGAATTCTCAGTCCTACAGCTGCAAAGAAAAATTCTGCCAACAACATGGATAAGTCTGGAAGAGAGTTTCTCCCAAGGACCTCCAAATAAGAACCCAACTAGGCCAACATCTTGATTCTGGTCTTTAGAGACCCTAAGCAAAGAAACCAGCTAACCCCACCCAGACTTTAGACTTACAGAACTGTGATATAAATAAATGGATATTGGGTATTGTTTAAGCTGCTAAATTTGTGGTAAACTGTTATTTAGTAATCAAAAACTAATATGCTCCCCCCATCCCCCAAATTAAGCTTTTCAATCCTTCCTTTCAGTAGGAAAGATTCCTTTCACTCATGCATAAATCCTTCTACTCTTCCAAGTCTCTCTCCCTTATAAGAAAATCTTAGAGTGTAGGGGATATACCTTTGCCATATTTATTTATATCCCACGTATAAGACATTACCTAAAAGTAGATATTCTGTTGAAGATATTTTAACAAATGTTACAAATACTGTTCTTTATGCTGTTCTTCCATATTTGATGTCGCTTCTAAGAAAAAATACGTCAGCATAGTTCCAAATGGCAGTTTGGATAGTCTTCTTCCATCTCATGCATCTAATCTCATGATAACAGAAAAAGTGACTCATAAGTACCTGTTTCCTAGATGTGCACCTTACTTCACAGTATTTGATATTCTCAATTTATATGCCTATATACTCAGGTTTCAGTGAGGTAGAGTTCATTTTTTTCCAATATAAAAATACAAGTCTTCCTCAGAAATTTGATGAAGGTATAACAGTTATTTATATTTCAGGTAGAAAAAATGTGTAGGATCCTTTCTGATATTGTGTATTTTTGATTCAAAGGATAGAGTCATCATTTCCTGTTGTACTGGTTCTATAATTTACATATCAAATACTTCATAATTGTAAAAGCTGTAAATAATCTTCAAATTTTGCTACACTGTGATAAATTACTAAATGTGGTAAACTATATATTTATCATGAAGAACTGTATTTAGATTATTATGATTATGAAAAATTTGATTGAAATATTTGCTCATATATAGAATTCTCACACTGATAGTAATTGCTCAAAGTAAAAATCTTTTTATCCATTACACAATGTACTTCATAAAATGCACACATGGTTATCAACTTTCAAGGCTACTTTGCTCATTTACCCTTTTAGCTTCATTAAAGTACCTATGTTATTAAGAACAGTCAGAACTTCTTTAATGATTCCATACACAAAATTTTTCTGAATTATTATTCAATTGAAATATTTAAACTATTTCAAAATACTTGTGAAGAACATAAACACTCAAAATACCAGAAAATAAAGCTTTTGAATTGCCTATATATATATAATATATTATATATATAATATATATATATAAAATAACTACAATCTGAGAGTATGGCAGTGTATTGACAGCCTCCCTTTTGATGACGACAAATCTAGGGACATCTATAGGGCTTTTAAGTCACATCTCACACTTTCCAGCTCTTATTTTCTTTCTATTTTTTCAAAGGCCTAGAAATATTCTCTTCCAAGATTTACCTCCTACTGTATTCATGAATTTGTAAGATGAAGAATTTGAACAATTCTGCAGTAAGGGTTGCCAAAGCAGAGCAGCAATAAAGCTTATCAGTTAAGAGCACAGGCTCTACAGCTGCACTGCTTGCTCCTGCCTTTGTGGCCTTGGTCAAGTCACCAAATATCTTCATGCCTCAGTTCTGGAAAATTTTAAGTGGAAAAAATTATCTTACAGTATCAATTATCTTATAGGCTTGTTGTGAGAATTAAATAAGGATTAATATATACAAACCTTTTAGAACATTATTTGACACTGTAATAAATATATAAATAAGAGGTTCTTTACCTGCAATTATAAAATGTTATGTAGTTCCCCTAGAAAGCGTCTGATACAACTTCTTCATTTTATAGGAGGAGAAACCCATGGGCAGCACGGTAGAGTGAAAAGCATAGTTTCAAGTTCACAGAGTCTATCTTTTGACTCAGGGATGAGCCATCCCCTTGGGGTAAGTTATTTAACATTTTCTAACTCTGAATTTCATCATCTTTACAATAATATGTAGAATGTTGTTATCTGATGATAGAGCTTAATTATTTCAGTATCACTGGAATAAAAAAGATTTTCAACAACTTTAGCCCTTTCCCCACATTCCTTCTGCAACCCATTCTTTAAATATCTGTATTCTCAGAGGATCCAGCATTTTAAAAATTATCATTATACACTTTCTGGGAAATATCATGAATTCTAATATGATTTATCCTATTAAGTAAATAACATCCAAACTTGAACACTTTCCCACCTCCAGACTAACTACTTGGCATATATTCACCCATAGTCATTTTCAGATTGACAGAAACCAAAAAAATTCAGTATCTTACTTTAAGGCACATTACCTCCAAGGCTCTTGTAGTCATTTATTTTAACCCTTGCATTAAATTAATCATTAATTCTTCCTTTTATTCCAACTCATACAATATAATAATGCTGTTGGAATGTGCTTCAAAAATGAGTTACATATGAAGACCTTTCTCCCTACCTAAATGTTATTTCTTACTAGGTCTTTTATAGCAACTCTCCTTTTGAGTTGCCTGGCACCAGTTTAAGTGTTTATTGATCACCTGTTATGTGCTGGGTTTTGAGGATACAGCACTGAAAAGAACCCAGTTCCTGTTCTTGAGTTCATTGGTAATTTCAATATGGTACGAAATGTTTGACAGTAAAGATAAACATAAGGTAGTGCTTGGGGGCCTAAGCCAGTCTCACAGTAAGAGGAGGCATCCTAGATAAAGTAAACCCCACTTGATGTCCAAGTAGAATTTTACTTTTGTACTCTAACCTTTGACCACTTTTTATTTCTTAACTTTTACATTTCTTTACCAGGCTTTTATAAATGTATGGCCTTTTTACATATTATGCTATATTGCCTGAAATATTGTTTCCATTTGAACTCATATTCTTTCAAGATCCTTTTCAAAATTCTATTGCACACTGACAATTTTTCTGTTGTGCCCCCTTTTATCTGCTTATTTTATAGCTTTCACCCTGATTTGCTCTTATTTATTTAGATTTCTTTTCTAACACACTGAAGTGAGTGTTATTTCTATATTTCCAGAGCTTAGTTCCTCTTACTCAGTAGGTGCTTGGTGATATTAATGCCAGGAATACTGATACAATAATTAAAAATGAATATATTTGGGGATTAAGTTGTACCAGTTAAAGTGCTAAGAGTTTTATCCTGTTAAGCAAGATCTATTTTTATTCTCATTCCATAGTTGAAAGAAGAGAGGAGAGTGGAAGACTGAGAAATTTGCTCAAGGTCACAGAGCAGATAAGGATCAGATGGGGTGGGACCAGGACACTTCTAACTCCTAAGGACAGGCTCTGAACCACTGTTATGTTGAATGATCAGCAAAAGTTATTTGGGATCAAAGTAGCTTTCACAGAAGGGATAATTACAAACTTACATGTCTGACTGACCCTTCTCCTCTTTTAAACTGCTGAAAATATGATCTTTTAGATAGTCTCTTACCCTTACTGCATCATTTTTCTTTGTGTGTGCAGTAATTTTTTCAGGGTTTGTAGGAAATCAATCTATATTAACATGATAGATTGAATTCTGAGATAGAGTACAAACATTTTATATTTTTAAAAATTACAGCATTGCTTTTGTGGATTGTTGAGATCTAGCCTAAAAAATCATTGATTTTATTCATTCACCTATTAATTCTATAAACATGTATTATGGCCCCACTATGTGTCTGGAGTTGTCCTAGTTGTTGGGGAACTTATAACAGGAGGATATTACACATGAGTCACCATTTGCAATACAGTCCTATTATCCTATGATGGAGGTATACACATGTATAAAGAGACTTTTTTAATGTTATCAAATTCAGCCTATGGAAGAAGTAACTTCAAAAAGCTTCATGAAGTATTAGCCAGGAAAGGAAGAATGAAAGGGCCAAAAGATGATTTAGGAGTTTGGTAAAAGAAGGAAGGTGGTCACATCAAGGAATTGCAAATGATCCATATAACTAGAGCACAGGGTGCATGTTGAAGAGCAATGAAGGCATAAGCTGGAGAAGCTTTTCTTTCTGAACACTGTGAGCAGCTGAGAGGAAATTAAAGGAATAGAGTAAGGACACAAATTTGTATTTTAGATAGAATATACTGGAGAAAGGAGAACATATGAAGAAAACATTTTGGCTGGAATGATGTAAATGTTGTTATTGGTTATCAAGAGAAGAGCTATGAAAGGATGTACAAGTTTGAGGTATCTGTTGGGCATCCTGATATTTATTACTCAGGTCCCAAGCAGTAAACTATGGCAAACTCTAAGGAAGGGGTTAGCAAACTATGGCCCAGTTGCCAAATCAGGCCTGCTGCCTATTTGTTATAAACCATGAGCTAAGAGTGGTTTTTATAGATGAACATTTCTATTTAATTTGATGATAGGGAACACTAACCATAAAATCCAATTAAGCAATATGTTATCCCCTGCTCCCAAAAAACTCATCCCACTCTTCTCATTACTAGACAATTATTATAAAAATATATTCAATTATTATATTTTGAACAGTCAAAAATACATTGTAGTTTTGATATAAAAATATAATATACTCGATTTTGACTCTTGGCTTGAAAAGTCTGAAATATTTACTATCTGGCCCTTTAAAGAAAGTTTGTTGACACTTTCTCTAAGGAGTAATTAAAATATTTAATTAAGGGATTTTTAAGAAAGAAATGGGCAAGATTAATGGGACTAGGAGTGAAAGTAAATCACCCAGGGATTAGGAAGCACAGGAAGTCGTTATCATCTCATGGACCTAAAGGCCAAAGCAAAGAAGGCTTTATGGGCATTCAGTTGGAGATACAGTCCAGAAGTGATGCTGCCTCACAGGAGCCATGAAATTAATAAATTCAGCTACTGGCAAACCTCTTCACAGCAGGGAGTAATAAATACCCTGACAAGTTTGCAGAAATGATACTCTGATCTCTCTGTCCTGTCTTTTTCAATCTCTCACAATGCCTCTCATTGACCAAATCCATCAGAAAGTCAGGAGGCAAGGGAGCCCAGGACTCCACAGAGTACAGCTTCCCAGGTCACAGATATGATGGAAAAGAATGGGGACTGGATTTGTAGTGACAAATAGAGAATTGCCAGTACAAAATGCAAAATACTAATAGGTATTTGGATATAGGCATATAGAATGCAGAAAAGAAAACTGGGCAGAACACATAGATTTTAGAAGCTTTAGTCACTTGGTGGTTATTGAATTTATTGATCTATATAAGTCTTTTCAAGATTACTTACAGTTAGAAGAGGATGTGGGGTGAAAACAAAACCATAAGTAACATAGGCATTTAATAATAAAGACAAATAGCTTGCAAAGAAGTTATAAAGAGGAAAAAATATTAAAAGCTAAAAAGAATGCCTCCTGAATTATATGAGTTTAATAAAGATGCATGAATTAATTGATAGCTATCCAAGTGCTTGTGGTTTAAAAAGGAAAGATAAATAATATATGAATTCAACCACTTTGGCTCAAAATGTATATTTGTGTGAATACAGATCCTAATTTCAAAATAATTCTCAAATTCTACCATCCTTTACTACCATTATGGCTAACATTCTGCAGGAGTCAACAATTCTTACCTAATCTACTGCAGCAGTGTCCAAACTGACTGTGAATTTCCACCTGTGTTCTACAATGTATTTATCACACAACAGCCTGAATGAACTTTTGATAAATGTTACTTCATTATCCTGTTTCAAATCCATTTGAAACTCTGTCTTCACAGTTAAAATACAACCCAAACTTCTTCTTATGGCTCCTCAGAAGAAGAAGAGTGTTCCTGAATTTTCTGTATTGAAGACCTCTCTCCGTTTTATGGCCCTCATTCTGTTTCATTCTTTTTCATAGACTTTACCACCACTTTAAATTGTGTTGTGTTTTCTTCTTTATTTTCTGCATTTCATTGTAAAGAAGGCCTGTTGAAGATTATACAATTATCTCCCTGTTCATGTCTCTATCTCCAGTGTTTATGTATCGAGTGGGGGATTGAATTTCATCATTGCCAAGTAACTTGATTAGAACACCCACAATTCCTGAATCTCAAATAAAAGTACAATTATACCGATGGATTATTAGATGCATGGCTATACACATTTATTAGTAGGGATTAAAGACAAAGCAGCAGGTGAGAAGTGGTTGGAGATAAGCATGATGAAGCCATAAACATTCTGTGCCTATGTGCCTTTATTGGCAAAAGATGCATTTGTTCTTTGAGGTTCCTCTCCTTTCATAATTAATTTCTGGTAGTTCCTCTGACATGTTTCCATTATTTGCAGACCCAAACTTATATAACTATTACTTCTGACAACCTCAGCCCATCTCATCAAGTCACTGGACCTTGTTTCTAGTCCAAGTGTGGACCCAAGCCACTTCCTTAATTTCCAGAAGGCCCAGCAGAGACCAAGACTGTAGTCAATAATGAACTGCAACTAACACTGTGTTCAGGGACCCCTGGTGTTAACAAGTCCTAATAAGTGAACCTCAGGGATTCTTCCTAAATCAAGTTAGATTCCTATATAACAGGAGGCCAATAAAAATTTCTATATCTTTACTTTCAGAGACCAAGCTTCCAAATTATTCAGACCTCAGAAGCAAAAGCATCCTCTCTTTCTCACATAAAGTGTTCAGATTCTACAGCAGAAGGGCCTCAAGTGAGGACACTTGTGTTCTCCAGAGGAAATATCCCACCCAAAAGGTGGTTGACTTCAAGAGACCAGAACAAAATAATCAGAGTAATCAACAGTGCAATTCCCAAAGTCTAGATTTTTACATCTTAAATAGATTCAGTTACATCAGTTACATTTTAATATCTGACCTAATGCATAGTTATGAAAAATGCATCTCTAATTCTTCAAGGGCATAGACTGCTTAAGACAAATTTAATGCATGTTTCTCAACAAAGCACATTCATATCTCTCAATCTTCAGCTTCTGAATTCAAATTTATAGTGACATCTCAGTTTTCTCCAAGAAAAATAGGCAGGCACTTGCTTTAAATTAGTCTAAAAAAAAAAGGCCCACCATGGTAATTTTTTTCCCAAAACCCAGGAATTCCCTTCCAGAAGTAATTTATTCTCTTCCTCCAGATGCTGAAACTGCCAACAATCCATAAAGGTCATTTCCCTCAATTTGAACATAGAAAGAAGTTAATAAATCAATATATTTCTCACCAGCTACCTAGTTATAATATATATCATATAGAATCACTTCCTACTGCTTAAAAGTCTTACAAGTCCTCCTTTGCCTATTAAATAAAGTCTAAAATCCTTAACTAATTTCACAAGTTGCTTTATAACATTTCTACAACCCACCTATATTTTTATATTTCCTGCTACCACCTTACTAGTCTGTTCTCTATTCTCTTGCCATCCAGAAAAAACTCATTTACCTCTTCATATATTTAATTAAGTATTTCTTAAGTGCAGAGTATGAACCATGCCATGCTGTTTGGGGGCTGGGGATCCAGTAAGATTAAACCACATCCATGCCTTCAAAGAGCTTAAGATCTAATAAATAAATCAGACACTAAAACATACATAAATATGAGAATTTGAAAAAAGGAAAGGAAGAACACGATGTTCCAAAACTTTTAACATGGAAATGTAAACTAGTTTTGGACATCAAGGAAAGCCTCATTGTAGAAATATTCTTATCATGAGAATTAAATAATAAGTAAAATTTTCCCATATTTGGTGCTTAGGGAATAGGAGGAAACTGTTCAAAAAGAGAAGGAACTTTTCATGCTGTTGTATTTTACTGGCTTTCTTACCTGCCTATACAGTGAGTTCTCTCTCAAATGTCTTTGTGACCATATACAAAATGCAACCCCCATTTTAAAGCCTTCCCAAAATCTCAGCCTGCATTTGTCATGCTTACCAGCTTATATTTCCATTGATATAGTCATTGATTACATATTCTGTGTTGCCCCCTGGATAAAAATGTCTTTAAGAGTGGAGAATCATACAAGGTTTTAACCTCTCCACACTCTTCCAGGCCTTAGTAGAACCTAGTAGGTGACAATAATATGAGTTCATTTAAGGGACATTTTGGTCTAAAGAGGCTGAGTTACCTGCCTAACTCAAACAACAAGTTAATGCAAAGTCCAGATGAAACCTAAGCCTTCTAATTTTGAATCCTGTGTTTTCCATCAAAGTTTCATGAGGTTATTAGTTTTGATACTATTGCCCTAATTTTCAGAGCTTCTGATTCTGTGGAAGATTTTCTTTTAATGGAAATAGAGCAAACAATCCCAATCAGGAAGCTGAGATCGTGAAAAGTTGTCCTGAGGTAAGAAAACACTGGAATGAAATGTTCATTTTCTCCACCTCTGCATTCTTACAACAGACAGGAAAGCTTTCTGCATGCCTTAGTAGGTTTGTGTGCAAAGTACTTGGATTGCCTTTCCCAGCTTCATTCTACTCTCCTTCTACTCAAAGACAATAGGGTTTAAAAAAAAATTCCACGTTAATTTGTAGCTAAAATACTGCATGTAAATTAAGATTTGCCAATTAGATGCACTTGTGTGAAAATCACACAATGGGATGGCTGATAGCATTTTCAGATGCTAAAGGAAGACAGAAATGTTCTGAGAGAAGTGAGTGATAGCCAGAACTGGCCTGCACAGCTATTGCCGGTCACCAGTTACATGAGTGTGGCATGTGCAAACCTGACCTTCTCTGGCTCTTTGGCAGTGGTAGTGGCAAGGTCTAAAATCCAAAGACCTAATAGCAATGTACTAACTTTATCTATCCCTTCCAAAGATTGGATAAGTATCCAAATCCCTGGGTTCAATTGTTTTCTGGTAGATGTACTTGGGAAATTTGTTTTCTGAGTAGTCCTGACTAATACAGAGTATTCAATAATATTTGCCAGCAGATTCACCTTTAAAAAGTCTTACAGGATCTTTGTGTCTTTACTTCCTTATATATTGCCCAGAGTGCCATGGCTCTATGTTAAAATATACGAGATGACATGGAGATTGTTGGATATTCCCCAGGAGCTGACACCAGGAAGTAAACTAAATCTGGACATATTTTATGATTAAGAGGCCTTCTATGGATTTAAGAGTAATCTTCAAATGCATAAATAACAGTGATTAATCAAAATCCATTTCATAATGTCCCAAACTGTTTCTAATTGGTTAAGCTCTTTACATACTTTAGTATTTTAGCATCTTAAATATGACTCTCAATTACTATGCACTTTTATTACCTCTAAATATAATACTTAAATGACATTGAACAACATCAGAAAATAGTCTCCTACTGCTTCCTAAGTGCTGAGTCAAGGCAAGGAAGTTATGAAAAATAAATGAGGTAAAGCTGAGATGCTTACTCTCAAAGCAGGAGGCACTAATCTTGTAACAATGCTCTGTTCCACTAACATTGTTATTGCTGCCACAGGCAGTGATTGATGGGAGTTTAATCATTTTATCCAATAGCTCCAGGTATCAGAGAATGATATGTGCTACACTACAGATTTTTGAACATTTCAAAGTTTTCCAAAAGTAAAAAAAATCAGGTACAAAGCTGCAATTTTTTTTCTTTCCTTCACCTGAAATAATTTGGGGGTCCTCTGATACTAATTACACAGAACTCAAGATTATATATCTTTCTGTTGGAGGATAAAAATAGTAATTGAGCCCGAATGTTAGATTATTCCTACTGACAGATAAAGGTAACATACTCCTAACTATGTGTTTCAAGTGGTGAGCATTTAAAATAAACAAGATAATTTTGCACTCATTTGACATTACACAGTTTAATACAAACTCTTGTAAACATAGGCAATATATAAATGACACTAGCCATATTTCTTTTTTTTATTTTTTAGAGAACCTTTTTTATTAGTTTAGGATTAACTAGATAGTTTAACTTGTACTTGGTCTACCTGATGGCAATCAAATAATAACATATCTAATTGTTATGCTAATATCCAATGTCAGTTTATTTATCTAATCCATAGGAGAGACTGAACTCAACTCCAGTGAAATAAGAGATAGGAGAGTTTTTAAGTGCTTTAGTGGAGAGGACTAGAGGACATTGTGGGGAAGTTCGTCACTGTGATCAAGAGATCTGTATTTTCTAATGGACTTCTACTGAATTAGGGCCTTACCCTCCCACAGAGACTAGGAAAGAGAGTATCTTTCCTGATGATTATATTTCAAAGAGGTGGATCCCAGATCTTTGAGAAAGACATTCTTGAGTTTTAAAACTGGCAAGAGACTGGAGATTTACATGTCAAAGGGGCAGAGAAAGAATTCACAACTGCAAATTCCCTAAAGTAAACGCTCAAAGAAAAGAAAGGTCAGGGGCCTGGAGTCAAGAAGAAATTTGCCTAACATTTAGCCCAGTTGAACGGAACGCTAAAACTAAACCCTCTTGGTCACTAACCATATGGAAAAATATCAATAATTGACTGGAAAATTCTTATTTGATTATAAAACTATAGCTTATTAAGTTAAAGGAAATAAGGGCTTAGAGTTTTGATTCAAAAACATATTTTTAAGGTAACATGACAATATAGATTGTTTCAAATTTATGCTATTGCCAGTTCACTGATATTTCCCTTTTAGGGTAACAGTGTGCCATTTAAAGTCACTTTATTTACTTATCTATTCATCCGTCCATCCATCTGTCCATCCCTCCCTCCCTCCCTCCCTCCATCCTATGTTATACTGACCTATTCAGAATTTGACATATAGTAAATATCTTTAAATTCCTCCCCACATTCTATAATCCACTAATTTAACAAAATTCCATTCAAGTGATTTTATATTTTGACATTTTAACATAGAAAATATGTATTTTATATATTTATCCCTGCTGGGCTTATTTTGTTTGTTCTAAAGTTGTGTTTCCACTTCAACAAATAACGCTCTTTTTCACTATTATGGTTATATCTTGGTAATGAGGCTCTTTTGCCTAAACAGTACATCTTAAACTTAGTTTTCATCTTTCCTGGCTGTATGGTCTTTTTTTTTTTTTTTTTTTTTTTTTGTGGTACGTGGGCCTCTCACTGTTGTGGCCTCTCCCGTTGCAGAGCACAGGCTCCAGACGCACAGGCTCAGTGGCCATGGCTCACGGGCCCAGCCACTCCGCGGCATGTGGGATCTTCCCGGACCGGTGCACGAACCCGTATCCTCTGCATCGGCAGGCGGATTCTCAACCATTGCGCCACCAGGGAAGCCCTGGCTGTATGGTCTTAATCTTGTGAGATTTTTGTCATTTGAAACCGTTATATTCATCACTTTTGTTTCTTTTGTGTAACTTTTCCAGTTCTGTTTCCTAGTTCTTAAAATGCTCTAGTAACAAGTTTTAGGCTAATCAAATGCTTGAACAAGGCTTATATTTATTTTTACTTAAAAAAATGTTTCCTACTAATGCCTTCTGTTATACTTAATCTTTCAGCTCTACATTTTGAAGCATTTTTTTTTAAATGGGTTTGCAGTTTAAGCTTGTCCATCTCCACAATTAAAGAATTATATGATTATTCTATTAATTTTACTTGGATAAAACATACTCTTTATGCCTGACTCTTCAGTTAAATTGCTTATTTTTATCTTAAAATTTTTTCAGGATAATTTTAATACTTTTAAAAACACTATATACGAACATATTTTTTGAGTACCGTCTAATGGCCAGGTGCTATGAAAAGCAACTTACATAGATTACCTCATTCAATTCTCAGGACTGGACTATTATTAGCTTATAATATCATGATATTATGCCCATTAGAGTCTATGATCCTCATGCTTTGTACTGCAAAAAAAAAAGTACATTTGAAGCTTGCTAAAATGCAGGTTTTCTAAGTCCAACAAGAGACATTTAATTTGATATATCTGGAACTTAGATATATGCATCTATTACTTGACCCCAGGTGACTGTGAAGCAGATGAATTTCTAACCAGATCTTAAGGAAAATAGTTTTACAGGAAATGATTTTAAGAAATATTAGTTCATCAGCTCTCTATAGAATTTAAATCAAGTATAAAGAATAGTATATATGTAATGCCATAATCTTTTGATATTTCCCAATATTCTATGTAGTATATACTCATTAAAATTACAAATATTTTAATGAAAATTTATTTTAAAACTTCTTTCAAATTAAGTACCCATGTGTAAATTTCACTATTATTCTCTACTAATTCAAGATTTAGTTACAATTTAAAATTTCACCTTTCATCAGTTAAAATCAAGATATTCAATTTTTACATTAGTTCACTAATTTATTCACATGCATCCTGAAAGACCTTTATTGGATTGATTTTACATCCTTTGAGATTCTCATGTGTTCATCTTAGATGATTTGAAAATGGTATAGTGAGATGTTGTGTGTATGTGAGAATAAATTCTTTCTATGAGCAACAGAAATGAAAGTTGTTCAGTTAGACAATTCAGTCATTTCCATACCTCTTCCAAATAGATTTAAGTGACATTCACCAAATATCTTCTAAAGTTCATATAACCTGTTCAATTTTTTTCTTTCTTTCTCAATGAGAAGGAAATAGTCACATGAGAGGTCTACAAACCCTTCTTTTCCATTACTGGGGATTTCCATCTGGGGAAGAAAGACGATGACATAAGATGTTTACAAATCTGTACAAGATGATAGGTCTACTGAAAAACGCACTAATGCTATTTACTAGTAGGAGAGATTTTTCTGTGGAATGCTTTTAGTAGGATGTACCTAATTTGCCTAAGATTGCTTATGGTAACCTGGAATGTGCAGATTTATAGAGCATGGTTCTCTGGAAAATGTCCTAAAAGCTATGTGACTATATTCTTATAAAATACAGATGTTGCATGATCAAAATAGTTGTTTCATCTTAAGTAAGGTAGATTCATGTTAGAGAACTAACACACAAATTTTGGCCATAGTACATTTGGATGTAGCTAAGAAGGACATGCAGAGCTATGGTTGGTGGTCCTTGTTTTCTCCCTGCTTCACTAATGATTTGTAATTACTTATATCCTTGATACATGATAAAATCATTTACTTGAATGAGTCTGATTTCAAAATTTAATTCTTTGTGTTTTCTCACTTCTCATACATGACATACTTCCCAATTGGTTGTGATATACATTATTAATCAAAATGAGTTTATTTTACTAGGGTGGAGAAATTTATCAGGTTAAATATCTACATTCATATTTATCAGTATTTTTATCTATGCATCTATATTTACTTTTATCTGTATCTACAACTGTGTCCATGTGTATAACTATCTATATCTATACATAGATATAAAGATATGTGTTTACATATATAATATATACTTACACTTTCTATCATGAGTATATGTGTTTTTTAGTGAAAATAAAATATAATAGTTTGATGATGTGCATTCAGACACATAATTAAGAATTTTAAATATTTTACATATTTGCAACCTAAAAACAAAGTGTGGCAGGGGCAGTTTTAGAGGCTAACTCATAGTAAATCACCAACCTCCAGAGCCACATCCAGGGAAGTAACTGGGGCAAAAAAGTACTACACTTTGAAAAGCTTCTGGGGTGAAGATTTATTTTTTTTTAGAGATTAAGGAACAAGATTTCATTAGGATGGGCATTTTAAGTAAAAAATGTGTACTTATCTTGCATAACTGACAGTATCTCGTGTGCTTCACATGTCTGTCAACCTCATGAGATTCTTGCAACCAGCATTAACAAAACAAGCATCCATGAATCCTTATTTCATTTTCTCAACTATCCTACTTGTTGTCTTCATATAAAAGAGAACTCAAACATGGTAAAGTCAGAGTTCGTTCTTTTGATGCCCATTATTTTGATGTATTATTTTAGTTAATATAAACTTAATAATTTTAATCGATTTCTTTCTTAATACTTGTCCTCCCTCCCTGCTGAAGAGGGATGATAAAGACTGAGACAAATAATAGCACAACCCTATTATTATTTATTTTTACCTTAGCAAATGGAGTTACTAAACTCAGAAATACTTAGAGTAGCATCTTGTGAGAGCAGCACTGGTGTGAATTCAACCTAGATTAGATAAATTAACAAGCATATTAATTATTTTAAATATCCACATAAAAAGGGATATACATCAATTAGTTTTGTTGAGGCATTCTAAGATCATAAGAACCTATCTGTATTGACCACAGAAGAGTGATACTACTTTAAAATTTGTGGTCCTCCTGAAGTTTATACAAATCTTTAATGAGCTGTTGCTACCTAGAATGGTGCTATACAAAGTGTCATTCAGGATTGTTGCTAGTGATCATGAATTGTTTGGTTTTGGTCCATGACAACTTAAATACAGAAACTGAAAGTAAGTATTTAGAAACTTTTATAGCAATTTGGCATTGATGCAACAACCTAAAATGGGATCAGTGAGCTTGTCTTATTGAACAAGTTATAGTCCAGTTAGTGGGCTGTCAAAGTCACAAGTGGACAAAATTATGTGCTAGGAACATTTTACAACACTGATGCTTTAAGGTAAGTTTG
Organism: Physeter macrocephalus; assembly: GCF_002837175.3. Taxonomy (NCBI): domain Eukaryota; kingdom Metazoa; phylum Chordata; class Mammalia; order Artiodactyla; family Physeteridae; genus Physeter; species Physeter macrocephalus. The sequence continues at coordinate 103,729,411 of NC_041221.1, forward strand.
CCATATGTAAAAAAAAAAAAAAAAAAAAAAGGTAAAAATAATACAATATCAAAATTATTTGATTGAAAGAGAATTTAACTATAAAGTTTAGTGACTCCTGAAAGACTGAAGATAGGCATGAAACGTATAACATCACTGAGTAATTTTGGAACAAAAACTGAAGTGAATATTCTGTGCTTTCTTAAATTACACTAAAAATCTCCTTTCAGTTCCCAATGAATTGGATATTAAAAAAATAAAATATGGGGCTTCCCTGGTGGCGCAGTGGTTGAGAGTCTGCCTGCCAATGCAGGGGACACAGGTTTGTGCCCCGGTCCGGGAAGATCCCACATGTCGTGGAGTGGCTAGGCCCCTGAGCCATGGCCACCGAGCCTGCGCGTCCGGAGCCTGTGCTCCGCAACGGGAGAGACCACAACAGTGAGAGGTCTGCATACCGCAAAAAAAAAAAAATAAATAAAAGTAAAATAAAATATGAACTGGTCATTCAACACATATTGAGAAACTTTGACCTATAGCGTAGCTTGTGGCCACCTGAATCAAGGCAGCAAAAGCTCCCTTGGGTCAGCTGGGATCCTCTGCATATGAAAGCACTAGGACATTTTTTATCTAGAAAAACAAGGACCAAAGTAATTGCAAAATGGGTGGAACAATTATCAGCAGATTTGACTCATCTCCAATATATGTATGATGCATATTAACCACTTCATTTATTGATTATTTTCATAACTAAATCACCTATCACATATCTGAATCCATTACTTTACTAATTAAGAAAATAAGCAACACTAATCATCAGCAGTGCAATTGATGGCTATATGTTCTAATTGCAGGCAGATACTATTACCTTCAAGAACTGAAATTTTCAGCAGGAAAAATTTTAGATGTTAAATTTTAGAGGCTATCTTTATCCATAAAACAAAAAAAACTTATTTAATATTTGAAGAAACTTGTTCAAGAGGAAAATTGTACCTAATTGCCAAAATATGTAAAATAATATTTCTAACTTAAAAATCCCAAGTTAACCAATGGCTATAGAAATGGTAGAGACAGACACATTTCTGACTCATCACTTTCAGTATGGTGGTAACGAAGCTACCAGGGTCACTGAGGACTGAGATCTGTATCAATTATTTTCTATTTGCACCAATTTCTAATTTTTACTTCCCTAGAGCCATACCATATTTCTAATTTAGCTGTTCAAAGCATAGAAACACGATTTATAATTTGGTACACAATCTGAAGATAAATAATCCATCATATTGTGATAGATAACTCAAACTTTAGTTAGATAAAACCACTTTCATTAAAAAACGTTATATATTATACAACCAAATCCCTTGATTAAATTCTATTAACAAAATTAATAAGCAATTCACCCAATGCATTGCTCTCTTTATCACTGGTTTACTTTGAATTATTAAACAAACCTCAGATTAGAAGACCCCATATGAATTTCAAATACCACATATTTATTTAGCCAATAAATACTGCACATACCTTTTTGTATGCATGTGAAAAAAATTACAGTTTTTGTTTATCTTTCAAGGACAATCGAATCTGCTAGATTTAAGTACAACTAGTAAGTTGTGCTAAAGAATAGAAGGGAGAAAATAAATTCAGATGCCAGCTAAGTGGTGACCTTCACCTTCTCCAGAGACCCTAGGCACCCTGGGGAAAAAGGTACTGAAACTTTATTTTTTTGTTACAGCATTGCTATTTACTAAGTATCCCAGAATCAGGGTCTGCATGACTTAACTTTTACCCTTTGCTCTCTGTAGTTTTGCATATTTTAAAGATGTGAGAAAATGGATAGGGCTGAAATAATGATGTTTTGAAACTGTAGATGAGATCCAACCTCAAGAGTTTCTAGTATTTCTCATCTCATTCCTTGATGTTACCTCACTTAAAATGTCAGTATTCCTTGTACAAAACAAACCACACTGCTACAAAATGCAGTGCTGTCACACATGGATGTTTTGAGTAGTCTAGAGTAGTTGGAATTTTTCCACATATAGCTTGTTTTATCAACTGGTAGATAGATGTTCAGAGAAAACAAAAAGTTGATTATTTTCCAACCGAAAGACATATACTGAAGTAACTTAAGAGAGGGATACAAACTAATACTTGCCATATTTTCTTCAATTACAAAACAGAGAGAAATAATTTTCTACCAACTTTGGTGCACTGTCTTTTACAAGCTTGGCCCCATCCTTATGTTTTTCAAGATGAACTTTAACAAGATGTTTTATTTTAGTGACAAAGTTTTAAAGCTTTAATGACACAGTTGTAAGTTGCATAACACATTATTAAGACCAAGTCAAAAAATTAGAAAATGTAGTTTTAGTTTTAAAAAAAAATAAAACCACTGCCACTGCTATCAATTCCTTAGTTAAAATTAAACTCAAACTTGAACTTCAAGTAAATCTTAAATCAATCTTATACTCATATAAACTCATCTGTACCATAGGAATATATAAAGAAAAATGTTGAGAGGGCAGACAGCAGAAGGAAGAAAAACTGCAATCTGGCAGCCTGTGGAAAAAAAACCACATTCACAGAAAGATAGACAAGATGAAAAGGCAGAGGGCTTTGTACCAGATGAAGGAACAAGATGAAACCCGAAAAAAACAACTAAATTAAGTGGATATAGGCAACCTTCCAGAAAAAGAATTCAGAATAATGATAATGAAGATGATCCAGGACTTTGGAAAAAGAATGGAGGCAAAGATCGAAAAGATGGAAGAAATGTTTAACAAAGACCTAGAAGAATTAAAGAACAAACAGAGATGAACAATAGAATAACTGTAATGAAAAATACACTAGAAGGAATCAATAGCAGAATAACTGAGGCAGAAGAACGGATAAGTGACCTGGAAGACAGAATGGTGGAATTCACTGCTGTGGAACAGAATAAAAAAGAAACAATGAAATGGAATGAAGACAGACTAAGAGACCTTGGGGACAACATTAAACACAACAACATTCGCAGTATAGGGGTCCCAGAGGGAGAAGAGAGAGAGAAAGGACCTGAGAAAATATTTGAAGAGATTATAGTAGAAAACTTCCCTAACATGGGAAAGGAAAGAGCCACCCAAGTCCAGGAAGTGCAGAGAGTCCCATACAGGATAAATCCAAGAAGAAGCACACCGAGACACATAGTAATCAAATTGGCAGAAATTAAAGACAAAGAAAAATTATTGAAAGCAACAAGGGAAAAATGACAACATACAAGGGAACTCCCATAAGTTTAAGAGCTGATTAACCAGCAGAAACTCTAGAAGCCAGAAGGGAGTGGCATGATATACTTAAAGTGATGAAAGGGAAGAACGTACAACCAAGATTACTCTACCCGGCAAGGATCTCATTCAGATTCGACAGAGAAATCAAAAGTTTTACAGAGAAGCAAAAGCTAAGAGAATTCAGCACCACCAAACCAGCTCTACAACAAATGCTAAAGGAACTTCTCTAAGTGAGAAACACAAGAGAAGAAAAGGACCTACAAAAACAAACACATAAAAATTAAGAAAATGGTAATAGGAATATACAAATCAATAATTACCATAAACGTGAATGGATTAAATGCACCAACCAAAAGACACAGGCTTGCTGAATGGATACAAAAACCAGACCCCTTTATCTGCTGTCTACAAGAGACCCACTTCAGACCTAGGGACACATCAGGAACCAAAAGACACAGGCTTGCTGAATGGATACAAAAAACAAGACCCATGGGCTTCCCTGGTGGCGCAGTGGTTGAGAATCCGCCTGCCGATGCAGGGGACAGGGGTTCATGCCCCGGTCCGGGAAGATCCCACATGCCGTGGAGCGGCTGGGCCCGTGAGCCATGGTCGCTGAGCCTGCTCATCCAGAGCCTGTGCTCCGCAACGGGAGAGGCCACAACAGTGAGAGGCCCGCGTACCACAAAAAAATAAAAATAAAAATAACAAAAACAAAAACAAGACCCATATATATGCTCTCTACAAGAAACCCATTTCAGACCTAGGGACACATACAGGTTGCAAGTGAGGGGATGGAAAAAGATATTACATGCAAATGGAAATCAAAAGAAAGTTGGAGTAGCAATACTCATATAAGATAAAATAGACTTTAAAATAAAGAATGCTACAAGAGTCAAGGAAGGACACTACATAGTGATCAAGGGATCAATCCAAGAAGAAGATAGAACAATTATAAATATATATGCACCCAACATAGGAGCACCTCAATACATAACTCAGCTGCTAAGAGCTATAAAAGAGGAAACGGACAGTAACACAATAATAGTGGGGGGACTTTAACACTTCAATTACACCAATGGACAGGTCATCCAAAATGAAAATTAATAAGGAAACACAAGCTTTAAATGACACAATAGACCAGATAGATTTAATTGATATTTATAGGGCATTCCATCCAAAAACAGCATATTACAATTTTTTCTCAAGTGTGCACAGAAGATTCTCCAGGATAGATCACATTTTCAGTCACAAATCAAGCCTCAGTAAATTTAAGAAAATTGAAATCATATCAAGCATCTTTTCTGACCACAACATTATGAGATTAGAAATCAATTACTGGGAAAAAAACGTAAAAAAGAAAAATATATGGAGGGTAAACAATACGTTACTAAATAACCAAGGGATCACTGAAGAAATCAAAGAGGAAATCAAAAATTACCTAGAGACAAATGACGATGAAAACACGACAATTCAAAACCTATGGGATGCAGCAGAAGCAGTTCTAAGAGGCAAGTTTATAGCAATACAAGTTTACCTCAAGAAACAAGAAAAATCTCAAATAAACAGTCTAACCTTACACATAAAGGAACTACAGAAAGAAGAACAAACAAAACCCAAAGTTAGCAGAAGGAAAGAAATCATAAAAATCAGAACAGAAATAAATGAAATAGAAACAAAGAAAACAATAGCAAAGATCAATAAAACTAACAGCTAGTTCTTTGAGAAGATAAACAAAATTGATAAACCATTAGCCAGACTCATCAAGAAAAAGAGGGAGAGGACTCAAATCAATACAATTAGAAATAAAAAAGGAGAAGTTACAACAGACACTGCAGAAATACAAAGCATCCTAAAAGACTACTACAAGCAACACTATCCCAATAAAATGGACAACCTGGAAGAAATGGACAAATTCTTACAGAGGTATAACCTTTCAAGACTGAACCAGGAAGAAACAGAAAATATGAACAGACCAATCACACATAATGAAATTGAAACTGTGATTAAAAATCTTCCAACAAACAAAAGCCCAGGACCAGAAGGTTTTGCAGGTGAATTCTATCAAATATTTGGAGAAGAGATAACACCCATTCTTCTCAAACTCTTCCAAAAACCTTCAGAGGAAGGAACATTCCCAAACTAAAACTATGAGGCCACCATCACCCTGATACCAAAACCA
>NC_041221.1:103735073-103736430 GCF_002837175.3 Physeter macrocephalus
TAGAGCTAATCAATGAATCTGATAAAGTTGCAGGATACAAAATTAATGCACAGAAATCTCTTGCATCCTATATACTAATGAGGAAAAATCTAAAAGAGAAATTAAGGAAACACTCCCATTTACCACTGTAACAAAAAGAATAAAATACCTAGGAATAAACCTACCTAGGGAGACAAAAGACCTGTATGCAGAAAACACTGATGAAAGACACTGATGAAAGAAATTAAATATGATACCAACAGATGGAAAGATATACCATGTTCTTGGATTGGAAGAATCAATATTGTGAAATGACTATACTACCCAAAGCAATCTACAGATTCAATGCAATCCCTATCAAATTACCAATGGCAATTTTTACAGAACTAGAATAAAATACCTTAAAATTTGTATGGAGACACAAAAGACACCAAGTAGCCAAAGCAGTCTTGAGGGAGAAAAGTGGAGCTGGAGGAATCAGACTCCCTGACTTCAGACTATACTACAAAGCTACAGTAATCAAGACAATATGGTACTGGCACAAAAACAGAAATATAGATCAGTGGAACAAGATAGAAAGACCAGAGATAAAAGCATGCACCTATGGTTAACTAATCTATGACTAAGGAGGCAAGGGTATACAATGGAGAAAAGACAGCCTCTTCAATAAGGGGTGCTAGAAAAACTGGACAGCTACCTGTAAAAGAATGAAATTAGAACACTCCCTAACACAATACACAAAAATAAACTCAAAAAGGATTAGAGACCTAAATGCAAGACCGGACACTATAAAACTCTTAGAGGAAAACATAGGAAGAACACTCTTTGACATAAATCACAGCAAGATCTTTTTTGATCCACCCCCTAGACTAATGGAAATAAAAACAAAAATAAACAAATGGGACCTAATGAAACTTAAAAGCTTTTACACAGCAAAAGAAACCATAAACAAGATGAAAAGACAGCCCTCAGAATGGGAGAAAATATTTGCAAATGAATCAATGGATAAAGGATTAATCTCCAAAGTATATAAATAGCTCATGCAGCTCAATATTAAAAAAACAAACAACCCAATCCAAAAATTGGCAGAAGACCTAAATAGACAGTTCTCCAAAGAAGACCTACAGATGGCCAAGAAGCACATGAAAAGCTGCTCAACATCACTAATTACTAGAGAAATGCAAATCAAAACTACAGTGAGGTATCACCTCACACCAGTTAGAATGGGCATCATCAGAAAATCTACAAACAGCAAATGCTGGAGAGGGTGTGGAGAAAAGGGAACCCTCTTGCACTGTTGGTGGGAATGTAAATTGGTACAGCCACTATGGAGAACAGTATGGAGGTTCCTTAAAAAACTAAAAATAGAACTGCCATA
>NC_041221.1:103736730-103815624 GCF_002837175.3 Physeter macrocephalus
TATATTAACGCATATGTGTGGAACCTAGAAAAATGGTACAGATGAACCAGTTTGCAGGGCAGAAATTGAGACACAGATGTAGAGAACAAATGTATGGACACCAAGGGGGGAAAGCAGCGGGGGGTGGGAGTGGTGGTGTGATGAATTGGGAGACTGGGATTGACATGTATACACTGATTTGTATAAAATGGATGACTAATAAGAACCTGCTGTATAAAAAAATAAATTAAATTAAATTTAAAAAATGTTATGATTACATAATGATATCTCTTAAATTCAAAACTAAATACATTCTAAGAACTTTGATATTGAGCTTAGCATGGAAAATTCCTATAAATGCAAATTAGTTATCAAAATGTATTAAATTTTAGACTAAAAAAAATTCTGAGTTTTTTAACCATACGAAAGGAAACATGAACACAGATCATTAGAATTTGGCCCCGAGACCCTCATATTCTTCCAGGTGAGATCACAGTTTTGCCAATTGGCTGCTCCAGCTCTAGCTGCCTAAGCCCCAAAATGCCTTTCTAGAAAGTTTAGATCTCCAGGGTCAAAGAGCAGAGTGAAGGAACAAAATTAGGCTGAAATTTCTTCAGTACCTACAATATTTCAGAAAGAACATCTAGAATTCTGGAAGGATTTTAAATGACTAAGTTCATTAAAAGATAACAAAATGGAGAGTCCTTTGAAATATATTTTATCAATTTATCTTTACTTAATTTTTCTACCCCTCTAACAATGGAAGCTGTGATTAGCTGTCACAGTTTTTATTAATTTGATAAAGAAAATTCTTCTGTAACTTGAAAGTCAAAAAAAAATGAAAGAGAATACCAAGGAACATTGCACTTAAAAAAAAAAATAAAGGATGAATGAAAGCCATTCTTTTTGTTGAGATTGCAAAGTTAATTCTATTGTCTATTAAGTTTTTAATTATATATATTACATCAATTATTTCAAATTATATATTTTATAATTAACTAATAATTATAATTAATATAATTATAATATATATTATATATAATTATATATAAATATAATTAATATAATTAATATGTGAAAATATACACATATTTTCATGTAAATAAATTCCTATCAATTTTTAGTATCAGGGAATACATATCTCTTATATAAACTTGATTTTATTTACATAAAATAAATATGTACTTCCCTCTTTGTTTACTTATCAATAAAACCAAAATTAAATATAGTACTTAAGGTAGAAACTTAAGGTAGTTCACAAGTACCTTGTACTTATACTGACACACACACAACATATGAAAATATTTTTTAAGTGTATTATTATATAATATGTTCAGTCCTTATGGTAATGATTAAATTTAAAAGTTGTACATATACAACTGTAACTTTTTCAAGATTTATTTTCTTTTTATTGTTGTTCTCATTTTTAAAATATTTCTATGTGTTTCAAGACTGAGATGATTTTTGTGTATTGAAAGTAGCTGAGCTTCAAGGTGAACCCTCAGTGTTAATGTGAGTCCTATCATCCTTCATCCTTAAATATTGTACTATTCCAGCTATCTCTTTCTCAGTATATCTCACTCTAAAGTTTTTGTAACAGTGCTTTTGTACAAAAGTCTATTCTAGTAGTCATAGTATTTTAGATCTTATACCTATTTTTTATATGAGAATACAAACTCAGAGAAATCATATGATTTGTAAAGTGTCAGGACCAAAAATAAAAACTTTTCACACGTGTTTATCATGTCAGAGTTCTGGGTTTCTTTTCTGATATATGAGTGACAGTGGGTTTCATAGAAAAATAGTTCCAAATAGGTGAAGTTTATGAGCCAAAATTTTACCTCTCATAAATACTGTACAAAGTTGTGAGAAGGAAATCAGAATGTTAGCAATGTTGTATAAAAAGGATTGTGACTAAATCCAAACTAAGGACCACAACACAATATTTTGGGGGCTTTTAGAAACATTCTAAAATAATATCACAGTGTCGATATTTCAGTATGTTTTACCAAAGAGGAATACTTTTAATAATTATTGCTCTTGTGCTTCCCTGGTGGCGCAGTGGTTGGGAGCCCGCCTGCTGATGCAGGGGACGCGGGTTCGTGCCCCGGTCCGGGAAGATCCCACATGCCGCGGGGCGGCTGGGCCCGTGAGCCATGGCCGCTAAGCCTGCGCATCCAGAGCCTGTGCTCTGCGATGGGAGAGGCCACAGCGGTGAGAAGCCCGCGTACCGCAAAAAAAAAAAAAAAAAAAAAAATATTGCTCTTATAACCAAATCAGTTTCTCAGTAACTCACTGAGTAGTTTTGCTTCCAGCCAAAATGCAGTAAGTGGTACAGGATTCACCCTCCCATTGGAAACAGTCAAAAATTTAAGACAAAAAAGGAGAATGATCATTGAGAGATGAAAAGGAAATGAGGTGAGTACTATCATCTCTCCGACCTACTGCCCTGAGAGAATTTCCAGATATAGAAACAGGAAACTCATATGAAGCTCGGAAGAATCTCTGAGATGAAACATGGAGAGATTCTAGTGAAAGCAAAGAGTTTGCAGAACAAAGTAGAGGAGAAAATAGTTCTGTGCAACTAGAGAAATCTAGATAAATATAAAGGACTTCTCTCAACTATTTGACAGAGTACTGATTTTTGAATACATGAGAGAAAAGTACCCAAGGACAGGTAATTAAATGTTTGAGAGTATTAAAGGTAAGAGTGTCCAGTGCTTAACAGGACTGAGAATATGTCCTGTTCCCATTAGAAAGACTAGAAAACCTCATAATTCATGGCACAGTGAACGAAGTACACAAAAGGATCTTGTGCCAAAATGCTAGGTTAAACACTACTCTGGCACTGTCCCCCAAAGCAAAAATCAAAAACATTAAAAAGTTTTCAGGAAATTTAACTACATCTCAGAACAGAACACAACCCATGAAAATCTATAGAGAAAAAAAAATCCAGGGAAGAGAAAGGTAAATTCACAAAGTACAACATCTAATAAAAGATTGCCAGGGAAGCAAAGAATTAAAAAAATATTTGACCGTTACTGAGAAGGAAAATCAACCAAGTGAAACTCACCCAGAATTTAGCCAGATGTTCAACAGACAAGGACATTAAAATAGTTATTGAATTCATTCTATATATTCAAAAACTTTGTATAAAGACATGGAAAAATGTTTTAAAAGGTCTAAGTTAAACATCCAAAGATTAAAATTATAATGTTTGGGCTTCCCTGGTGGCGCAGTGGTTGAGAGTCCGCCTGCCGATGCAGGGGACATGGGTTTGTGCCCCGGTCTGGGCAGATCCCACATGCCGTGGAGCGGCTAGGCCCGTGAGCCATGGCCACTGAGCCTGCACGTCCGGAGCCTGCGCTCCGCAACCGGAGAGGCCACAACAGTGAGAGGCCTGCGTACCGCAAAAAAAAAAAAAAAAAAAAAAAAAAAAATTATAATGTTTTTGATGAAAAATATACTAGATGAAATTAACGGTAGATTAGACATTCTAGAAGAAAAACTTATTGAACTTAAAGATAGGGCACTACAAATTTTACAAATGAAGACAGAAAAGGAGTAAAATTAAAAATCATTAATGGGCCATGGAAAAACATTAAATGACTTAAGGGTCTAATGTATTTGTAACTGGAGAATCTAAAGGAGAGAAAGAGGATCACAGAATAAAAAAATTGAAAAAAAATATGGCCAAAATTATTACCAATTTGATGGAAACTATAAACCTATAGATCAAAGAAATGCAGCAAAATTAGAGTGCAAGCAACATGATGAAAACTACACCAATGTGCACTATAACCAAATCACCTAAGACATGACAAACATAACATTATAAGAGCATCCAAAGAAAAAAAGCATAGTATATTCAAAAAAACCAAAGGTAAGGATGCCACAGAATCCTTACATTGGAAACTATGTAAGCCAGAAGACTGCAGTGCAACTTCATTAAATAACAGAAAAAAAGAAAAACAATGTCAATCATGAACCCTATGCCCAATGAAATCCTCCAAAAAATGAAGATGAAAATAAAACCTTTTTCAGACATACAAAAGCTGAAAAATTCATTACTATCAAACTCACACTTCAAGAAGTGTTGAACAAAATCTTTCAGGCAGAAAGAAAAATGACAGCAGATAGAAATATGGATCAACTCAAAAGAATGAAGAGTACCAGAAATAGTAAATACGTGAGTAAAAAAGTGATTTATTTTTATTTAATTAGCTTTTAAAAATAACTTCCTTTAAAAAGGTAATAATTTACTGTGAGGTTTATAACATATGAGTAAGTAAAATACATGAAAACATTATTACAATGGTTGGAAGAGAGAAATGGAATTATCAATATAATACTGTAAGATGCCTATACTAAAGGTGAAATGAGATAATATGACTTGAAAACAAATTGTGAATAGTTAAAAATATGTATTGTAAATCCTAAATTAGCACTAACATAACAAAACAATTATAGCTAATAAGTCAACAAAGGAGCCAAAATTTAATCATAAAAACACAAAAGATGGCAGGAATAAAAGAGAACCAATGGGATATATGTTTTCAAAAAGAGTAAGATGATAAACCTAAATCTGGCCATATCAATGATCACATTAATTTAAATGGACTAAAAATATCAATTAAGAGTCAAATATTGTCAGTTTGGATTAAAAAACAAGACCTAACCATATGTTTCTCATGAAAAACATACTTCAATATAAAGAAACAAATAGGTTAAAAGTAAAATGTTGAGAAAAGATATTTGATGCTAACAATAGTCAAAGGAAGCTGGAAAGCTGGAGTGTTATATTATAAATTAGGTAAAGTTGATTTCAGAGTAAAGATTATTTCCAGGGATACAAAAGTTTATTTTATAATGATAAAAAAGGTCAATTCTTCAAGAGGATATATAAACCCTAAAATTCATGAACCTCATAACAGATTCAAAATCAAAAACTGATAGAACTTGAAGAAAAATAGATACATAATTTTCTTGATGATGTCAATACCCCTCTATCAATTGGTAGGACAGATAGAAAATCAGCACGGATAAAAGAGCTGAAAAATGCTACGAAGCAATATGATATAACTGACATCTTAGAATACACCACTAAACTACTATAGAAGACATTCTTTCTAAGTGCACACAAAACATTTTCCAAGGTAGAAAATACTACAGGCATAAAAATACTCAATAGTTTCAAAATGATTCAAAATACTCAAAGATTTTCTGTAACTTCAGTGTAATTCAAGTAGTAATCAATAACAGAGAGCTATATAAAAATCACCAAACATCTATAAACTATACAACACTTTAAAATAAACCATGGTTCAAAAAAGATGAAGGATATTACAAAGTTTTTTAACTGAATGAAAATAAAACATATCAAAATTTACAAGATGCCACTAAAGCAATACTTAAGAGGATATTTATCATGTTAAAAATCCATTCTAGTAAAGAAGAAAGATCTCAGATTAACAACCTTTGCTTCAACCTTAGAAACTAGAAAAGGAAGGGCAAATTAAGCCCAAAATAAGGGGAAGGAAATAAAAATGATGGCACAAGTCATTAAAATAGACATGGAAAAGAGAAAATAAGTAAAATCAATATCAGGTTCTTTAAGAAGATCAATAAAATGATACACTTCTAGCAAGACTGATGAGGAAAAAATAGATAAGAGAAAATGTTAATTACATGAATAGAAAAGATGATATCAAAGTACTAAGAAGGTAATATTAAAACAGTGTTCTGCCACTAAATTTGATGATTTATAAGGAAATGACTAATTCCTTGAAAGACACCAAAGATTGCTCATGAAGAAATAGATACACTGAAGAGTTGATTTTTACTAAGGAAAATGCTTTTTATAAACTTTCCTTCAAAGAGAACTTTAAGCCCATATTGCTACACTGGTGAATTATACCAAACATATATGGAGAACTATTACATCCTAAAATTTATCCAGAAATTGAAGAGGAGGAGAATATTACTCCCTAACAATTCTTTAAATCCATCAGCTGCCTCATACTAAGCCAAACAAATATGAAACAAAACATTTAAAAGATAAAATATGGAGTTTATCCCAGGGCTAAAGGTGGGCTAAACATTAGAAAAGTATCAATTAAATCCATCATATGAACACACAAAAGAATAAAAACCATATGATGATTTCAATAGACAGAAAAAGAGCAAGTGACAAAATCGAACATCTAAGAAAATGAACAAATAAAACTCTCAGCAAACTAGAAATAGAAGGAAAATTCCTCAACCTAAATAAGTCCATCTACAAAAAAGCTACAACTAACATCCTATTCAAGAGAAAGATTGAATGTTTTAGCCCTAAAGTTCAAGAACAACACTACCAAAAGCAAATGGCTATTAACCCTTAATACATCTATTAAACACTGTATGGGAGGTTCCAGCCAGTGCAATATGGTCAAAAATAAATTAAAGGCATCAAATTGCACAGAAAGTAAAACTGCCTTTATTCACGGATGATATCATCATCTACGTAGAAAATCTAATGGAATCTACACAAAAGCTACTACCAATAAGTATGTTTACCAAAGTTGTGAGATAACAGCCATACAAGTATCAACTATATTCCTATGAACTAGGAATAAGCAATTGGAAATTTAAATTAAAAATATAATTTATAACAATCAAACATGTGAAACGATTAGGGATAAATTTGATGAAAGATATGTAAGACCTGTGCAGTAAAAACCACACAACCCTGCTGAGATAAATTAGAAGTGATAGAAATAAATGGAGTCATTTGCCTTGTTAAGAAGCTGGAAGACATAATAATTTTAAATTGTTAATTTTCCCCCAATTGGTCTATGAATTCAATGCAAATACAACAAAAAAACAGCCAACAGTTTATAGTAATTGTCAGGCTGATTCTAAAACTAGTATGAAAATGAAAAGGAAATGCAAGACTCACAACAACCTAAAACAAGAAAAAGGTTGGAAGGCTAACACCTGAATTAAAAAACAATGTGTGTGTGTGTGTGTGTGTGTATATATATATATATATATATATATATATACACACACACACACACGAAAGTGCATTACTCAAGTCAGGTGTTATGGGCATCAAAACAGACAAAGAGATCAATAGAGTAGAACGGAGTCCAAAAATAGACACACACATAGGTAGACAACTAATTTTTGACAAAAATGCAAAGCACTACAATGGAAAAAAGGATAGTCTTTTAAAATAAATCTGTACTGAAACAACTGGATATTCATATGGAAAATAACGGACTTTGATCCATACTTCATATACTATACGTATACACCTGCAAAAATGCCATAGATCTAAACCTAAACTATAAAACTTCGAGAAGCAAAGATAGGAGATATATTTGGGAACTAAGTTTAGGGAAAAACTTAGATACGACATCAAAAGCACAATCCTTTTAAAAACATATTAGACATAATAAAGATTAAAACATTCGGCTGTTTGAAGCACACTATTAGAAAATGAAAAGTCATACAGTGGGATAAAATATGTACAATGCATATATCTCACTAAAGAAGTTATCTAGAATGTATAAAGAACATGAAATTCTGAATAAGAAAACAAACCCAATTAAAGTGGGCAAATATTTGAACCAACACTTCACCAAAATAGATATACAGATAGCATAAAATCATAGGAAATAACACTCAACTCATTAGTTATTAGGGGTATGCAAATTAAAAGCAAAATAAGACACTACTACACAATGATAAAAATAGCCAAAATTTAAAATCTGAGTGTATCACTGCTACTGGAAATGCAAAATGGCACAATTTGAAAAAGATTGGCAATTTCTCTAAAAATTTAATATACACCTACCATATGATCAGCCACTTGACTTTTATGTATTTTCTAAAAGAACAGAAAGAATACATCCATGGAAAGACATACACACAACATGTGTGCATAACAGCTTTATTAATAATGGCTCCAAACTGGAAACAATCCAAATGTTCATCAATAGGTGAACATATAGGTAGCAAATTCTGGTATATCCATACAGTGGCAAACTACTGGGCAATACTAATATACACAATATGGATTAACCTTAAGATCATTCTGTTGAGTTAAAGAAAGAGACAAAAAGAATATACACTGTATTATTCCATTTATATAGAACACTAGAAAATACAAACTATCTTAAAGTACAGAAAGCAGATCAGCAGATGCCTGTGAATGTGGAGAGTTGGGTATAAAGTAGCAGGGAGGGAGGGATTACAAAAAGCATGAAGAAACTTGGAGAAATTATGGATATGTCCATTATCTTGATTGTGGTGATGGTTTCACAGTTGTAAACATATACTAAAACCTATCAACTTATATACTTTAAATATTTGTGATGTATTGTATGTATACTTCAATAGAACTGCTAAAAATAATAATACATTGAAAAAATTACTTGCCATCTGCATGGGAAGCAAAGAGCTGGATAATCCCAAACAAAACCACTTGTGTGAGACTATGTTTCATTTCCTATAAATCTGATTTGATTTTCTAAGCAACTACCTCCAAGTAGCTACTGAAAAACTAGACCTTGCTCAATGCACCTGGAGAGAACCTACTCTAGTGAGCCAGTTTATTAACACAAACCTATAATAACATGTTCACTGAAGGACTCTTCTAATCCTAGCACTGGAATTCCAGATGAGTGTACCCTATAAGGTTAAACTTTAAACAAAGGTGGTAGGGGCTTCCCTGGTGGCGCAGTGGTTGAGAGTCTGCCTGCCGATGCAGGGGACAGGGGTTCGTGCCCCGGTCCGGGAAGATCCCACATGCCGCAGAGCGGCTAGGCCTGTGAGCCATGGCCGCTGAGCCTGCGCGTCCGGAGCCTGTGCTCCGCAACCGGAGAGGCCACAACAGTGAGGGGCCCCCGTAGCGCAAAAAAAAAAAAAAAAAAAAAAAAAAAGGTGTTAGACCAAATTATTCACATAGTAGAATTAGAAAGCACTAAGGCATTTTGCATTTAAAATACAGCGTTGTCAGATGAGAGGTAACAACAGGTAAATTTACTGATGAAACTTTCTAATCAAGTAAAGAAAGAGACTATTAATATTTTTAATGATATACCTGAATTTATTTAAAGAAACATCAGCATGTGGAAGCTAGTAGAATGTAGTGATTAAACAACTTTGAAGTCATCATAAAACTACTCAGCCAAATGCATGACTTTGAGCAATTAACCTCTTTGAAACTTGGTTCTGTCTATAAAATGACATAAATATGATAAATATGAGGAAAAAGTGATATATATCTATAAAATTTTTAATAAATAGCCTTCCACTTAGTTAACATTTAATAAAAGGTTGGTATAAATTATCATTACTATTTTCCTGATAGTATTTATTTTAAAGATTGGGAGATTTTGCAAAATTCCACTTCTATATAGAGTTTCAAAAAAGAAATATGAAAGAATCTGAAAAAGAGTATATACATATATATAAATATATATATAAATATATAAAACTGAATCACTTTGCTATACACCTGAAACTAACAAAATATTTTAAATCAACTATAGTTAAATTTAAAAAAGAAATATGATTGTGCTATTCTTTATTTTTATACAAAGATGATAAAACATAAACTCAATTTATATAATTTAAAAATAATATTTAAAAAAATCTTCTTTTATTGTTATTCCTCTAGAAACTCAGGAATTCAGTTCATTGTGTGTTAGGCTTTCGAACTACATAGGTCATTTTATAAATTACATACATCCTCTTCATCTAATATCATTATTCATTTACATATTTATTATCTATTAAGCTTGAGGCTAAAATTGTAAGGACAACAGCTCAGTGTATAATAAAAGCAAAAATAAAAAAAAAACTTGCTATGAATAGAACAGTTTGCAAGTTGGATATTTTCTTTTTAATCCTCAAATGTCCACATTTATCTCCTGAAGGCAAAAATCACCTTTATCTATTTAAAAACAGAACTCCCTGTAGTTATTTTGTAGACTTAGAAATATTTATTTTAAATTCATTTAAAATATTGTATCAATTTTTTGAGAGTTTAACTTTTGTCTGTGCTTTAAAATTTTACATCTCTTTTGGGGATTAGAAAATATATCGACCATTACTAATAAGTGTATTTTAAAAATTTGACATGCATTTTATTTTTTATACAAGTTAAAACATGCATGGAAAATAGAACCAATAATTTTTAATACAGTTAAGAGTCAAGTCATTCTTTATATCAATTTTTCTTTACCAGAAATACTTTGTTATCAACGGATTTTGAAGCATGATTTTTACCATATGCGTCTCAGACACATTAATTTACAACATTTCTGAGAGGAATCTCTGATTGTGATGAAATCCCTTCTTAAATATTTACCTATTCCTGGTGATGGAAAAATTATCTTTTGATAAATACTCCAGTAAATATTAAGAAATTAAGGAATAAAACTGACCTGATTATAATCAAGAATATGTGGTGTGTGTGAAAAGAATTCCTAAATTTATATTTAGTTAGCAAATGACACCCTTGTTTTTAATTTAAAAAATTTTGGTAAATGTTGTGTTTATTATTTATACAGGGGATTTCAAAGTAATTGTTAATAGCATAAACAAGCTACGTGGAGTGTCAGTTACTACTAATATTACCTTCATTTTGCATTCTAAAAACCGTAAAAGACTAACAGAAAGATAATTCTATATACACTGCCTTTCATCTTCATTATTCATTTCATAAAATAGCATTAGGGTAATTATACAACAGTCGACTATACTATTAGAGACAGCAGACAACCTTTAGAAAGAAAGTGAACAACTTCATATATGTGCAAAGCTACACTGGTTTATTTCAATTGTTGCTTCTCCAAACATAAAAGTTTGGACTTAAAAGTCATTCATGTCTCATCCTAATTTGTTGTCCAATGACATTAAAATATATTATATTCTCCTCCAGGAAAAGAAGGTAATGGTAGTAAGTGTAATTTGAAAAAGAAGTCATTCTCAACAGTAAAAGTAGAAATACACTTGAATATAAATGCTCAATTCAATAAATTTTGTCAACAGTATAAATATGTGGCAATAATAAACTTCATTACTAGTATCAGTATTGTACTTTTTCCCATGTTATCCAGAAAAGGAAAAGGGATTATCTCCACTCCATTTCATTCTCAATAATGTGTCATTTGCTCAATTATATAGGAGATTCAGCACCCTAGAATCTAAGGTCTGTAAAAGGGTTATGCACAGTGAAACTTTCTCACACCATAACCTCCTCTGGAATGTCACTTACTGAATAAGTCTTCCTGGCTCAACTCCAGAAGAATTTATGTTCCTTTTCCCCTTATTTAGACATGAATTTTATATTATCTGGTTATTTTCACTCAAAACCATCATATGCCAAGTTTATTAAATACATTTTCTTTGATTGGTATTTGGGACAATATAACTATTTAGTTAAAATTGTTCAATATAACTAATTAATAGTGGAAAATTCCTTATTTCTTCATTTTATTTTGCTGTCACAAGTATACAGGTATTTCCTATTGTGAATTGATCAGCTTTTAGTAGTGCTTATCAAAATCTGATTTCCCAGGAAACCAGCATCAGAATCAATTAAGACTAAAAATGTTATTTCTCAGATTCTCACATCAAAGTAAATGAATAAGAATCTCTAGGATTAGAATATAAAAATGTATATTTTTAACAGGATCTGTACCAAAACTTAATATCTTTTAGAGGAAAATTGTTTTTATTCATATCTAAATATTACAATATGCTATTACACATATTACCTTTATCTGGACAATTTTAGCCATGGACCTAGTCATGGAAAAGCGTATTATTATATATGGGCAAGATTATGGAATTTGTATTTCTTGAGTACATATTGTGTTTAAGAAGTTTATGTTAGTTAGTCTTAACAATTCTAATGTTATTATCTCTATTTAGCAGAAGAGGTAACTTAGTTTTAGGAAGTAGTTAAACTTGTCAAGGCCAAGGAGCTTGTCACTTGATCAACCAGAACTCAAATTCGGGGCTCTCAGATTCCAAATTCCCTGCTCTTTCCATACTGATATCTACCTTTTTCTTATAAAAATGTTAACCACCTTTGGAATTTCCATTGAAAATCTGGGACAATACATGGACAATTTTCTGTATCTTGAAATGCTGATTAAATGGATCTTTTCCCGTATTTCCTGGAGGATGGGACAAAGGACATTTTCTTTTTTAGCCAGAATTTATTTCATGAATTACTTTTGCTTTACTCTATAAAAGTAATACAGAGTATACTTCTCAATAGAATAAATCATCAACTGACTGAGGACTATCTAGTTACACTATTTCATTAATAAAATTTTCTAACCTCTCTTTTTATAAGTGAAAAGTGACAAATTCACACACACAAATAATTAGGGACTTAATTAAAAATGGAACTTCCATGATATACATTTAAACCAATTCTCTACATCACCTATATACACACAAAGGTTTCTCGCACTGGTAATGGTATTACTCAACACTCTAGATACCAAAACTACAAAGAGAAAACTCTAATAATTTGAAATTCTTTGTTTCTATCCAAGGCAGAAAAGTAAACTAGTGCATTTTGGAAAGATTTTCAGCTGCAAGGATTTAAAAAATTAGGTTAAATATATATTGTAAGAACATTGAGGCTATATTATAAATTGGGGACTAAACAGTTTGCAGTTCACAATTTACTGGGCTAATACTATAGCTAATATATAGTTATATATATTTCGCATAAACCATTAGAATTCTGAACTGTTGGAGTAAGAAAAATTACCACAATTCACATAAAGATGGGGTTATTCTCATTGTTTTTAAAAAATGCCATGGGAGTTTTATCTGGATATTCTCCAAGGACCATAGAGTAAGAGACAAGGGTTTTACTTTCCTTTCAAAATGTGAACACCTTCCATGGAAAGTCATTTCTCTTAGCTGCTGTGTCAGCATTTGCTAACTCCTAATTTGGGACTTGAATTTGTGAACTGAAGCACCAAAGAAAATTGTGCAACCATATAGATAAGTTTATATAGTTTTAGGGTACTTAGAAAGAAAATATGAACTTACTTGTTTGGGTTAGTAAGATAAGATAACTCATGTTTTCTAAATATTGATAGCAAAACCAAACATGTTTTTTCTTACAGTAAATAGTTGATCCCTGGGGAATGCAAGAATTACAATAAATCTTAAAATGTTGCTCTTTCATATCTTATAAAAACATACTCTTAAAGAAGCTGAAGTATTAATAACCAAAGCCTAAGAAAAATTCAAAGTAAATTTTACATATTTTAGTGTACATTTATTATTTTATAATATACACAAGCATACATATAATCTAATATATAATAAATGCATATATCAAGTTTGCAAGCTATGAACTTATAAAAAGAAAAAGAAACTATATGATTTTCATACTAATCTTTAGATTGTTTAGTAATGATAGAACGACTGGAAATATAAAGTTACTCTCCATAACAAGGAGATTAAGGAGATTCCTTACAGTAAAAAAATGTCCTGCTGTGATTTAGGATATAGACGCTTAATCATGACAAGGTTATATGGGAAAGTGTCCACTAGATCTGCTGCTTCACAGAAGGCTGAAAGAGAAGAGGGAACACATCTCTTTTCAATTATATGATCATTATCTCATAGGCTTTCTATAAACATTTTATTTGTAATGGATATGCAATGACTTAATATCATGATTATATATGGTATTTTGTAATGTCCTCTTCTAATGCCTGTTGCAATTTATTTAAATAATACTTTTTTAAAAGAGTCCAGTATTTAGATGCTGTTACCTAGTAGTTACTTGCAACTGTTACATTATCATACCAAATTCATTTCATTATTGAATATAAATGGAAATCAATACTGTATATTGATCACATGTAGTAATTCCAAGTTAAATGTCAAAATATTATAAAGTTGGAATGGTCCTTGTGCCATCATTTCTAAACAAACTTTTGACCACTGAGGGACTGTAGTTTTTTTCAAATTGCTAATGCAAACTTTTGTCATTATTTGCATTTTTTTCTTCAGCTATGAAGAAATGGAAAACTATCACGTTTGAAATTCTTACCTTACCAACCGAAATAAATTTTATGTCTACTGTATATGACAAATAATGCTTTCTCTGGTTATTCATCCAAAACATACATTGAAGACTTAATGCATGTCATATGCTTAAAACACAACAATAAAAAAAGTATTCTACTCCACTCAATTGCCTATATAGAGTGAGAGCAGTGGAAGAACAGCAGTAATAACAACGGTGATGATTAGCTGAGTCTTGGAGGCTCACTTATTAAGGTGTCTCCCTATAGTCAGACATTTGGCAATACAGATGACGGTATAACAAGGAATAAAATTTGATAGGCAGGCAGAAGTTTAAAGCCACACTCTACCAATCTGCTACCCAAGACATATGTGATTGCCTAAGGGATGAGACTGATGAAAAAAAGAAATGCAGCAGATTATCCAGGGAATCTGGAAGTGCAAGATCAAAATCGTAGTCAGTTTATAGAGATTTCATTTGTCAATCATGGTAGACTGGGAGCCAGGAGAGTCATATTTGACTCATATGCCTGTTGATCAGAGAAATCAAGTCTTCATAATTAGGAATAAAGATGTCAGAGAAAGTAAGCAATAAAATGAGAGGGGGAGAGAAAGATTACATTATACATATTTATATATTAAGTATAAAAAACAGCATTGAGAACCAGAGAAATGGCAACATGAATAGATTTCAGCTTTGTTGTTGGCTTTGAAGAAGGAAAAATTAGGCCATGAGCCAAAGAGTGAAGCACCTAGTACAGGAGCTTGCACAAATTTGTGAATAGGAAAAGTGGTAAAGATAATGGAGAAGGAAGACTCTGACCTCACCTCCTCTCATGGGCACACCAAAATTGCAACTATTTATAGAGCAACTATTGATGAGAAAGACTTGAAGACAAGCAGAAAAGCTAGGGCAAACTAAAAAGCTTTGGTACAGCTAAGGAAACAATCAACAGAACAAAAAAGCCACCTTGTGAATGGGAGAAGATATTTGCAAACGATATGTACAACAAGGGGTTAATATCCAAAATATACAAAGAACTCATACAACTCAACATCTAAACAAACTCAATTAAAAAATGGGCAGATGACCCAACTAGATATTTTTCCAAAAGAAGATATACTGAGAGACAACACGCACATGAAAAGATGCCCAACATCACTCACCATCAGGGAAATACAACTCAACCACAATGAGATATCACCTTACACCTGTCAGAATGTCTACTGTCAGAAATACAACAAGTAACAAGTGTTGGCAAGGATGTGGAGAAAAGAGAACCCTCATGCATTGTTGGTGGGAATGTAAATTGGTGCAGCTACTAAGGAAAACAGTATGGTGATTGCTCAAAAAATTAAAAATACAACTACCATGCAATCTCGCAATTCCACTCCTGGATATTTATTCAAAGAAAATGTAAACATTAATTCAAAAAGATATATGCATCCCTATGTTAATTGCAGCATTATGTATAAGAGCCCAGGTATGGAAGCAGCCTACATGCCCATTGATAGATGAATGGATAAAAATGTGGTATGTATAACATGTACAATGATATATTTGTCATAAAAAGGATGAAATTTAGCCATTTGCAATAACAAGGTGCATCTAGAGGGTATTATGTTAAGTGAAATAAGTCAGATAGAGAAAGACAACTACTGTGTCATTTCACTTATACATGGAATATAAAAACAAAACAAATGAAACACGTATAACTAAATAAATACAGA
This sequence comes from Physeter macrocephalus, assembly GCF_002837175.3. Taxonomy (NCBI): domain Eukaryota; kingdom Metazoa; phylum Chordata; class Mammalia; order Artiodactyla; family Physeteridae; genus Physeter; species Physeter macrocephalus. The sequence goes on from NC_041221.1 coordinate 103,752,505, forward strand.
GACATAGACATAGAGAACAAACAGGCAGTTGCCAGAGGGAATGGATTGGTAGAGGAGAGGAATATGTGAGGGAAGGATAAACTTTCAGTTACAAAATAAATGAGTCACAGGTATAAAGGTACAGTGAGGGGAATATAGTTAATAAATATGTAATATCTTCATATGGTGACAGATAACAACTAGACCTATCATTGTTTAGGAATTAACATAGTGTTATAGGTCAATTATATTTCCAAAACAAACTCATAGAAAAAGAGGTCAGAGGAGGGTAAGTTAGATGAAGGCAGTCTAAAGGTACAAAGTTTCAGTTACAAGATGAATAGGAAAAAAATAACAGTATTTCTTAGTTAAGATTGAATATTACAGAGGAGTGGAAAAAAGAATAGAATGTAAGAGAGAGATAAAAATAGACAAAAAATAAATGTAGAGTACAAAAAGAAATAAAGAGGAAAGGAGAACAGTGCATATATAGATAACCATGCATTTGAGTTTTATAAGCAAGTATATCATGAGAAAAAGAGAATTGCTATCTGATCCTAATAACAATCATTGAAGCAGACAATAAAAATTTAAAATAAACTATAGAAAAATATAATTAATGAATCATTAAACATTTAAATTCAGTTTAAAACTTTTTTTAATATTTAAAAAATTTTTACTAGCAAACTGACTTTGGTAACTAGAATAATCCAAGGAACATCTATGAGTTAGTGTTTGTAATCAACACAGCTCACTTTCCTCAAACATCTTCTCCATTCCTTGATAAAGCAGATTACCAAAATGCCAGGGTACATATACTGAATTTAGTCATAACTATCGATATGTATTTAGGTGTGTTTTAAAATCAGCCTGATTCTCCATTGTTTCACTTGTGAAACAGTGATATAAATACTAAACTCTAAGTGTTACTGTAAGAATCAAATAGATAATATGTAATTGTCTAATATATTTTAGGAACCCAACTAACATCATTTCCCTTTTCTCCTTCATGTTTTGCCCTCTGATAATATTGTTTTAAGATAATTTCTAAGTAAAGATGACCATTAATTTTTATATAAGTGAAACTTATTTCAAAATATTTCCTGGGATTGAGTTTTAGATATTCTAGGCAAATTTATAGGACTCATTTGAGACTGAAAGAAGACAGGTCTCTTGGAGAGTCTCTGTAGAAGTACAATTTATTTCTCACATTTATTTGCTTAGTAACAATCTATGTCCAGTTTCACTACACAATGATTCACTGAAACCATAGATAGAGGGTTTATCTCCATTTTCTTCACTGTAATTATGCAAATACTGCCTAGGACTTTTATGTGATAAAATTAATATTTGATACTTCACCTGGGAGTCTGATACTATAATGGAACATTATTATTATTATTATTAAATGTTGCTTACCTATGCCCTCACCTAATGAAAATGAAATCTCAGAATAGTTAAGGCCACATACATTTTAAGATAATACACTTCTGTATTTTGGACCATCTAATTCTTATGTTGAAGTATATATGTCCCAGTATCATTGAAAAACCTTAAAAATAAAATCCTGTACTCACTGTATAGCTGGGATTTTCTAATCACTGTTCAGAGAAACTGAGGATCTGATACAAATAATTATCCAAAAGAGGCATTTGTATAAACAGAGTGTCTGCTATCAAGGGGTTTCTTCTTTTATCTAGCATATTGGGAGTTAAAAATAAGGATTCAAGGGAAAAAAATTCCCTGATTCATATAAAAATACTTTCCAGTGGGAAAAAAAAAGTCAAATTTAAAAGACAGTAATTAATGAAAAGCCAAGCTTTGTGCTTAGTTTTGAAAGCAAACGTTAAAAATTAACATTTTTCTCAAGAGGGAAAATATTTTAAAAATTAAAAACATTAGACTTGGTTAACATTTTTATGTCACTTAAAAATTAAGACATAATAAAAGGCTTAGTAAGGGAACACATACTAATTTTTTCATCTTATATATGATGTCATTAACTGATGCTATACAATTTTTACTTTTAGTATTTAGAGAAACAGATTCCATGAATACTCTATGTGGTTTTTTAAAGCAACTACTATTATATTGAAAAATAGTCTATGTGCCTTTCAAATTACTGGAGAAAAACACTAAAACACAGTTATCGACAAAAAAAAGAAAAACAAGTAAACAGAAAAGTCTGAGAATAAAACATTATATGCAAAAAAGGACAATATGCTTGTTCTGAGAAACAGGATAGTGTAACGTTTAACAGCATAAGCTCCAGGGACTGTGAAGGTTTGAAATCTGTCTTGGTTTCTTCCTAAATGTATAGTCTTTGATATATTATTTAATATCACTATGTTACAATGCCTTCATATGTAAAATAAAGGTAATAATAAAGTATACCTTTACTTGTTTTTCAGATGATTAAATGTGTTTTGTGAAGATTAAAGCCCTTAGAATAGTGTCTTCTTTTTATTATCAGCACTTATTCTTGCACATAAAAGTAACAAATTAAGCACATGTATTAAAAAGAAAATTACTTTTAGAGACAAAATATGATTAAAAAAGGATTCTTTAAAGATTACATAGTTTACACAATGATAGAATAAGCAAAGAAAGCAGAATATAAAGGTTTCAGAAAACAGGGAAACAACACAAGAGAAAGGTGAAGGCAATTAACAAGTTAGCAAAGTTGCAGAGTTAATCAAGAGGCCTAAAGGATTACTAATCCATAGTGAGGGACATAGACAGGAATCTAGTAGAGACATCTCAAGGGAAAAAGTATCTATTAATTATCTGTCCATTTTACTTTGAGGAAATATGTATGGAAAATGCATGGAGAGACTGAGTCAAATTTAAAAGAAGCAGCGGAAGTAAAAGAAGAAGAAGAGAAGGAAGAGGAACTAAACTAATAAAACAGTAGGGAAATTATTAATTCCAAGGGTAAAATAAATTATAAATGAAAGAATGTAATCGTAGTATTGTATAGTACTTGACTAAACAGTACATTGTATTAGGTTTACAATGAGCTAAAATGTTTACCTAACATAATATAGTATAAACAAACAGGTCTTCAATTTATGAATTAAGAGATAGCAGTATATTCATCTTAATTAGAAATTAGTAATAGCAGAACAGATAGCTTCAAGAGTTGCTTCTTTTTACCATTAGGATTGAGAATAAGGAGAGCAGTAAAGTTAATTGGGTCTTCAGTTATAGGGTTATCAAGTGGTCAAGCATTTCTTATGGTGGCTATTACTAAGTTGTCCTGCCATACTTTCATGTACTAAGGAGACAATAAGCCCAACCGGATTTAGAGAGTTATTATTTACAGACATGGTAGTAGACAGAGCTGCTTTTTCACATCAGCTTCCCTTGATCCTAAATTCCAAGAAGAAGATGTGAAGGCAGACCAGGTGGGTGCTATACACACAGTGCTTCAATTTCATAGCTAAAGGACACTCAGCTTATGACAACTACTTCCCCTGACTTTTCAAGGACTATTGTAAACCTGATCATTATTGCCCCTCGAAAAAACATTACCTTTCTTACACTAAAACTTAAGCGAATCTTTTAGAAGGAGGTGAGGGATAGACCTTTATTTTTACTATCCTGGAATGTCTCTACTGAGACCTTCTCTATCTTTATTATCCTTTAACATAATAAATCTGAAAAAAAAAGGCTTTATGCCTGAACATGAATTAACATGATTGAGAAATTTCTCCCAACAGTTTCTGATGCCTTCTTCCCAGAATCTTTAATCATCATTCATAGTGATAAAATATTGTAAACTTCCTTCTGGAAATTTAGAATGATATAATGATATCTACAATTTCCATTTCTATTCAGCATTCTGAAGTTACTAGACAGCATAATATAAAAACAAAAAAATAAACGTTAATAAGAAGGTAATAAAAGTACCATAATATTTGATGAGATAACTGTCTAGGAAGATTATCCTAAAGGATCTAGAGATGAGGTTTTAGAATTAATAAAGTAATTCAACAAAGATGCTGAATAAAAAAATTCAACACACAAAAATCAACTGAATTTCTACATTTTAAAAATGAAGAGTTAGAAATTTAGAACAATTTTATTTTAAACTGATTCAAAAACAAAATGCAATTAGGGATAAGTCCTATGAAAGATAAGCTAAAAATGGGGTGATGTGCCATATTCATAGTTTGAAAGTCAGTATTTTAAAGATGACAATTCTCCCAAGTTAAATTGTATTTTCAACCTTGTCCCATCGAAAATCAAAGCACTTTTTTTCCATGAAAAATTGTAAGTTGATTTTACAAAATAAATGGAAGTTCACAGAGCCAAAAACAGCCAAAATAATCTGATGAAGAACAATTTTAGAAGAATTACACCATCAGACATGCAGTCTTAAGGTACAGCTATAGAAAACAAGAGTATAGAATCAGTGCAATTAGAGACAAAATAGTGAAGAATGAGAAAGAACAAAAAGACATGAAGGAGAATAGAAATAATTGCTGTTTTAGTGCCACTGCAATGCACACAGGGAGATAAACTTTTAAAGAAATGCTAATGAAGCAACTGAGTTTCCATACTGAGAAAAAAAAGAACTTTTATCTTTTCCTAAAATCATATGCAAAACTCAATTCCAGACACAGTTTGGGATTAAATGTGTAAGGTATCATGATGCAACTAGGAGAACAGTGAAGAACTTTGGGTGCGCAAAGTTTACTGGAAGAAATCACACACATTAAAAAACTAGTAACCTGAGGAGATCAAGATGGCAGAGTAAGAGGATGTAGAGGAACTCACCTCCCACCACGAACACACTAAAATACATCTACCTGTGGAATAATTTTCATTGAAAAGTAACTGGAAATTGGCAGAAAGACTACAACCAAGGCTATAAGAAATATCCACAGGAAATTGGTTAAGAAGGGAAGTCAAGCCATCAGGTCTGGACTTGTGACCCTATGAGAGGGCTCAGAGGAAAAGGGAGATTACCCAGGCAGAGATGCTCTCTGAGGGCTGAGCAGTTTGAGCTACATATTGGCTATGCCAGCCCAGGGGTCTGACACAGGGAAGATAAGCCCCCTTGGCTGGCTGGAGGGCTCATGTAACTAACAGGAGTGCTGTGGGAAGCCGGTACTCTGTACATGAGGATTACATGTACGCTTGCCTCCTGCAGAAACAGGTTGGAAAGGGTGGATTGAAAAGTGTTGGCTTGGCTGTATGGTCTCCCACTCCCCAGCCTGAGCCAAGCAAATGCTCCATTCCTGCTTGCTTTTCGACACAGCTCCACACTGGAGTGAAGGCTTGGCTGAAAGACATTGAGGTGGCTAGGACCTGAAGAGGCATTTGAGAAGCAGGGAGGCAGCCATTACTGGAGCTTACACAGGCAGCTCATCACATGCATCTCTGATCTCTATCTGTGGCTAGACCAGCAAGGCCTGTGCCGTGATACATGCCAAAAGCCTATACAAGCTCTGCATGCCCTGCTGTGAAGCCCCACACCAGGGTGAGGGTAGCAGAGGCTCAAGGGGAGAGCTCAGTTCTGAGGGTCAAAAGAGGCTCAGAACCAAAGTGGTGTCTGAGCAGGGCAGGGGCAGCCATTACTAGCACTTACACAGGCAGCATGTCAGAAGCAGTCTAGGCCTTTGACCCAGGCTGTATCACCACAGCCTTTGCACTGACCCATGCTGAGTGCCCATGTCAACCCCTCTTGCTGCAGCATTGCTCCCCTCTGAGGCGAGGGTGCCAGTGCTGGGAGGGGTGAGAGCACACATTAAAGTTAATGGAAGCAGCTCAGTCTTGACTCTCAGGACTTCAGCTCCACTAACCTGGGACATATCATACTCCCTGATAGGGCAGTGACAGCCACTGGGCAGAGGGGAAGCCTTGCCTCACCCCTGACTCCAGACCTAGCCCTTCCATTTCCAGCCCCACCTTCTACCAGGGTGATAACTGCCAGCACACCCTGAGCAAAGACATGACTTGGGTTCAGGTCAAATCTAGCTCTCCCACCAATGCCACTGGGCACACACAGACTGCGTAGGGACACTTCCACAAAAGAACATCCTTTTCAAGGTCACCACAGGTAACTCTTTCACCTAATTTCATAGAGACAGAGAAAGTTCAGCAAAATGAGAGGATAGAGGAATTCATCTCACAAGAGAAAACTTCTGATAAAAAATGAAACAGAAATAAACAATTTACCAAATAAAGAATTCAAAGCATTAGTAATAAAGAATGCTAACTGAATTAGGGAAAAAGAATAGATGAAAAGAGTGATAATTTTAACAAGGAACTAAAAAATATAAAAATAACCAGTCAGACTTGAAGAATACAATAACTGAAAAAAACAAAACAAAACAGTGAAACGAAAGAACAGCAGACCAGGTGATAGAGAATAATGCATAAGCAATCTGGAAGATAGAATAATGGAAATCATACAATTAGAACAGCCAAAGAAAAACAAATTTTAAAAAATGAGAACAGTTTAGGGTACCTCTGGGACAACATCAAGTGTATCAACATTTGCATTATAGGGGTCCCAGAAAAAGAAAAGAGAAAGAAGGGGTTCAAAAATGTATTTGATGAAATTATGGCTGACAATTTCCCAAACCTAGAGAAGGAAACAGATATCCAGGTACAGGAAGCACAGAAGGTCCCAAACAAGATGAACCCAAACAGACCCACAAGACATATCATAATTAAATTGCAAAAGTTAGAGGTGAAGAGAGGATTCTAAAGGCAGCAAGAGAAAAACAAAGAATAATATATAATGGGACTCCCATAAGGCAATCAGCTGATTTTTCTGCAGAAGCTTTGCAGGCCAGAAGGGAGTGGCATGATATATTCAAAGTGCTCAAAGGAAAAACCTGTAATGTAGGATACTCTACCCAGCAAGATTATAATCTAGAATTTAAGGAGAGATAAAGAATTTCTTAGACAAGCAAAAACTAAAAGAGTTCATCAATACTAAACATATCTTACTCAATACTTTGTAATAACCTATAAAAGAATCTGAAAATGATTATATATATATATAAACGGAATCACTTTTCTGTACACCTGAAACTAACATAACATTGTAAATCAGTTATGCTTCAATTTTAAAAAAATACCAAACATACCCTAAAAGAAATGTTAAAGGGTCTTCTCTAAGTGAAAGTGAAAGGGTCTTCTCTAAGTGAAAGGGTCTTCTCTAAGTGAAAAAGAAAAGGTCATAAGGAGAAATAAAAGTCTGTAGGAAAGGAAAAACTCCAGCATAGTAAAGGCAAATATGTAACAAAAGCTGAGGCTCAACCACTTAAATAAGCTATTACAAAGATTAAAAGACAAAATAGTATAAAATTAATAGGACTACAATAACCACTAAAGGACTAAACATGAAGATGTAAACTATGACATAAAAAACACAAAATGTGGGGGAGGAGAGTAAAAAAGGTAGATCTTTTAGAAGGTGTTTGAACTTAGAGGACTACTGACTCAAACAAATAGATATAGATCAACATATATGAACCCGGTGGTAACCACAAATCAAAAACCTGCAATAGATACACAAAAACTACAGAGGAAGAAACACAAGCATACTACTAATGAAAATCATCAAACCACAGGGAGAAAACAAAAAGAGGAAGAAAAGAACAGAAAAAAAAAACAACCAGAAAACATGTAATAAAATGGTAATAAGTATATACCTATCAGTAATTACTTGAAATATCAATGGACAAAATACTCCATTCAAAATACATAGGGTGGCTGACTGGATAAAAGAAATAAGAACCATCTACATGCTGCATACAAGAGACTGACTTCAGGCTGAAAGTGAGGGAATGGAAAATGATCACCCCAATGATCATAGCAGCATTATTTACAACACCAAGATATGGAAATAACCTAAGTGTCCATCAACAGATGAATGGATAAAAAAGATGTTGTGTGTGTATATATATATATATATATATATATATATATATAAATATACACACACACATACACACACACACAATGAAATATTACTCAGCCATAAAAAAAGAATGAAGTTCTGCCATTTGTAACAATGTGGATGGACCTAGAGAGTATTATGCTTAGTGAAATAAGTCAGAGAGATAGAAATATTCTATTTCATCACTTATATGTAGAATCTAAAAAACAAAACAAACAAACATATGTAACAGAAACAGTCTCAGAGATACAGAGAACAAACTAGTGGTTAACAGTGGAGAGAAGGAAGGGAGAAGGGTAAAATAGGTGTATGGGATTAAGAAATACAAACTGCTATGTATAAAATGGATAATCAGCAAGGATATATTGTACAGTACAGGGAAATAGGCCATTATTTTATAATAAATTTAAATGGAGTATAATCTATAAAAAATATTGAATAACTATATTGTACGCCTGAAACTAATATAATACTGTAAGCCAGTTGTACTTCAATATAAATATACATACATACACATAAGTAAATACATGCATAAAATCAGAAAAATAGTAACCTAAAGCAAACACTGATCACCTGGATCCCATTATGGTGGAAAACCACTATTCATCAAAAGTAAACATGAAACTAGTGAAAAAGTAATCCACTAGGTAGAAGTGTATATATACATACATATATATATATATATGGAAATCAACTTGTAGTGAGAATGCACAAATAATTATTTTATTATTCAATAAAAATATAAACAAATTTGAAAAATGATCAAAAGACTTGGTAAGATTCTTCACAAGAGAAGATATCCAAATTGCTAATAAAGATATAAAAGGATCCTCAATTTTATTAAACTTTTGGGAAATACTAAATATCATTTACTCACAAGAATGGCTAAAATGAGAAAGATGGCCAATGCCACACCCTAAGGTAGTTTTTCCTAGGCCTCTAGGAGCACAAACTATAGAAACATCACAGAAATTTCAATTCTGAATCTTATGAATGTGAGATTCTCCTGTGTAGAAAGAAGAGTTAATCGGTAATCTTAAAAAATTAGAAAAAAAAGTAGAACTACCCTAGTGAAAATAGAACAAAACAATTAAGAGCAGAAATTACTGATGTAGAAGACAAAAAGACAGGAGAGGATCAATCCTATATATATATGGTTTACTGGGGAACAATACAAATAAAATTTACCAATTCCTAGTAAGACTGAACAAGAAATAGAGGTTGAATAAACAATATTAAGAATGAGAAATAAGACTTTATTACATACATAGTAAAATTTTTAAAATATGCACTAGAAAGATACACAGAATTTCCAATAGTGATAGTGATTACCTCTGGGGAAACAATGGCATTTTTTAGTGATATACAAATTCATGCTTATTCTCTATAATGTACATTAATTATGAAGTAGTGATTAAAAATTTTAGAAAAAAATATATCTTTCCATCTGTTTGTGTCATCTATGATTTCTTTCATCAGCATCTTATACTTTTCAGAATATAGGTCTTCTGCCTCCTTAGGTAGGTTTATTCCTAGGTATTTTATTCTTTTTGATGTGATGGTAAATGGGATCGTTTTCTTAATTTCTCTTTCTGATCTTTTGTTGTTAGTGTATAGAAATGCAACAGATTTCGGTGCATTAATTTTGTATCTTATACTTTACTGAATTCATTGTTGAGCTCTAGTAGCTTTCTGGTAGAGTTTATAGGACTTTCTATGTATAGTATCATGTCATCTGCAAACAGTGACAGTTTTACTTCTTCTTTTCTGATTTGGATTCCTCTTATTTCTTTTCCTTCTTTGATTGCCATGGCTAGAACTTGCAAAACTATGTCAAATAAAAGTGGTGAGAGTGGGCATCCTTGTCTTGCTCCTAATCTTACAGGAAATTCAGCTTTTCACTGTTGAGTTATGATGTTAGCTGTGGGTTTGCCATATATGGCCTTTATCGTGTTGAGGTATGTTCCCTCTATCTATGCACACTTTCTGGACAGTTTTTTTTTTGAATCATAAATGGACATTGAATTTTATCAAAAGCTTTTTTCTGCATCTATTGAGATGATCATATGGTTTTTATTCTTCAATATGTTAATGTGGTGTAGCACATTGATTTGTGGATATTAAAAGAAGCTTGCATCCTTGGGATAAATCCTGCTTGATCATGGTGTATGATCCTTTTAATGTATTGTTGGCTTTGGTTTGCTAGTATTCTGTTGAGGAGTTTTGTGTCTATGTTCATCAGTGACATTGGCCTGTAATTTTCTTCTTTGTGGTATCTTTGTCTGGCTTTGGTATCAGGGTGATGGTGGCCTCAGAGTTTGGAAGTGTTCCTTCCTCTGCAAGTTTTTGGAATAGTTTCATAAAGATAAGTATTAACTCTTCTCTAAATGTTTGGTAGAATTTGCCTGTGAAGCCATCTTGTCCTGGTCTTCTGTTTTTGGGGAGTTTTTAAATCACAGATTCAATTTTAGTACTTGTAATTGGTCTGTTCATATTTTGTACTTCTTTCTGGTTTAGTCTTGGGAGATTTTAACTTTCTAAGAATTTAGAAATTTCCTCTAAGTTGTCCATTTTATTGGCATAGAGTTGCTTGTAGTAGTCTCTTATGGTCATTTGTATTTCTGTGGTGTCGGTTTTAACTTCTCCTTTTTCATTTCTAATTTTATTGATTTGAATTTTCTCCCTTTTTTTCTTAATGAGTCTGGCTAAAGGTTTATCAATTTTGTTTATCTTTTCAAAAAAAAACAACTTTTAATTTCATTGATCTTTTCTACTATTTTCTTCATCTCTATTTCATTTATATCTGCTCTGATCTTTAGGATTTCTCTCCTGCTACCTTTCGGTTTTGTTTGTTCTTCTTTCTTGAGTTGCCTTAGGTGTAAGTTTATGTTGTTTGAGATTTTCTTGTTTCCTGAGTGAAGCTTATATTGTTATAAAGTTCCTTTTGAAAAAGCTTTTGCTGCATCCCACGGAGTTTGGATCATCGTGTTTTTGTTTTCATTTGTCTCTAAGTGTTATTTTATGTCCTCTTTAATTTCTTCAGTCATCCATTGGTTGTTTAGTAGCATATTGTTTAGCCTCCATATGCTTGTGGTTTTTTTGTAGTTTTTTTCTTGTAGTTGATTTCTAATCTCATAACATTGTGGTCAGAAAAGGTGCTTGAAATGACTTCAATTTTCTTAAATTTACTGAGGCTTAGTTTTGTGGCACAGCATGTGATCTATCCTGGATAATGTTCCATGCGCACTTGTAAAGAATGTATATTCTGCTACTTTTGGATGGAATGCTCTCTCTATATATGTCATTCAAGTCCCTCTGCTCTAACGTGTCATTTAAGTTCTTGTGGTTCCTTGTTGATTTTCTGTCTGGATGGTATGTCCATTGTTGTAAGTGGGGTGTTAATATCCCCCACTATTATTGTGTTACTGTCAATTTTCTTTTGTATCTATTAACACTTGCCTTATATACTTTGATGCTCCTAAGTTAGGTACAAATATACTTTCAATTGTTTTATCTTCTTCTTGGATTGATGCCTGGATCATTACATAGTGTCCTTCTTTGTCTCTTGTAACAGTCTTTATTTTAAAGTCTATTTTATTTGCTATGAGTATTGCTACCCCAGCTTTCTTTTGATTTTTATTTGCATGAAATGCATTTTTCCAACCCCTCACTTTCAGTCTGTATGTGTCTCTAGATCTGAAGTGGGTCTCTTGTAGACAGCATATATATGGGTCTTGCTTTTAGAAAGATATACTGTGATCTTAGATTGGAAGAATCAATACTGTCAAATTAACTATACCACCCAAAGCAATCCACAGATTCAATGCAATCTCTATCAAATTACCAATGGCGTTTTCCACAGAAATGGAACAATCTTAAAATATATATTGAAACACAAAAGACCCTGAATAGCTGAGGCATTCTTGAGAATGAAAATGGAGCTAGAAGAATCAGGTGCCCTAACTTCAGACTATACTACAAAGCTACAATAATCAAAACAGTGGGGTACTGGCACAAAAAAACAGAAGTATAGATTAATGGAACAGGATAGAAAGCCCAGAAGTATACCCACACATCTATGATCAATTAATCTACAACAAAGGAGGTAAGAATATACAATGGAGAAAAGACAGTCTCTTCAATAAGTGGTGCTGGGAAAACTGGACAGCTAAATGTAAAAGAATAAAGTTAGAACATTCTCTAACACCACACATAAAATAATCACAAAATGGATTAAAGACCTAAATATAAGACCAGATACTATAAAACTTCTAGAGGAAAACATAGAACACTCATTGACATAAATCACAGCAAGATCTTTTTGGATCTATCTCCTAGACTAATGTTAATAAAAACAAAAATAAACATATGGGATCTGATTAAACTTAAAAGCTTTTGCACAGCAAAGGAAACCATATACAAAACAAAAAGACAATTGACAGAATGGGAGAAAATATTTGCAAACAAAGCGACTGACAAGGGATTAATCTCCAAAATATATAAAGAGCTCATACAGCTCAATATCAAGAAAAAACAAACAACCCAATCAAAAACTGGGAAAAAGATCTAAATAGACATTTCTCCAAAGAAGACATACAGATGGCCAAGAGGAACATGAAGATGCTCAACATCCCTAGTTATTGGAGAAATGCAAATCAAAACAACAACGAGGTATCACTTCACACCAGTTAGAAAAAAACAAACAACCCAATCAAAAACTGGGCAAAAGATCTAAATAGACATTTCTCCAAAGAAGACATACAGATGGCCAAGAGGAACATGAAGATGCTCAACATCCCTAGTTATTGGAGAAATGCAAATCAAAACAACAACGAGGTATCACTTCACACCAGTTAGAATGGCCATCATCAAAAAAATCTATGAACAATAAATGCTGGAGAGAGTGTGGAGCAAAGGAAACCTCCTACACTTTTGGTGGGAATGTAAATTGGTACAGCCACTATGGAGAACAGTATGAAGGTTCCTTAAGAAACCAAAAGTAGACCTACCCTATGATCCAGCAATCCCACTCCTGGGCATATATCTAAAAACATAAAAACTCTAATTCAAAAAGTTACATGCACATCAGTGTTCATTGCAGAACTATTTAAAATAGCCAAGACATGGAAACATCTTAAGTGTCCATCGACAGACGATGAATGGATAAAGAAGATGTGGTGTATACACACACACACACACACACACACACAATGAAATATTAGTCATAAAAAAGAATGAAATAATTCCATTTGCAGCAACATGGATGGACCTAGAATTTACCATACTATATGAAGTAGGCCAGAGAGAGAAAACCAAATAACATGATATCACTTACATGTTAAATTTTTAAAAATGGTACAAATGAACTTATATACAAAACAGAAATAGACCCCCAGACATAGAAAACAAACTTATGGTTACCAAAGGAGAAAAGGAGGGGAGGTATAAATTAGGAGCTTGGTATTAACATATATATACTACTATATATAAAATATATAACCAACAAGGACCTACTATACAGCACATGTAACTATACTCAATATTTTGTAATAACTTATAAGGGAAAAGAATCTGAAAAAAGTAGATATATATGTATGTTTAACAGAATCATTTAGCTGTACACCTGAAATTAACTCAATATTTTAAATCAACTATACTTCAATAAAATATATGTAATATAAGATTACATATAAAAGGGACTCTTTAGAATATGTAAAATCACAACAAATTACAAATATTAAAAAGTTAGCAAATGCCCTAAAACAAAAGCATAATAAGAATTTTTTTTAATCAATTGCTTAACACTTTTCTCTCAAATTATATTTACAGTTTTGGGCTGCATACTTTTTGATTGTTTTTTTTTTTTTTTATAATGTGTATGAAAAACAGACATTGTGACCACAAAGAAACATGAAGAAACCTAAAAAAACTAACTTCCAGAAAAGGGCATGCCCTTCTGGAAGAGAATAAAGCAAAATTCCTTTTATCCCTGGTGGAGGTAAAAGAGAAATCTGCCATATATGGGGTAAGGCAAAATCAGCTGAATATTTAACTAGTCTTTAATAATTTTCAGCTACTAAATGATAGAGCAGTACACAGAGCTGAAATAACCTTATCTAAGTACTTCTTGCTTCCACCTATAGAAGACTTGGGTCAAGTAGGGATAATCTGAAAGAAATTCCTTAAGACACATTAGGCTTTTAGCTACTGAAGCCTGGGAGTGGTCCAGGAGAGCTTATGAAAAAAAATTCTTCAAGCCATCTGGGCTTTTATAAAATGTAAAGCAGTGGGGCAAAGAAGTGAGCTGAGAGAGACTGCCCAAAGTATACAAAGACAGAGGTGGGATCAGAGAGCACAAAGCAGAGAGAACTTGCCAACAACCCACAAAACTGCCAGCCAGAATCTAAAGCAGACAGAGATCCCCTCATATGCAGAAAGCTGATGAATTCTCTGTAAAGGATAAAGAAATCTCTCAAACTTTAACAGTTCAAAGAAGACAAGCCCTGCCAAAGAGTCCAAAAACAGCAATCAAACATTTTAAGCCAGTGCTCAACTGAATCAAGCCACATCTTTAACAAATCCAGGCAAGTTCAAGTGCAGATCAGATAAATTCACTCCCCCACTGCAGCATCCTAATAGAAAAGTGATGTACTATTTTCTAAGGGTATATATTATTCACTTTGCTATCTAGTAGTCTTCTATATAAATACCTGGCATAAATTTTAAATAGTATATGAAAATTATATATTGTATAAAAATTACAGACTATGTATAAGTTTTATTTATATATATGAAGAAGAAAATGTGTCTCATAATCAAGAAACAAAATAGTCAATACAAATAGACCAGAGATGGAGCAAATGGTTTTATCAGATGGGGTTTTAAAATAACTCCTATAATTATGACAAAATAGCTATAGGATGTATTTGAAAAGGTAAACTAAGTGGAGAAATGGAGGATTTCAGCAGAGAAGTGAAACAATAAAAAAGACCAAATGAAAATTTTTAGATATTTAAAAATATATCAGGGGGCTTCCCTGGTGGTGCAGTGGTTGAGAATCCGCCTGCCGATGCAGGGGACACGGGTTCGTGCCCCGGTACGGGAAGATCCCACATGCCGCAGAGCGACTGGGCCCGTGAGCCATGGCCGCTGAGCCTGAGCATCCGGAGCCTGCGCTCCGCAATGGGAGAGGCCACAACAGTGAGAGGCCCGCATACCGAAAAAAAAAAAATATATAAATCCGCCTGCCGATGCAGGGGACACGGGTTCGTGCCCCGGTACGGGAAGATCCCACATGCCGCAGAGCGACTGGGCCCGTGAGCCATGGCCGCTGAGCCTGAGCATCCGGAGCCTGCGCTCCGCAATGGGAGAGGCCACAACAGTGAGAGGCCCGCATACCGAAAAAAAAAATATATATATATATATATATATATATATATATATCAGAAAAGAAGTGTTCAAGTAATGGGCACAAGAGCAGATTAGACACAGTAAAGAATAAGTAAATTTGAAGCCCAATCAATAAAAAATTATCAAAACTGAATTTTTTTAGAAAGAAAAATAAAAGAACAGTGTATCCAAGATATGTAGGACAATATTAAATGGTCCAAAAAAAGTATAATTTAAGTCTCAGAAGGAAAGGAGAATGAATCAGAAAATATATTTAGAAATATAGTGACACCAAATTTCCCAAATTTGATGATATAGAATACAGAGTTGTGAAGATAAATGAAACAAGCATCATGAATTATTAAAAAATCACATCTAAGCATATTATACCTGAATTGCTGAAAAAAAAACAAATCAAAATACAAAGTGCATATATTTATAAGCCACCAGAGAAAAAAGAAACAATACATAAAAGAAACAAAACACTTAAAGGCCAATTTTTAATAGAAATAAACAGAGGGCAAAAAACAATATTTTAAAAGTTCTGAAAGATGAAAATGGTCTATCTAGAGTTCTGTATTCAACTAAAAGTTCTTAATAAAAGAGAAATAAACATATTTCCAGACAGACACAAACTGAGACAGTGTGTTATCAGGAACACTAAGCTACATTAAAAGCTTGAAGAAGTTACTCAGACTGAAGTAAAATGTTATCTCATAAACCATAACTCTGTGAGAAGGAATAGAAAGCACTAGAAAAATAAAATATTTTATAAATGTTTAAAAACTTTTTAGCACATTTAAAGGAGAAATAACCATTTATTTTCAGTTCATAGAAGAAAAATATTACACAAATTTACAAAGGTAAAAAAGTGAGGTAAATGGAATTATATTCTGGTAAGGTTATTAGACAGTAAAGTACTCTGTTATCATTTGAAAGAATATAGTAAAAAATTTAATATGTGTATTTTATCATGTATTAAAATAGTACATATATATCTAACAAATGAGAAAAAATTAAGTTCTAAAAATACTTGCAATTCATGCCAAAGAAGATAAGCAAAGAAAAACCAAAAAGCAAGAGATAGACCTTAAACCCAAGATTATTAAAAATTGTAGGAAATATACAGAGGATCAACATGCCACTTGAAAGTCAAGGACTGTCAGACTAGGTAGAAAAGAATTCAGACACAACTATATGGTGTTTTTAAAAACTACTTTAAATATAAGGAACATTGTGGTGGAAAATAAAAGGGAGGAAATAATATAACAAACACTAATAATAAAAAGCATAGCTCTATTAATGTGAGACAAAGTACCATTTGTCTGATTGAATTCAAGTGGGTATTTCTGGAGAAGAAAAGACATATATCATAATGAAGAAATGGTGAATCAATGAAGAAGGCATGATAATCCTGTGTGTACTTAATAGCAGTGTCCAAACACATGTAATGAATATTGACAGAACAAACCTAAAATAGAAAAAGAAAAATTCACAATAATGGGAGGAAATTTTATTCAGTGTTTAATATAGGGGTGAAATAATGAGTGTCTGAGTTGGGGGGTAAATTTAACAGATTATGAGAAATATTGCACAAATATGCAAGTCAGGGAGAGAATCAAACTTAAAAACTAAATTGTGGAGTCTGGATAATTACTGACAGAAAATACAAAATCAGGAAATAAAATCATATTAAGGACAACTGGCTTGGTTTTCAACCTACAGGCTTGGAGGAATAAGGAAAACACTTGATTTATATTAATTAAATTATCTTTTCACAGTTTATCTAAATCAATATCTTTATTGCTCTGAAATATTGTTTATACTGATTGTAGTTGCAGATGGGGAGCTAAAGGAGAAATACATTTCTACCTGTGTGAAAAATTTTACATTAACAATCTCCAGATGGTTTATCTCAAATATATGGCATTTATGAAAACATAGGCTGCCAGTTTTAAATAATTTTAAAAGTAAATCATATTTTTGAACTAATGTAAATATTTAATTGATAATAAAATGATTGTTCATGTAAGTTAGAGGGATGAAGGTACTTGCATCTGGCTTGATATATAGGTTAAAGCATGTGTTACAGTCTATATTCTGGCTGTTTATTAAGTTTCTTTTCTCACTTTTACTGATACTCCATATACAAAACTAAGTACAAATATCATTGAGAATAATTGATATAATTGGTCAGATGTCTCAATATGGGTATAGGACAAAGACCTGGAAATGAAGGCAAAATTTCTCTCTAAAAAATATTGTAAGCACACTGTCAGATACAAAACTGAAGGACATTATACTCAAGACATGGAAGACTCAATGTTTCAGCTTAAAAATAGAGACATCAATTTCACATCTACTCTGATCAAATTCAGGTAGGAAGCTCTTTCCTCAAAGTTTGTTGTTGCAGTTGGATGTGGTTATTAAATATGACCATTAGCTATTTTCTATTATAAGGGAAGAAAATCATTAGGTGTTTTAAAAATGTCAAACTCTAGATAGGTCAATGCTTTTCTACACAGTTTGGTCTTAAAAAGGCTGAGATCTTATTCCGCATTAAATATTGTGATGTTTCTGCAGCAAAGTATGCTAAGTTCAGGCTATTCAAGATAGTTAAAAACATCACTTGAGCAAGCCTCTTGAAATCATAGAAAATGTTTACTTTTTAAAATCTCCTCCCAGGACTTCCCTGGTGGTGCAGTGGTTAAGAATCTGCCTGCCAATGCAGGGGACATGGGCTTGAACCCAGGTCCAGGAAGATCCCACATGCCGTGGAGCAACTAAGCCTGTGCACCACAACTACTGAGCCTGCACTCTAGAGCCCACGAGCCACAACTACTGAGCCCGTGTGCCACAATTACTGAAGCCCACGCACCTAGAACCAAGCAACAAAGACAAGCCACCTCAATGAGAAGCCTGTGCACCACAATGAAGAGTAGCCCCAGCTCGCCTCAACTAGAGAAAGCCCACATGCAGCAATGAAGACCCAACGCAGACAAAAAAAAAAAAAAAAAATGTATAAAAAATAAAATAAAATCATTTCCCATTAAAAAAATATGAGCATCTTTTTCCTTACATAGCTAACACACATTGGTGTGAAACAGAAGTCTTGTATTTATTGCATATATCCTGGCACTGCACATGAAAAACTGGAGATTCTTTCTGTGACTGGTTCATGGACACATTCTTTGCTATTTCTTAACCTACAATTTTCCAATCAGAAGGTGTATATTTAAAGCCTAATGTTCTCCTTGAATGAAGGAATGTACAAATCCAAAATCATGTGGAAACTCCTTTGTTCATTTTACATAGAAATACCTGGTTTCACTGAATATTTACTTGGTTTTCATCATTTCTGGTCCTACTCTAGCTTCCATCATTATTCAGAATAATCATTAACAAAGGAAACTGTTTTTGTATAGTTTTCAGTGATGAACTCAACAAAAAAGTCATTGATCAGCTTTCTTTCATATATGAACCTTATATATGACAAGAATGAATTCATATTCTGCAAAAGAATGTTTTCATCCCATTAAAAAGAAAACCATTAGAGAGTTGGGATAGTATTGCTTATTCCATATTTTATGTTATTAATATTGTATAGAATTCAATACTGCTGCTTCATCTGTACCATTTTTCTACATTCCACATATATGTGTTAATATACAATATTTGTTTTTCTCTTTCTGACTTACTTCACTCTGTATGACAGTCTCTAGGTCCATTCACATCTCTACAAATGACCCAATTTCATTCCTTTTTATGGCTGAATAATGGGGTGGGATGAATTGGGAGATTGGGATGGTCATATATACACTAATATGTATAAAATAGATAACTAATGAAAACCTGTTATATAGCACAGGGAACTCCACTTCACTGTACAGTAGAAAGCAACACAACATTGTAAAAAACTATACCCCAATTTAAAAAAAAAAGAATTCAATAGTACCATTTGATTTACTAATTTTGTTATAATACTTAAATTGCTGTTTTAACAACTATACTTCCATTCCAATAAAGAATTATCAGCCATTTAAACTTTGATCTATTTTGCTTATTGGATGATAATGCAAGTGAAATGATAAACTGAAAATTTAACAAATAACTTATTTAGAGACATAAAATGTTAAACAAAATGAACCATTCATGATAGTAAAGAAGAAATCACCCAGTCATCATATCTCATGTACAATATTTAAGAATTTGTTAAATAAGCAAAATGGAAATGAAGGCAAAATTTCTCTCTAAAAAATATTGTAAGCACACTGTCAGATACAAAACTGAAGGACATTATACTCAAGACATGGAAGACTCAATTTTTAACTACTGAAAGACTAGATGGCAGTTTAGAATGGATTGGTTTTTCCCTTCTTCCTGTATTCAGATCCTTTGCCTGTGTCTTCCATTAGAGGAATGCAAAGGGGAAGCCAGCTGGCAAAATAGATTAGGAAACGTAATTTACATTTTCTAACTTGAAGGTAAAAATGAGGTATGGAAGGATGGGTGTTGTACTAAGAGACAAGACACTATTTGGCACTGTCCATTATGTTGGTTATTCAGTCAAAGAGAATAACCATGCTTCTTCCTAATAGGATGTAACTATCCTTCATCCAGAGGAAGATATTTCACTCTTCCAAACAAGGAAGACCAAAGTTTTCAGTCACTGCATCCATCTCTGAGTGCTATCAATTTATCTTCCAGTTTATTTTCCACTGATAAGGATGTAATCACTTTTTTAAAGCAATTATATTAGCTAACTAATCCCAAAAGATCTGTTTCCTCAGAGCCCTTCTGGCTCAAATATTTTATCAGTCAGTCTTCAATCATAAAAACAAACTACTCAAGAAACATAAATGGAGGTAATTTAGAGAATTTCGTTTTCAAAAGTTTGATTGAAGAACTGAAGGAACAAAAAGGGATAGGTGAGGTTAGCAAATAATGAACAATTGCAGGAAGACACTATTACTCTTAGAGCTGGAGAAGCATAGGGAGAATGGTGTCGCTCCAAGCCTGGGATTGTTCTCCTAGTTGAAGCTTCTGCTTGCAGTGTTTGAACTGGCTAAGCAGGAAGCCAGGGGCTCACTCACATTCCCTCTTTTTGCAAATGCTACTACTGCCTTAAGTACTGTTACCACATTCCTGTCGCTGTCTCCACTGTTGCTGTTATTACTGCTTCTCAAGTTTTTCTCACTACCACCATCTCCACTAACACAGCTGGGACAACGATTGTCAGAGACACTCAGAAGCCATAAAAGTATTTTATAATTTTACCAGCTTCCAATCTCCTGCCACAATCTTATATTAGCAGAACCTAACAGAAAGCCACTGGAAAAAGAGTCTGTGAAATATAGTTTGTATCACCCCAGGCAGGAATGGTGACTGGTTTAGACAGATTCCTAGGATACTAACAGATATCAGATAGTAGATTACAGAAGAGTGAAGAAAACAGCTTGAGGTAGGCCACATTTTATATGCTGGGTGGATATAAATGTCTACAATCCAAGGGAAAGTTCTGGGATGGAAATAATTATTTCTGTATAGGTCATATGATCACCCAAAGAATAACCGTAAAAAGTGAAAATTTGTGACAGGACACAATCTGAGGTTACTCTTCAAAACGCATGGCAGCAAGAAGAAAAGTTCTATCAAAGGAGATTCAGAAGGACTGAGAAGAAAACAAAGATACTGCTATTGCAAATTTAATAAAAGCGATGTTTCAAAAATCAGGAAGCAATCATGTCAAATGTTGCTGATCTTCAGAAAAAAAGAGGGCTGAGAACTAACCCATAGTTTGGACAATATGGAGGAATTAGTAACCTTGACCATAGTTGCTGCTGGCAAATGCTGGGGACAATTAGATGAGATTTAAGGTGAACAGGAGGAGAGGAAGCCATGACAATATGTACAGTAGTTAAGCAATCTAATTTGAAATGAGGGAAATATATTAAAAAAGTGATAAAAGCTGGAGGAGAATGAAGATCAAGGGAAAGCTGTTCTTTTACCTTTATTTTTAAAGTGGGAGATAATACGAAATATTTGTTTGCTTATAGGAATGATACAATGTAGAGAAAAAAATGTTTTAGAAGGCAGAGATGAGAATAGACAGTTTTTCCAAAATAAATATACAGATGGCCAATAGACACATGAAATAATGCTCAATATCACTAATCATCAGTGAAATGCAAATCAAAACCACAATGAGATATCACCTCACACCTGTAGAATGGCTATCATCAAAAAGACAAAAACAAACAAGTGTTGGCAAGGATGTGGAGAAAAGGGAACCTCCTGCACTGTTGGTGGGAATATAAATTAGTGCAGCCACCATGGAGAACAGTATGACGTTTCCTCAACCTCACACCTGTAGAATGGCTATCATCAAAAAGACAAAAACAAACAAGTGTTGGCAAGGATGTGGAGAAAAGGGAACCTCCTGCACTGTTGGTGGGAATATAAATTAGTGCAGCCACCATGGAGAACAGTATGACGTTTCCTCAGAAAATTAAAAAGAAAAACTACCATACAATACAGCAATTCCACTCCCGGTATTTATCTGAAGAAAACGAAAACAGTAATTTGCAAAGATATATGCATCCCTTTGTTTCAATGTTATTTACAAAAGCCAAGATATGGAAGCAACCTAAGTGTCCATGGATAGATGATGGATAAAAAATATGTGGTACGGGCTTCGCTGGTGGCGCAGTGGTTGAGAGTCCACCTGCCAATGCAGGGGACACGGGTTCGTGCCCCGGTCCAGGAAGATCCCACATGCCGCGGAGCGGCTGGGCCCGTGAGCCATGGCCGCTGAGCCTGCGCGTCCGGAGCCTGCGCTCCGCAATGGGAGAGGCCACAACAGTGAGAGGCCCGCGTACCCCAAAAAACCCCAAAAATATGTGGTAAATATATACAATAGAAAACTACTCAACTGTATAAAAAGGAATGAAATCCTGCCATTTGCAGCAACATGGATGGATCTTGAGGCTATTAGGCTAAGTGAAATAAGTCAGACATAGATAGAAAAATACTGTATAATTTCACCTATATGCATAATCCAAAAAAACAAATGAACAAACAAAAGTAAACTAAAAAATACAGAGAACAGATTGGTAATTGCCAGAGGGAAGGGGAATGGGAGGTGAGAAAAATGTTTCAAGAGGGTCAAGAGGTAAACTGCCAGTTATAAAATAAGTCATGGAGATGTAATTTACAGAATGGTGACTATAGTTCAAAACATTGTATTACATCTTTTTTGTTTGTTTGTTTTCTGTTTGTTATTTTTGCAGCTCGCAGGCCTCTCACTGTTGTGGCCTCTCCCGTTGTGGAGCAAAGGCTCCGGACCCACAGGCTCAGCAGCCATGGCTCACGGGCCTAGCTGCTCCGTGGCATGTGGGATCTTCCCGGACCAGGGCACAAACCCATGTCCCCTGCATCGGCAGGCTGACTCTCAACCACTGCACCACCAGGGAAGCCCTGTATTGCATCTTTGAAAGGTGTTAAGAGTGTACATCTTAAAAGTTCTCATCATAAGAAACTGTGACTTTGTATGGTGACAAATATTTATTGTGATGATCAGTTTGCAGTATATACAGATATCAAATCAAAATGTTGTGCACCTGAAACTAGTATAATGTTACATCAATTATACCTCAATAAAAAATAAAAGATATTTTAAAAAGAAAATAAAATTGTAGAAGGAAGTTCCTTGATTTAGTGATATGGGATAGAATCCAATACATAGGGAGAAAGGTTTGCCTTGTATAGGAATAATGACATTTTATATATGTAGCAGAAACTAGCTGAAAATACATATATTTGGTACTGGGAAGATGTAGAAGTTATCTTCTGATTTGTTCTTATTTAGAGGAGAAATGTGAAAGAGAAAAGAATCCCCTGATATTCTGAACCAGCTAACACTAACAGCAAATATTCAGTGTTATTAGAAGCTGGCCTCGCAGTCACAGTTAGGTCAAGATGTTCTCTTATTGAACATAAGTAATCTCACAGAATAATATTAGAAAAGGTCACACCGGTGGTGGGCATTTTCTATATCCTGATTGTGGTGGAAGTTATACAACTATATTGAATTACCAAAGTTTAAACTTTACACTTAAAAGAAGTAGATTTTATTGTATGTAAATTATACTTTGATAAAGAAAAAAAATCAGTGAAGTTAAAAAGGAATTGAGTCTTTAGGTATATTTCTGAGAACATAAATCAAGATAATTACCATTGAGTGTAGGATCAGGTGAGCATTTCAAAACAAAATCAATTCTTACTCCAGAATAATACCTCACCCTCATTCCACTTCAATATATAGTACTGAGTTGTCTTAGTTGTGCAACTCTAATCTCAGAACTTAGATAAAACTGTACATATATCTATGCAATAAGCTCTAATCAATGTCAAAAGCATAATTTCTTTTGAAAAAAATCAAAATTTATATTACATGGATATTTACAATTGAGATTACTAAAAAAATGTGGATGCTAGCTCAAAACTGGATAAACTTTTACTTGTGGTGATTTTACCAAGGAAATGCCACCCTTGGTAGCCATATTGTCAATTTTTTTCAAATGCCAAGTTTTCAGAGTACATTATCTCATATGTACAGTTATCTATAATTATTCTAAACTATTTAAGGACATGTGTGGGTGGGAATTTCACTCTAGGACTATGATTAAGTGAGACTAAGACAAAAACAAATACCACCTCATAATCTTGTTTAAGCACAGACAAATTTTGATAACTGTACAAATTACAAAAATACCAAATATCCTTAGTGATTGTTGGCTTCAGGGCACTGACAGAGCAAGATTACTGGTTGAGAAGAAGGTGGATTTTGGAAGTTTAAGGAGATAAAAAATAACCTGCAAAATAGTCACCTAGGAGAATAGGATTATTAATTAACTTCAGTTCTAGAAAGAATAAGTTTTAAATATTGCAGGTGGTGCTCTAAGGATAAGGTAATTGAAATGGAGATTTGGAATGTGTTGCATTTATTATAATGACAAGTTTTAGGGTATCATATTAGGAGTGTAAGATGGAGGAAAAATCAATAAAAGTGAAGACAAGGAACCAAATGGACAGGATGCTGGATGGATTATTTAAACGGTAATGCAATTTTGAAGAATGTTGACCAGGACAGTGATAGAGTAGGTGTCAGTAAAGCAGATACTAAAATTATCCATGAACAAGGAGAACTGGCCAGAAAGACTGCACAAAGAGTGATAATAGGGGTATGGTCTGATCATGTGAACTTCAATGGAGCTGAGAGAGTGTGAGTGTGTGTGTACTGTGAGGGGATAGAGGTCTGATAGTCTGAAAGCAGCCGTTAAGAGTAAAAAGAATCACCTACTCTAAAGCGGAAAGATTAGCCATCTCAAGGGCATAGTGGAATTAGTGACATCAGAAGAGAGCCAAGGTCATATTAGAAAAAGAAGTTAAAGGGATGATTCAGAGAGAGGTGAGGATTTAAGACATACCTTGATGACAGTCCAGGAGTTCCAGAGGCACATTGAAAGGATTTGTAGATTGGGAATGAGATGGGATATAAGTCAGATTTGGGGATATGTGAAATAATCAGAGAGTTAGAATCTAGTTATTTGAGAATACTAAGACAGAATTCTATCTCTGGTGATGCCAGAAATATGTCATGATTAAACAAGTCCAGATGACCCCTACAGGGAAGCAGATGACCAGTTCTCACTCAAACAAAAAACCACTTATTGGAACTGGTGTCTCAGAATTTTGGGAGAGTGTGGTAAAAATGTAGGAGAAAGAACAACAAAATGTTGATGTTATAAGGAGCATGCATCAAACCCCTTTTAGGAGGTAACTATGTACATGAACAAATTATTCAGATTATTTGGCAAAAATGCTAGGAAACTCCTTTCTGCATCAGGAAACTGCTGAAACAAGGGAGATCTGAAAAGATTCAGGGTACAGACACTTTGATAGACATTTGAAGACAAGAATTTTTTTCTGTACAAAACGCACCTTACAGAAAAATGTGTTAATACTAAGAAATTCACACAATGCAAACATAACACCAGGAATTAGAAATACTAAAAATCTACATTGCATAAAACTTCTAAAAATAAATGCCTTATAGTCTATTCAAAAACTGTTTAAACTGATTTTATGTGTACTTCCATTAGATTAGCTTTGAAACTTGAAATAGTGAATATAATAAAGTCATCATCTCAGCACTGGACTTTCCCAAATTCATGTTAAGATTTTCTATTTTTTTATATTCATAAGTTACAGACAACTTTTAAAACATTGCCCCTACCAAAAGCATTTCAAGGAAACCAGGATTAAATGCTTAAAGCCTACGTTAATTAAAATAATCCAGGCAGTTTTCACTTTTTAGAACAGAACATTTAGTAAAGCAATTTCAACAACTATCACAAATTTATTCCCTTTGTGCGTGTGTGTGTGTTTACGTGTGTGCACGCATGCGTGAGGGGTATGTGTGCATACACTCATGTGCATGAATGTGAATAACGTATGGAGATAATGATGTTTATTAAAGCCATAAAACATAGGTTTTCAGCTTCAGGATAGCAATTCATACTTCTTTAACGCTATATTTAAGATACATTTCTTAGAAGCTAAGCGCTTCTTCATAGTAGCTGATATACCTTAATAATATTGATACAGAGGAGGGAGGTTACATTGAGGCAGAAATAGATTGTGACATGCTTTATAATATTTGAAATGATCACTGTTATCTAGTACCATACGCTTTGTTCCCCCCTCTTCCGCAGTAATTTCCCTTCATTTCTTATATAATAGTGTACCATGAAGTGACTTCCAGGAACATGTCACCGATTAAATCAATGTGGAATGACACAGCACTATCATTCCCATAAATGTTGAAGCACTTCCGGAAATGATTAAAAGGCAGGGCATTCCCTACTGACTGTTGAGGTGAGATGTATACTTTGAAGAAGACAGCCCTATTGAGCAGGTGTCAATTATAAAAGTGTTTGAAAATAGCAGCTTTTCTTTTTTTTGAGAATATTTGAAATACGTGGCTGTTATATCTGATATGATTGTATCATAGGTCTGTAATTTACTCTATAAATCTCAAGTGAAAATCTATGAGACAGCATCAGACCAAACTGATATATTTACTATCTGATGTGTCTAATGATTTTTAATAAAAATGTATTTTGATTTGGGGAAATTAATTTTATACTGTTAACAACACCAAATGTCAGATAAGCAAAGCTAAGAAAAAATCGTTAGCTGCCTTATTGAGATTATTGTTAAGCCACTTTAATTATATTTTCTACAAACTTTTTTTCTTTACATTACCTTGTATTTAAAGACCTACTGAGCGTCTCTTGATGGGGCAAGTTAATATTGAGTTACATTTATTTTAAAATACATTGATAATGTACACAGAATAAAACTGTTATGTTGCTTTATATGTTAAAATTTTTCTTTCGTTTCTTTCAATCAGAAAGAAAAAAACAAAGAAACAACAAAAGACCCTAACTGCAACCATGTGTTCATAAGCAAATTTCATAACACTTTAATTCTTGCTATTTGAGTAGCTTTGTGGGGACAATTTTGAGAGGAAAAGGAGATTTTGTCTGAATGGGACATGTGGCTTGCAACCATTTTACTAAAATAAGAGTACTGGGTATGCATTTCAATTTCATAATTGAAATATGCAGCAAAGTTTCAAAAGTTGATTACTCACTATTCAGATATGCTCTAACATTTTATTTTCAGTTGCAACTATTCAACCAATTCCAGTGATGTCACATAGATTCAAGGTGTAAGGGATAGTCTGTGATTGCATTTTATTCAGCAAGTGAAAGATTAAGATACACATAGGAATTTTAACTGATAGCTAATACTGAAGTGTATAATTATTTTTTGTATGCTTTATTTTAGAATAGTCTCACTCTCCAATAAACAATGAGATACTATGTTGGGAATAAAGAAATATGCATTATAACCATAATATGTGTCTAGTGGAAGAGTGTTTAAAAAAAAAAAATCCTTACTTCCCAGAGGCATCTGGTAAATTTCTTTTCTAGTCTCACTAACAAATTTATTCCCTGCCATACCTGAACCTGTGTGTGTGTTCCCAGTCCTACAGAAGTCAATGTCAAGAGAAAGCACTGCCATTACAATGAGTTCCACACTTTTAGTTAGGGGTTGTCAATCTCGCATTAGTATTTGGGCTTACATTTGGAAGGGATGAATACCAGATCATGTATTCCAAAACTATCATTTATTTTTAAAAAAATGAATAAACTAAAAATCAAGGAAATTCAATGGCAATTAGTCTGATAAGTCTGAAGTGCATTAAGTTATATAAAACACCTTGGTACAAGTCAAGAGCATCATATGTCTCCTTCATCTCAGAATCATTGTTACTAAAGTCCATAACCAGTCCCCACATGGAGGTTAATGACTCAGTATTTACTGTCTTGTAGAAGGCGAGATATTCCCCCCAAATTATACTAACATCTCTTAAGATCTTAAAAATTTTTAATTTAAAAACAAGTTATTAGAAAAAAAATTTAAATTAGTAATATATTGGCATGCATATAAGGCTTAAATCTATCAGTGGGAGACAAGTCAAGGGCAAGACAAAGCTGAATACAGTTTATCTCAGGCCTTCTTTGTTACCTGTCGGTGGTCATCTTCCCCTTCCTTTTCCTACCCCACAGATTAGATCTTGTGAACCGAGTACCCTACAGACTTGCCATCATTTTTTTTTTCCAGTCATAGATATTAGCAGGTTAAACTAACCTTACATAAAATTCAAATAACTGAATAAAATGTCTGTAAATTCATTTCATAATATACATGAACTAAAGACATTTGGAATGGAAGATACAGTATTTTCTAATCTAAGTATACATAAATAAAAGCTGTCATAAAATCTAAGCATCTAATACTGTATTTGGCAAAGTTACAAAATTTGTAATACAAAAGCAGCAAAGAGTGGGAGAGTATTTTTAAGTCTTCAGCATATGGAGTTAGTTCAAAGCTGGAAATGGTATAGAATGATTATGAATTACCATTGGACATGATTCAAAATGTAAGCTAATAATAGGCATCTATTAGTTCACCTGCCTAGAAAATTAACTGAGCTATGAAATAAAATGAAGACATTAATGGGACATTTTAATTAGTGATATTATTATGTACACTTAGGACAAACTGTTTGGAGAGGGAACTTGCTTAATTATACACTGGAGGATCAAGCAGTAGATGATAAAGCTATACGTTATTGTTGCCAGAAACATATTTGCATATTTGCCAAATTCAGCACTTTCTCCAATGTTTCAGAGCCTAACCTACATTTTAGATTTTGATTCATGCTCTTTTTTTGTTTCAATGATTTTAACTATTCAAAGTTTCAAATAAAAATCCTTGGAAATTAAATATATAAAACTTGAAAATTATCATGTTTTTTTCAAACCAAAAATATTTAGTTGATCTCATTTTACATCTTTAGTCTAAGAAAAAATTCTCACATGGTGTAGGCCAAATTCTGAACTCCACCACCCATGCTTATTTTTTTAAAAACTGTCATCATACTTCTTTAGCAAATAGTAGGATAAAACTCATTTTAATGTACTATAATTTTAACAAAAATGCTGGTTTTGTAAAATTAAAATGCTGGTAAGGAAGACGTTAATGATGCTTATGAGCCTTTTTATGTCAATTACCAGGGTTTTGTACATTCTAATTCATTAATAAATGGGACAAGAGGGAAGTCATGTTTTATTACCTACCATTACTCTAATAAAATGAGATTTTTTTTCAATGAGAGTATTAAGGGAAATTGCCAATTTCCATTTTTCCAGAAAATCCATTTCTACAAAGTGACCTTGGTTTTGACCCATTCTGAAAGAAAGAAATTTTGCTGTAGGTTTCATATTCATCTTCCTTATGCTTTCCTTATTTAACTCCAGTAGCAGCCATGAATTTAGGTAGAGCTCCTTTCTTCACCTGTCAAATACTCTGAAACTATGATCTATTATTGTTTGAATACATCATCATACATCATCTTTTCAAAGTACTTAACTGCCAATACAATTATCCTTGGATTTTATAATGTTCTATTTTACCTGCATAAATTCAACAAATATTTATCTGGTACCAGGCACTGTCCTAGTCACTGGCATCTTAAAGTTTTCTATTCCCTTTGAACACACTGTCTTAATATATATCTCTAAGGTTTTTTTATTTTCCCCTCTAATTTACCATTAATTTGCACTCTCTGTGAAATTACACCTTCAGCATCTGTACCCTACCCAATTTTCTCATATTACTTTCCATTAGGTTTTCTCATCTGGATTTTTCTGCTCTATTATTATCCTTGTATATCTACTCTAATAGTTCTCATTGAAGAAAATCTGCACCAAAAATCCCCCTCTTCTTTTACTTATGCAGTTCTTACGACCCCAAAACCAAACCATGGCGATTTTTAAATTTCCACATTTTACAGACAACTTAAGTTGAACCAGTTCACCTGGCCATAAGTATCTATTATTTTAACATCAATTTCCCTTGAATTTCCTCGTGGGAAGTAATTATTCCCAATATCAGTCTTTGTAATTGTAGATGGGTGACCACACCTCTGGATGTTCCTGGCCACAATAAATGATTTAAAGTTGATTATAAAGTTGATTATTTGCTCTGATTCAGACCAAATCAGAGAAACTCAAATCCCAACACCTGGGTTGAAACTATAGTGAATGAAGCACTCTCTTTCATCTAGGTTTGCAAAATCAGTAAAATCAAGCCATTTTGTCTCACCCAAGAGTAACCTCCTTAAAATGAAGCCAACATGGAGAAAATCAGCACTGAGTTACAGATATACCTCTCATGTAATCTTGAGTGCATGAGATAATTTATGCTTGGAAACAGCTCTAGTACTGAAATGTTCTGTTATGAAAGCCAGAGATTGCTTTACTTATTTATTTGATTTTGATTTGGGTTTATATCAGTTATAAACAAGAGTCCTAAGTTACATTATTGACTTTGTAATCCTCCATGCATATTTTTAATGAACTTTCTTTGTTTTTCTCATAAACCTATAACATTCCAGGTAAAAAGCAAGCATTCACAGACCCTGACCATTGCTTAGAATTTCTACTAATCATTTATTTTCTACCCCAAGACTCATTCCTTCCAATAGTTGTCCCATATTCCTCTCCTTGCAGAGCCTCTAATCCCTTCCTGACCTATTCCTTAGCTAACTATTTCATAAGTCAGTGACAACTGTAACTACCATCTACCACTCCCTTCACATCTGATTGCGTTTGCCTTCTTGTTTTGATTGTTAACAAAAGACTTGGCTCTTGAGCAGCTACCTTGCAGACATGGGAGAAAAGTCAAGGGAATCAAAGAGATATTGTCTTTGACATCTTTGAACCACTAAACCAATACTAGCAGCCCTCAAACTCCAGCCCTCAAACTTGTTATATAAAAAATATACTCACTTATTTAGGTCATTTCTAGTCAAGAATCTGTTACTGTAGCAAAAGCTGCTTACCAATGCAGATGTTTTCCAAATAATGACTGAGAAACATATTTATTTGCTTCAACAAATTTAGGAACAATAGGGTGTTTTTCAGACAGCCCATCAGTCAGAGGCCACTAATTGAGCAAATAAACCTACAAACTTTGGCTAAGCTAATCCAGGTGCATTAAAAAAAAAAAGAAATGGAAGAATGGTTTTCAAAATATATTCTATCTTATTGCTATGCATTTATAGTCTGGAGTTACACATTTGGCTGAAAACTAAGGAAGGAAATAAAAATAAAATTGTGTGAGAAAAAGGAGGAAAAGGAAATAAAAAAAGGAATATTGCAATATACAAAAAATATGTGAGAAGGATGTGTGAAATTTTAGCTTGTGAAAGCAAAGGGTCAAATGATAGATGGTAGACAAACTCTGGACACCTATTCAAGATCTATAAATGTAACTTCACAAAACATTTGCCAGAGCAGTATAGTAATATGAGACAATAATGGACTTCCAATTCTGGAAAACCTTGATTTAAATGATAGTTTCACCTCCAACCCTTCTCTGCAACCTACAGGTAATTTACTTAAGTTTTCTCTTTCTAATTCTTATCATTTGTAAACTTGTGAAAACAATACTACATCTGGACTAAAATTAGAAAATAAGTCAAACGATCCATATTCATTACATAAATGTTTAGTTTTGTTTCATAGCATTCTTCCAAGTTGATTTATCGTATTCTCATTGACTTTCATCTTTATTTTAATTAAAAAAGAACAATAAAAAGGTGGGAGTAGGATTCAATGAAATAAAAAAACAAGCATACCATAAAGAAAATCAACAAAAGCACTTTAGTTATTCTTAAAAGCTAATTTATAAACCAAAAAAAAAAAATTAATCAAGCAAAAAAGAGAAAACATGCATGAAAACTACTAATTTTATGGGCATTAATAAAAAGGAAAATAAAAATAATTATGATAAATTTTACACCAAATATTTTGTATTTCAGATGAATTTAACAATATTTTAGGAAAACACAATTTACCAAAACTGACAAACAGAATATTACTATATTTAATAAATATATCAGAATGTGTACCAAAATTTACTCAATGAGATTACCAGGTCAAGATGGTGTCACCTACATAATTTCCAGATGGTTAAGGAAGAAATATTACTGATTATACACAAACTACTCAGCAAAGTTGTGTATGTGTACAAAATAACTTAGTTACTGGACAATGATATTACAAAATAAGAAAATTATAGGCTAACCTTTCACATAAACATAGATGTAAAATTTCAAAACAAAATATTAACAAATCAAATCTATATCTATCCACCCACCTATCATCTACCTACTTAACTAAAATAAATATATCTCAACATAATTTGCTTCCAAGAAACACAATACAGAAACATCAAGCAATGTAATTCACCATATTAATAAGGTAGAAAAACATACATATGGTATCTACTGAAAAGTGTATATGTAGTTGCAAAAATATCATTTAATATAATTGACAAACATTCAAAGATGCTAAGAAAATTTGGAAGATTTATCTTAATCTCATAAAGAATGTTCACTTAAAAACAAACAAAAACAAGAGCAAAAACAGATTCAGTAAAGAATAAGTAAAGTATTGAAATCTTTCTTTCTGAAATCCAGAATAAAAAAGGTATACTCAATAAAACACACCAAGATTGTGTTGGATATATTGTCAGTAAAACAAGGCAAGAAAAAAATAATAATTTGCTGTTTATAAATGACAATTTTGTAAATAAAAAAGCTTGGTGTATACAAATATTTATATGCATGCCTATCTATATACTTATCTTGTTAGCTATCTAGATACATTTATACTTCTATATAACTACAAAAGATTTGGATATAAAATATAAAATGATACCATTTAATAGCATACAAAAATATCAAGCTAAGAAAACATGATGTACAAAACAATGTTTTGTAGTTATTCTAAGTTAAGAAGTATTAAAAAGAGAACTAGATAAATGGAGGGATAGGGAAGGTTAATGGATTGAAAGACTCAATATTATACAGATATTAATTCTTTATAGAGTTGTCTCAATATAATCAAAATAACATGTTGTTTATAAGAAAGATTCTGACAAGCTGGTTTTAAAGATATGACAATTCTAAAAATGTTCGGTTTTAGAATACGTTCAAACTTAAGTTGTTAGCAACTTAAAATAGATTGCTATAAAGTAAGTTGTTTTATGAAAGCCTCTTGTTAACCACAAAGCAAAAATCTAGAGAAGACACACAAAAGATGGAGTCTATGAATACCAATTAAGAAAATAATCAAATCACAAAGAAAGAGAAAAAAGAAACAGAGGAATTATAAAACAACAAAATGGCACTAGTAACATACCTATCGATAAACTTCAATGTAAATGGACTAAATTCTCCAATCAAAAGACTAGACTCATCTGTTTGCTGCCTACAAGAAATTCACTTCAGATATAAGGACAAACACAGACTGACAGTGAAGGGATAGAAAAGGGTATTCCATACAAATAGAAACCAAAAGAAAGTTGGGGTAGATATACCAGACAAAATAAAGTTTAAGACAAAGACTCTCATAAGAGACAAAGATCATCACATAATGATAAAGGGGTCAATTAAACAAGAAAATATAACATTGTTTAAGTATTAATGCACTCAGTATAGAAATACCTAAACATACAAAGTATGAACATACGTAAAGGATGAAGTAGACAGCAATACAATAATAGTAGGGAGCTTTTATTCCCCATTAACATCAGTGGATAGAGGACCTATACAGAAAATCAGTAAGGAAACTGACTTTAAACAACGTGGTAGTACAGGTGGATTTAACAGAAATATATATAACATTCTACCAAAATGCAACAGGATACATATTCTACTCAAGCACATATGGAGTATTCCCAGGAATGATCATATGTTAGGTCAGAAAAGAAGTCTTAATAAACTTAAGAAGATGAAATCATATCAAGCATTTTTTTTGACCACCCACTCTATAAAATAAATAAATTAAAGAAAACTGGAAAATTCACAAATATATGGAGATTGAACTGCATGCTATCATACACACAATGGCTCAAAGAAACCAAAAGAGAAATACAAAATTACCTTGAGACAAATGAAAATGGAAATACAACGTACCTAAACTTATGGGATGTAGCAAGAGCAGTTCGAAGAGGAAAGTTCATAGGGATAAATGTCTGCACCAAGAAACAAAGATCTAAAATAACCAACCTACCTTTACATATCAAGGAAATAGAGAAAGAACAACAAATGAACTCTAAAATTAGTAGAAGTAAAATATGAAGATCAGAATGGAATCAATGAAATACAGACTAAAACGTTAATAGAAAAGATCAATGAAACTAAGATCTGGTTCTTTAAAAAATAAAGAAAATGAACAAACCTTTAGCTAGATACACCAAGAAAAAAGAGAGGACTCAAACAAATCAGAAATGAAAGAGGAGATGTTACAACTGATAACACAGAAATACAAAGGAATAGAAGAGACTACTATGAAAATTTATCCACCAACAAATTAGATAACCTAGAAGAAATGTATAAGTTCCTAGAAACATTCGACTTACCAAAACTGAAACATGAAGCAAATATTTGAACAGACCAATCACTAGTAAGGAGGTAATCAGTAATCAAAAAACCTCCCAACAAGAACAACAAAAAGTCCACGACTAGATGACTTTACTGGTGAATTCTACCAAATATTCAAAGAAGAATTCATACCAATCCTTCTCAAACTCTTCCAAAAATAAATTAGGAAACACTTCCAAGCTCACTTTATGAGGTCATGATTACCCTGATACCAAAACCAGACAAGGAAAACACAAGATAAGAAAATCACAGACCAAAATCTTTCCTGAACATAGATGCAAAAATCCTCAACACCATATTGGCAAACTGAATTCAAAAATACATTAAAAGGATTATACACCATGATCAAGAAGAATTTATTCCACGGATGCAAGGATGGTTCAATGTCCACAAATCAATGTGATATACAATGTTAACAAAATTAAGGATAAAACAATCATATGGTTACCTCAAAAGACTCATAAAAAGCATGTGACAATATTCAACATCTGAAGTGAGTTTACTGTTGGCATCATACAGATAGGTCTATGTATTTTGATTGAATTTAGTCCATTTACATTAAAGTTTATCGACAGGTACATTATTATTGCTATTTTTAAATTGTTTCTGGTTGCTTCATAATTTCTCTGTTCCTTTCTTCTTGCTCTCTTCCTTTGTAATATGATAGTTTACTGAAGTGTTATGCTTAGACTCCTATATCTTTCATGCTTCCGCTATAGGTTATTGCTTTGTGATTACATGAGGCATACATAAAACAAAATAACAGTAACATGTGAAAGATTGAAACTGGACTACGATCATACACCATACACAAAAATAACTCAAATGGATTAAAGAATTGAGTCTAAGGCCTGAAATAATAAAACTCCTAGAAGAATATACATTTCTAATAAGGGGTTAATATCCAAAATATATTAAGCCATACAAGTCAATAGCACACAAATAATCTGAGTAAAAATGGGAAGACAAACCTAAAGGACATTTTTCCAAAGAAGTCATACAGATAGCCAACACGTATCTGAAAAAGTGCTCAACATCAGTACTCATCAGGAAAATACAAATCAAAATTGCAATGAGATATCACTTCATGTCTATTATCAAAAATATGAGGTAACAAGTATTGGTGAAGATATGGAGAAAAAGGAACCCTTTGCACTCTTGGTGGGAATGTACATTGGTGCAGCCACTGTGAAAAACAGTATGGCAGTTCCTCAAAAATACTAAAAGTAGAACTACCATATGATCCAGCAACTTCACTTCTGGTTTTTATCCAAAGAAAATAAAAACACTAACTTGAAAAGATATATGCACCCACATGTTCATTGCAGCATTATTTAAAATTGCCGAAACATGGAATAAACCTAAGTGTCCACTGATGGATGAATATATTAAAAAATTTGGTATCTTTATATATCCCCCACACAGGAATATTATTCAGTGATTTAAATAAATCTTGCGATTTGTGACAAAATGAAAGGAACTTGGGGGCATTATGGTGAGTTAAGTCATAGAAAAAGACAAAGTCTAAGTGATTCCACTTACTTGTGGAATGTACAGAACAAACGAAAAATGTTCTCACAGATACCGAGAACAGATTGATGGTTGCCGGGGTTGGGGGGTGAGGGCGTGGGAGAGTGGGGGTGGGCAAAATGAATAAAAATGGTTAAAAGACAAAACTTCCAGTTATAAAATAAATGTCATGGGACTATAATGTATACCATGTGACTATAGTTAATACTGTATTAGATATTTGAAAGACCTTAGTTTTTATTACAAGAAAAAAATTTATAACTATGCATGATGATGGATGTTAACTAGATTTTTTGATTATGTCACAATATACACAAATATTGTGTCATTTTGTTGTACACCTGAAACTAACAATGTTATATGTCAATTATATGTCAACTTAAAAAGTATACATGGCAATGCAATAATATAGGAAATATCTAGACAATATTGATTTTAAAAAGAGTTGGAAACTTTCACTACCTACTGATCTATTATAAAGTTACATTAATTAAGATACTGTGAATGAAAATAAAACAGAATAATGGAATACAATAAAGAGTGCAAAAACAGTCCCACAGATATATTTCACTGGACTTATTAAACAGTGACCCTATAGTGCTTTGCAGAACAGGTAGGCTTTACAATAAAGTGTTCTGCGAAAATTTGGTATCCATATGGGAAACTTTGCCTTTATTTCATACTACACAAAAATGAATTCCAGATGAAGTGATATGCATTTCAAAAGTAAAACAATACATCTTCTACATGAAAACATAGAAGAGTATCTTTACAATCTTGGAAGGCAAGAGATTTCTTCAACAGGTCACAAAAATTATGAAGTATAAAAAGATTAGATGGCAAGGTCTTCTAGTAATCTGCTCAAGGCAGATATTCCCAGCATGATCTTACTGCCTTCTAATCATGTTTTCCACCCAGTTATGCCAAATGAAACTATCAATAAACCAGTTGTCCCTTGGTGTTACCAGGGGAGTTTTGGACTTGAAGTAGCACATCATCAACTCCACTACCCTTATCTTAGCTAAGAGTTAAATCCATGCATCCAAATATCCCCAGAA
The DNA here is from genome assembly GCF_002837175.3 of Physeter macrocephalus. NCBI lineage: Eukaryota > Metazoa > Chordata > Mammalia > Artiodactyla > Physeteridae > Physeter > Physeter macrocephalus. Next base: position 103,789,532 of record NC_041221.1, read on the forward strand.
ATAAGGGTGGAGAATTCCAAATCCAGCTGTAAATTACTTCCATAAGTCTACCATTGATTCTTGGTCAAACCTATTAAATTATAAATTGCAGTATGTTTCCTTCTCTTCCATTTTTTGCACTATTTAAAGGACATGAAAGCAAAAAAAAAAACAAAAAACGCTGCCAAAATATTATTTGTATCATTAAATTATGTTTGCCGTTTTTAAAAAAATAGCTTTAATTTCACCAAATATTCCAGCACAAACTTCATAATTATGCCCAAACAATAAATCTTTTGGTTCCTTTTATTCCTAAATTTGAACTTTAAGAAAGGCATGAGTAGACTTTTCCCTCAACTACAGCCATAGCAACACGGGAAGTGCCCTATGGACAACAAATAGAATTTTTAAAAAATGCTTGACTTGGTCTATGGGTACATGAACAAGCACCAAGCACAGCTTTGGCACAGAAGTTCTAATCAAGTGCAGCCCTTAAAAAAAAAAAAAAACCAACCAAACAAACAAACAAACAAAAAAAAACAGCATTAAGGGGAAATCCCCCAGTTGCTAAGCCTCAAGTGTTACACTTGATCAACCCCTTTCAGTTGAGGAAAAAGCAGAGTGAGATAAGGATATATCATATCTTTGGGCAGTGGCAAATTGTATCAAACAGAGATAAAGTTTTGAATATCAGAAACAATGATTTATAGGGAAGATCAATGAAGATGGACCCTATGGAGTGTTGGCATGCTATAAGAAATGGCCTTTTTTTTCTCTTTTCTGTTACTTCTTCATAAACTAGACTCCTAAACTTAGAGAGTTTATCATATGCTATTCTGATATTTAAGCTTTCGCAGATACTATCTATAGTAGTTTGAATGGTGGCCCCCAAAAGAAATGCCCACATCCTCATCCCTGAAACCCGTTAATATTACCTTATTTGTAAAAAAGGGTCTTTGCAGATAAAATTTCACTAAGGATCTTGAGATGAAATCTTCCTGGATGAACCCTAAACTCAATTAAAAGTACCCTTTTAAGAGACGGGTGAGGAAAAGACTCAGACAGAAGAGAAGGTCCTGTGAAGACAGTGGCAGAGATTGGATTAATGCAGCCACAAAGTAATGAATGTGACAGCCACCAAAATTTGAATGAGGCAAGGAATGGGATCTCCTCTTGAACTTTGAGAAGTATCATGGCCCTGAAGACACCTTGATTTCTGGCCTCCAAAACTGGGAGGAAAAAATAAATCTTTGTTTTAAGCCACTCAGTTTTTTGATAATTTATTATAGCAGCCACGGGAAACAAATACAGTATTATTAATTTTTTAATTACGATGAAAGGAAATTTTTTCTAAAATTTAAATAAATATAAACAAATTTAGAATTTAATTGATCAAACTACTGTGAGTTCTGATGGTATATTTTCATTTAATGTAATGTAGTTATGCTTTATGAACCCTTTTCAAAAGAAGTTACATTTTTCCTCTCTCTTTTCCTTGATTTAATTCTAAAAGGTTTAAATACCAGGCAGTTTCTTGGAGAAAATTTACTGTAAAAACTTCAATTTATCTGGTCAGAATTAATAAAATAGGAGTGTCAAATAGAAGAGAAAGATAACATCCATTGCAACTTTGGTCCCCAATAAATGTTGTTGACCCATAATTTGTGTATATTTTCACTGTAACAGTGAGTTTTTATAGCACTGTCTAGAGTATTAAATAAGTCCATGATTCACTTGTTCACTAAACCATTGTTCATATGCCAAAAAAAGATGAGAAATAGCCAAAACAGATGGCAGCTATAATAGCTCCTCTGCTTAAAATAAATTATATATAGGAAAAGAGCACTTACTGGTGTTCCCGCAATTCAGACCAACAGGATAGGCACATTTGGAAAGCACTTTTTGTGAGGTCATTTAAGTGTAGAATTGAAAAAATTATGATGTCTTGGAGAGCTGAGAGATACTTATATTTTCTCAGTTACATAATAGTGATTCTAAATTATTGCTCATTAACCCTGTGTTGCAATAACTATGAATTACAAAGGAATGGTTGTTCTTTTTAAAATAAATAAGGAGATACTGTTATGAGCAAGGATCAATGTACATCAAATAATGCATTTCAATATGCATATGAACGTCATATAAGTAAATACTGTCTGTGAGGTCTTTGCTAAAATTCTATCCAAGCTTCTGGATTCCTTCTTTATCTTTGGGTGATAGCATTTGCTCTGACTTTTCCTCAAAATCTACTCCTAAATTTTTCTTTCATACCAAGGAAAATACGCCAATGACAGCTTAAACTATTCTATGCCATTGGGTATACTAGTTAAATATTTTACTTATTAGGAATTGATTAAATAATTAGGAAGTTGGAAAGGATCTTCAGAATATTTAAGGGTCTCCATAAAACACCAGTACACTCACACTGCCCTCTGGGTAATTGGATAACAGGGCATCTCTTCCTTTTATGATTATGATTCAAATTTAACATTTGGCTTTACAATTCCTTTCTTGGCAATTGGCCTATGAATAGTCAATCTGAGTAATCAAGTGGATAAGTACTCTTAAGTTCGTATATTTAGTTTCCTCAAAAGGAGTTTCAATACTATTTCTTGATGGTAATAGTGGTAATAATTGCTTCATCCTGGAAGGATTATATTGAGTTAGAAATGTTTTATATATCAGAAAAATACTTGTTTCTTAGAGAATATAGAAAAAAATGTCATCCTTAATTTGTTTACATGTGCAGTTATGAGAAAATCTTAAGACTGTCCAAGATAATTACCATAATTCAGTATTGCTAACACAATATTTTACAAGGAAAATAAAATGAGTTTTTCTGTGTTTGACACAAATGCACATTTAATATCATTAGCTATTGAAGATTTTTAAAAGTGTTTCAGCAAAGCCTAAAGTTATATTCTAAGCATGTTAAAAGATGTGAATTATAAAGTAAGGCATATTACAGGTGTGAAATAGTGTTCTTTACTCATTTAGTTATTTTTATGGAACTAAATGGACAATCTACTATAGTATGTTTTTTTAACCAAATATTAAGCAAGATATGATAGTAAGCTAGACATGAGAGTTCATTAATTCTTTCAGGAATTTATGACACCATAGAGTCCTGTCAGACGCTACAGTAATGTGAACAATTATCAACAACAAAAGGACATGTGATAAATCTTTCATAGTCAATTATTTATGAGTCAAAGACATTCTAATGATTAGATTTTACTAATTAGGGTGTACACAATTCTTTAAAAGACATTGAGGTTTAGCAAATTTGATTTCAAGTAGAGTAGAATTCAGTTTCAATTGCCTCCCGCACACCAGGGGTTGTTTCCTGGACAGACAGCTTTTTCCTGCCAACTTCTAGGCCCACTAGTGTCCTGACACTGAGATGATCCAAAGTTTAGATACTTGAAAAGAATTTGATGGGTGGTATCTTTATATTAAAGAGATTATACCACGCACCTGTGGTCAACTAATCTATGACAAAGGAGGCAAGACTATATTACACAATGGAGAAAAGACAGTCTATTCAGTAAGTGGTGCTGGGAAAACTAGATAGCTACCCTTAAAAGAATGAAATTGGAACACTCACTAACACCATATACAAAAAAATAAACTCAAAATGGATTAAAGGCCTAAATATAAGACCAGATACTATAAGACTCTTAGAGGAAAACATAGGCAGAACATTCTCTGACATAAATAGCAGCAAGATTTTTTGATCCACCTCCTTGAGTAATGAAAATAACAAAAATAAACAAATGTTACCTAGTTAAATTTAAAAGCTTTTGCACAGCAAGGGAAACCATAAACAAAACAAAAAGCCCACAGAATGGGAGAAAATATTTTCAACTGAAGCAACTGACAAGGGATTAATCTCCAAAATATACAAACAGCTCACGTAGCTCAGTATCAAAAAAACAAACAATCCAATTGAAAAATGGGCAGAAGATCTAAATAGATACTTCTCCAATGAAGACATACAGATGGCCAGGAGGCACATGAAAAATGCTCAACGTCACTAATTATCAGAGAAATGCTAATCAAAACTACAGTGAGGTATCACCTCACACCAGTCAGAATGGCCATCATCAAAAAATACCTACAAACAATAAATGCTGGAGAGGATGTGGAGAAAAGGGAACCCTCCTACACTGTTGGTGGGAATGTAAATTGGTACAGCCACTATGGAGAACAGTATGGAGGTTCCTTAAAAAACTAAAAATAGAGCTACCATATGATCCAGCAATCCCACTCCTGGGCATATATCTAAAAAACATGAAAACTCCAATTTGAAAAGATACATGCATATCGATATTCATTGCAGCACTATTAAAAATAACCAAGACATGGAAGCATCTTAAATGTCCATTGACAGAGGAATGGATAAAGAAGATGGGGTGTATATATATAATATACATATATATAATATACATATATACATATATATAATATACATATATATACATATATATATAGTATACATATATATACACACACACAATGGAATATTACTCCATTATAAAAAGAATGAAATAATGCCGTTTGCAGCAACATGGATGGACCTAGAGATTGTCATACTGAATGAAGTAAGTCGGACAGAGAAGGACAAATATTATATGATATTGTTTATATGTAGAATCTACAAAAAAGGGTACAAATGAACTTATTTACAAACAGAAATAGAGTCACAGATGAAGAAAACAATCTTATGGTTACCAGGTGGGCAAGGGGAGGAGGCATATATTGGGGGATTGGGGATTGACATATATACACTACTATATATAAAATAGATAACTAATAAGGACCTACTGTACAGCACAAGGAACTCTACTCAATATTCTGTAATGACCTATATGGGAAAAGAATCTAAAAAAGACTGGATATATGTTTACATATAACTGATTCACTTTGCTGTTTAGCAGAAAGTAACACAACACTGTAAATCAACTATACTCCAATAAAAATTAAAATATCTAAAAAGAAATAAAGAGATTATGATGGAATGTGGCTTTGAGTGCCATATTTAATTCTTTGGAAAATATTCATCTACTTCTAGGTTCTTAAGAATGGAAAATTGCTTTTCTTTCCTGCAAAGTAACATTAATTGCTACTCTCCTTCCTATTCTTAGATAGATATCCATGTTGCCCAAATCCACTTATTAATTCTATAACACCAGTCACTTTCTGAAATGTGTTAGAAAATTAACAAAGAAAACTTCAAAATTGAATTTTCCAAGGAAAATATGATAGTAAGGAATTACAGAATTTTTAAAAATATTACCTGTTAATTCTAGAAAAATAATTTTCAACCTTGACTATGTATTAAGCTTAACCTATAATCTTTACAAGATCTTGGTTTTTAAACATATAGATATTTTTATCTGTATTTTAGAATACAGATAATAAAAATGATAATAAAATCATTTTTCATATGATTTATGAAAGTCATATGTTAACTCTTTTGCAACACTTTTGAGTCACATTTTGCCTCTAAATTTCATGTGTTAATTCAGTTGAAGTTTATTTTTATTCTTGAATCATATTTTTTTGTGTGTAAATATATGACACTATAACCATCCATTGTCTGTTGAATACAGTTTTGGATTGATCTTTGTTCCAGTGTTTTGTTATTACAAGTTATGTTTCTGAGCACATTTTTGTACACATCCCTGGTATATATATCTGAAAGTTGGATAACTGACAGTTTGTGCGTGTTCAACCAGATAATGTGAGAATGTACATTAAAAGAGGCTGTTTAACAGTTTAACTTCCTATAGTAATTGTTTCTGGTGCTCTAATTCCTCAACAACACTCAAAATGATCAAACATTTTATGTATTTTTGCAATTCTAGTGGGTATAATATAGTAATTCTCTACAGTCTTAATTTTCATTCCTTGATGAGTTATGAAAGTGTACTTCTTTCCATATGCTTAAATGTATTTACTACTGTTCATGTTTAGTGGCAAATTCGGGAGTGTACGTTTTGCTAACATGCCTCACAGACATTATATTGTCTCTAAACTAAAATAAAATTGATGGTGGAAAATGTATGTGTCTTGTTTTCCTTTACTGAATTATTGAAGTATAATTTATACTATTAAATGCATCCACTATTATTATAACTTGATGAGTTTAATTATATGTATACATTTGTGTAACTACCAATATAATTAAAACCATTTTAATAAGCCTAAGAAAGCTCCCTTGTGATCTTTCCAATTAAATCCTTGCCCATCACAGGTTACAAGCACCAACAAAGACCATATGCTGTGACATAACACAAATTTCAATTATGCAGAGTATATGTTCTAACCATATGAAATTAAATTAGAAATAAATATAAAGGTATCAGAAAAATCCACAAATATTTGAAAATTGAGTAACAAACCTAGTATCTTATGGACAAATAGAAATTATCAGAAATATAAAATACTTTGAAGCATATGTCCTTGAAAAGATGTGTGTCCTGTTTTGTTGTTGTTGGGGGCATCGATCTACAAGTGTCAAATAGGGTAAGCTGGTCACTAATGTTGTAGTCTTCCTAACCCATTGTGATTTTCAATGTACTGTTCAATTTCTAGGAGAGAAGTGTTTCCTGTTTCTTCTTTTCTGTCAAATTTTCTGTCATGTGTTATAAAACTGTCGGTTGATTCACAGATATTTAAAATAGTTATGTCTTCTTGATGAATCAAAACCCAATTATCATAAACTTTCTCTAGTAACATTCCTTGTTCTGAAGTCCAGTTTGTATGATATTATAGTTGTCAAAGCTTTCGTATGCTTAATGCTTTCAGGGTGCATATATTTATTTCCTTCTATATTAAACTATTTATACATGTAATTTATTTTTTTAATTAATTAATATATATTTTTTTGAGGATCACAAACAGTCCTGGCTTCCTTTTTATATAGTATGACAATCTTTGTCTTTTACTTGGAGGGTTAATGGTTAATTGGATCATTTGTAATTAATACAAGTTTGGACTTGATAGGATTTGAGCCTATTATATTGCTGTATGCTTTCTATTTTTCCTTTGTTCTCTTAATTTTTTGAATAAGTAAACTGTTATCATTACTTATTTTTTGTGATCAGTTTTATAATGCATTTTTATCATAAAATTCTTCTTTGACGTATATTACTTTACACATATTAGAAACTTACAATAGTGTTCTATGTACTTACCTTTACAGTATTGTCAAGATTGGATTTATTACACATTAGAAATCTCACAGTATATCATTAATATTTTTTCTTTTGACAGTCAATTAGGTTTTATGAAATTAAACAATAGAAATATATAATTTACATTTACCATATATTTATTATCCCTATCAGTCTTCATTTTATCTCTTCATGTACCCTAATTTCTACCTGCAACTCTGCTGGGTGTCTCTGTTTCACATTCATTTTTTAAAATTAATTAATTTATTATTTATATTTGGCTGCACTGGGTCTTTGTTGCTGCATGAGGGCTTCTTCTACTTGTGGAGAGTGGGGGTTACTCTTCATTGCAGTGTGCAGACTTCTCATTGCAGTGGCTTCTCTTGTTGTGGAGCATGGGATCTAGGCCTGTGGGCTTCAGTAGTTGTGGCATGCAGGCTCAGTAGCTGTGGCTCGCAGGCTCCACAGCACAGGCTCAGTAGTTGTGGTGCACAGGTTTAGCTGCTCTGTGGCATGTGGGATCTTCCTGGACCAGGGATTGAACCCATGCCCCCTGCATTGGCAGGTGGATTCTTAACCACTGCACCACCAGGGAAGTGCCTCACATTCATTTTTGAAAAGTACCTTTTCTGGGTATAGAATTTTAACTTCATGCCCTCCCTTCCACCCACAACACCTTAATACTTTAAAGAAGTTATTGTCTTTACACTTGCATAGTTTCAGAGAAATCAGCTGTTTTTGCCTATCTGTGCTCCTCATTGTTGCACTTTTAAGATTTTCTTTGTCACATGTTTAAACCAGTTTGATTATGGTGTATCTTAGTTTCATCTTTTTCCTTCTTTTGAGTAGCTCCTATAATATTCTTGAATTTTTAGTATTTTAACTTGTAATCAAACATGGAAAACATTTTGTCACTATTTATTCAAATATTTTTCTATAGTTCCTTCCTCTGGGACTCTGATTACACACAGTAGACAGCTTGAATTGTTCTGTATGCAGTGAGTTTGTTAAAGATTTTTTTCTCTCAATGCTTTCATTAGGAAAGATTCTATTATTATGTATTCATTTTAGAGATATTTGCTACTGTAGTGCAAAATCTGTTAATCTTATCCAGTGAATTTATAATTTGATATATTTAAATTAATAGCTTGAGATTTCAGTTGGTTATATCTTATACCTTTTCTGTCTTATGTTTAATCTTTCCTTCAAATAATTGAATATTTTATAGTTTCTATTTTAAGGTCCTTGTCTGATAATTCTATAACTTCTGTCATTGCTCAGTCTGCTTTTATTAATTGATTTTTGCCTTTTTTAGGTCACATATTCTTGCTCCTTGGAAAATCTAGTAATTTTTATTATATGCTAGACAATGTGATGCCAGACATTATGAATATTGTGTTGTTCATTTCGCAGTTCTTCTTTAAAGATTATTGGACTTCATTCCAACAAGAAGTTGAGTTGGTCCCTACAAGTCCTTATTCCATCATTTCATTAATAATTCAAATTTTCAAGTAAGGCATGACCCCTCTGAAACCTCCATTGAATACCTAATGTGTTCAACAAGGACTTTTCACTCTAGATAGTCAGAATTTACTAGCTACCTGATGTGTGTGAGTTTTGGAGATGGCTCACCTAAAATTCTGCCATCCTTTTAAGGTCTGTACTGTGGAGTTTCACCATAAGCATCACTAACCTAGTACTCAGGAAAGATTCAAACAACTGCTATATACAATCCTTGGGATTTCTTCTGTATAACTCCTACCTCTCATGAGAAATGACTCAAAACTTCCAGCTTCCTCAGCCTTCACCATCTCCAAAATCCAATTTCCCTAAACCAGCCAGACTTTCAGGCTTATTATTTCTCTTACTCCTTCTTATCATAGTCAGAAATTATCTCCATGCAGAATTCCAGGGTTATTGTACAGTACATCTTGTTTGTTTCACTTCTGACAGGGATCACAGTTCTTTAGTGCCCAGTTTGAAAACTGTTGTTTTCTTTTACCCAAGTTTTACAGTAGTATATAGGGGAGGATTCATTCATTTCTTGTTACTTCATTAATAGCCAGTGGTGGAAGTCTGTGTGCATTAGTCTCAATTTACATCCTAAAGTAGATGATTGAAGTATGCAACTCATATAAAACACAAAATGGGTGGTTTTTAGCACTAAAGAAACCATAATCATGAGTCTCTACAGAAGATGTAAATACCACAAGACCACTGCTACACAGACTATTTTTTAATTAGCATAAACACTGTTGATTTTATTTTCCATCTTGAAATAACTGGGGTTCATAAAATATATATTTTACAGATATATTTACCTTTGCATGTAATTTTTTCTAGTGGCTGATAGGCCAACAGCTTAACATTTTGAGTCTTATTCTATGCCTAGTCTTCTTTTCATTACTACATTCTCCAGTGGAACATAAAAGATTTTATAGCATTCTTAAACTACAAGTTTTGCCAGTCATGCTGTTGATATATTTTTGCTTCTTATTTCAATTACCTTTCTTGCCGAGTGCTTAAATGCAGATAGATGGTATGTCATTGACCATATGTAGTATAAACTGTTCTTGTGACTATTTGCCAGTAAATATTTGGTTATGTGGGGGAATCACATATTGGACATATTTGATTATAAGCAAAGAAAACCTCACAAGTGCCTCTAAAGTTTGTTTCTTGTAAAAATAAACTGAAAACTATTAATAGCCAAATTGATTAAACAACACCTTTACAATAAATATATATAGATATAACTATCCATCTGAGATATATTTTATTTATATACATATACATAATTTAATAATTAGAAATATGATGCCTATATCCCATCACTACAGTTCCCATTTTTCTGGAGAGGCATACACATTTGTGTTTTAAAAATCTCTACAAGTTATTTGATACAGAGCAAGACTGAATATAACAATCTTTTCAAGGACCTAACAAATAACATAATTTGATTCCTTTTTTTAAATAAAGGAAAGATGAACCAAAAGGATTTTTTAAAGTACTCATCCAGGTATTGTCAAATTTATTTTCTAAGAGATTCTAACCCATTTCCTTTTTCCTACACAATACTATCTTTATCCTTAGAATGTATAGATTCATTACTGAGGAAACTGATTAGGTTTAATGCTTGACAGAGTACAATTCTGTTTCTGCATGAATTTAGTTTCCCTCTTGAATACAGTGTTGGTGTCCTAAACTTTTTAACAGTTATTATTTTAAGTGCAGACTAAGAGTAACAGCAAGAACAAAGAAAAAAACACTCTAGGTTTTAAATGTCATTTTTTAGATACAGTTTTAGTTATATCTTGCTACTTATTCTCAATTTACATAACAAGGATACATGAATTTATATTGTGACCCATTGTCATGTAAATGTATGAAGAGTTCATAAATTTAAATGTTTTTCAGACAACTCTTTGACCAGTTGTAGAAAGTTATTCCTCAGGGGGAAAATATCTACTTCATATTTGATAGCATGACATATTTTTGCATCTTATTGTCAAACTTTAGAAAAGAAAACAGTAGACCATGATGGTGAAAATAGAATGCCAACAAACTGGTAAAACTCTAATTCAAGTTTGAGAAGTGATTTGAATTGGACATGTCATTCAAAGCTCTAGCTTTCTGAAATGTGATTTTAGAAAATAAATTTGCTGAATAAAAATAAACCTAAATTCTAACAAACAAAAGATGCCACAAAACTTTAGTGCTTTTTAAAATTTTAACCTGTTAATTGAGATTCTTAGAAATATACTTACTATCTGCTTGTCAATTTTAAATCAATAGAAAGACTATCACAATATAAAAACTTCATTTTAAATCCTGAAAACATGAAGAATATTCAGAAGGTATTAACAAACAGATGGTCATTCGGGACATTTTAGATGGTCATTCTGGACATTTTAGACAACACTATTGACCGAGACTTTTGCTTCAAGGTTCAGAGAAAAAAATTTAATGGGTTTGAGGATATAAATATCAAAAAGACTGTTGATAAAAATTCAGTTTGGGTGCCTGGATGTGTCTTTTGGTAGTGTCCTTGGGCAGGTGGGATCTGGACATTACCAACAGACATGCCCAGAAACCTAAAATGAGCTGATTGGTGAAGATGGCCTCTACCAAAGCAAACCTGTGAAGTCTAGAAGAGGAACCCAATTACTCAAATGAGCAGATAGGGAATCAAGGGTCACAAAGAACCAGGTAAATATGACATCAGCAAAGGAAAACAATAAAGCTCTAATAACTCATCCTAAAGAAATGGAGAATTCAGAGTAATCACCTTAGAGAAGTTCAGTAAACAACTAGAACACAGAGGCAGGCAACTAAACAAAATTAGGGAAAAAAATGCATGAACAAAACTAGAAGTTCAACATCGCAATAGAAATTATCAGAAAACAAACAAAGAAACATCCTAGAGTTACAAATTAAAAGAACTGAACTGAAGAATTCAACAGAGACTTTCAAAAGGAGACCCAATCATGCAGACTAAAGAATCAGGGACCTGGAAGATAGGACATTAGATATTATCCAATCAGAGGATCACAAAGAAAATTAAGAATGAAAAAGAACAAAGAAAGCCTAGGGGACTTATGGGACACAATGAAAAGAAATTAGAAGGACAAGATAAAGAGACAGAATGTATATTTAAAGCAATAATGGTTGAAAATTTCCTGAACAAAGAGAGAAATAAACATCCAGATCCATGAGGCAAAAAGGACACGAAACAGGTTGAACTTGAATGGTGCTATACCAAAAAACAGTAAAATTAAATTTTCAAAAGTCAAAGACAAAGAAATAATTTTAAAAGCAGCAAGATAAAAGAGAAGAGTCATGACATAGGAAGCTGCAGAAGACCATTGACAGATTTCTCAACAGAAACTTTTCAAGCAAGAAAAGAATGGTATGACATTTTCAAAATGTTAAAAGAAAAAATTGTCACCTCTATTCTAGGTAAAACTGTCCTTCAGAAAAGGAGAGATAAAGAATTTCCCAAACAAACAAAGCTGAGGTCATTCATTACCACTAGACCACCTAACAAGAAATGGAAAAGAGAGTTCTTTTAGTGGAAGGAAAAGGACACTAACTAACATCTTAAAAACATTAAAAGGTAGTGTAAAACTCACTGATAATGGTAAATCAGTCAAAGTTAGATCCTATACTTTGGTGATAGTAGTACATAATTCATTTACAACTCTAAAATTCAAAAAAAAGAATGCATAAAAATAGCCATAGCTACAATAATCTGTTATTGGCTATACAATATAAAAATATGTAAATTGGTAGAGCAACAACCCAAATGTGAGTGGGAGGAGAAGTAAAATGCAAAATTTAGGAATTCTATTAAAGTTAAGTTGTTATCAGCTTCAAATATCATGCTATAATTTTAAGATATTTTATATAAGCACCACAGTAACTACAATGGAAAAAACTGTAGCAATTACACAAAAGAACACGGTAAGAGGTGAAAGTGTACTGATGCCAAAACACATCAAAACATGAACAAAGACAGCAGGATAAGAGACAAGGAACAGTGGATCTACAAAACAACCAGTAAACAATGAACAAAATGTCAATAGTTAGTCCTTACTTATCAATAATTTCTTTACATGTAAATAGATTAAATAATAAAATCAACAATATAGAATGCCTGAAGAAATAAAAAAAAAAAAAAACAAGACCCAGCAATACACTGCCTACAGGAGAGTCACGTTAGCCTTAAAGACACAAATAGACCAAGAGTAAAAAAATAGAAAAAGACATTTTAAGTAAGTGGTAACCACAAAAAAAAAAAAAAAAAAAAAAAAGAAGCAGGGGTAGCTATACTCACATCAGGCAATATAGACTTGAATAAAAAATGGTAAAAAAGAAACAAAGTCATTATATGATGATAAAGAGGTCAATTCACCAGGACAACATTACAATTATAAATATTTATGCAGCCAATATTGGAGCACCTAAATTTATAAAGCAAAATCATCATAGCTAAAAGGAAAAATAAACAGCAATATGATAATAGTTGGGGACTTTAATACCCCACTGTCAACAACGGATAGATCAATTCAGACAGGAATATCAATAAGGAAAGAGCAGATATAAACAACACTATAGACCAAAATGACTTAACAGACATACACAGAACAACCTATCTAAGAACAGCAGAATACACATTTTTCTCAAGTGCACAGGCAGCATTTTCTAGGGCAGACTATATGTTACACCACAAAACAAGAATTGGTAAATTCAAGAAGGCTGAAACTGTAAAAAGTGAATAAACAGAAACCTCAATTAAATACTGTTGGAGACCAGAAGGGGGTGCTTCATGCTCTGCAATGAAAGCAGAGCCCAAAAGGAAGAAGACACCTCTTCCCTCCTGGCAAGGACACAGTCAATCAAGAGTCATGAACTCTTTGTTTACTACAGCCCTCCTAACTTCCTTTTCTCCTCTGTAAGTGTTCTCCTTTCCTTGCTGTGCCAGAAATTTGCAAGTGGCTCTCCATGGTAGCAGATCTCGAATTGCAATTCTCTACTGATCCCCCCAAAAACATCTTTTTTGGGAAAATATGTGGTAGTCTATTGTTTAGGTCAACAAAATCATACCAAGTATTTTCTCTGACCACAATAGCATAAAACAAGAAATCAGTAATAGAAAAATTGGAAAATTCATGAATACATGAAAATTAAACAACAGATTCTTGAACAACCAATGGATTGAGGAAGAAATTAAAGGGCAAATTAAAATCCTCCCTTGAGACGAATGAAAATGAAACACAACATACAAGAATTTATGGGATGCAGCAAAAAGGTGTTCTAAGAGGGAGGTTCATAGCAAGAAATGCCAACATCAAGCAAGAAAGTGCCAAATAAACAACCAAAATCTATCCTTTAAGGAACTAAAAAAAGAAACTGAGTTAAAAAGCTTGTAAAAATAAATTACTAAAAAGCTTCAGCACAGCCAAATAAACCAATAAATGAAAGGACAACCTACAAAATGGGAAAAAATATTTGCAAACCATGTATCTGTTAAATGTTTAATATTCAAAATATATAAAGAACTCATACAACTTAATGGCTCAAAAAACCCAGATAATCCAATTAAATAATATGAAAAAATTTGAACACACGTTTTTACAAAGAAAATATACAAATGGCCAACAAGTGCATAAAAATATGCTATGCACCACTAGCCATTGGGGAAATGCAAATTAAAACCACAATGAATTATCACTTCATGCTTCTTAGCGTGGTCTACATCAGAAAGACCCAAAAGCAAATACTGGTATGGATATGGAGAAAAGAGAACCCTTGTGCACTGCTGGTGAGCTTGTAAATTGATACAGCCACAATGGGACACAATATGGAGGTACTTCAAAAAACTAAAAATAGAATTACCATATGATTCAGCAATTCCTCTTCTAGGGATTTTTCTGAACAAAAACACTAATCCAGAATGATATATGTACCCTCGTGTTCACTGCAGCATTATTTACAATAGCCAAGATATGGAATAAACCTCACTGTACATTGATGGATGAATGCATAAAAGTGGTATACACACACACAGATATATATACATACACACACACATATATACATATACATATACACACACATATATACAAAGGAATATTATTTAGCCATAGAAACCTAGGAAATCCTACCATTTGTTAGAACATGGATGAACCTTGAAAGCATTATGCTAAGCGAAATATGTCAGAGAAGAACAAATACTGTATGATCTTACTTTTATGTGGAATCTAAAAACAAAATCCACCCACAAAACTCATAGAAAAAGAAAGCAGATTTGTGGTTACTATAGGTGGAGGTTGGAGGGAGAGGGGAATTGGAAGAAGGTGGTCAAAATGTAGAAACTTCCAGTTATAAGTACTTGGGACGTAATGTAAAACATGATCACTATAATTAACACTGTTGTATGATATATCATAGAGTTGTTAAGAGTATAGACACCAACAGCTCTCATTTTCAGGAGAATATTTTTAAAATTCTATCTATAGGAGATAATGGATGTTAACTAAAACTATTGTGGTAATTATTGCACAATATATGTAAATTAATCCATCATGTTGTACACCTTAAACTTATACAGTGATATATGTCAATTATTTCTCAATAAACCTGGAAAAAAAAGACATTCAGGGAGACATTAAGCCATAAATCCTGTTTTGTGTTATTAAAAGTATAGATGAAGAGTTTAAAAATAATTAAATATATTTGAAGATTTTAAGAGTTTCAAAATCTGAGTAAAACTTAGATTTCATTAAAATTTGGTACCTCTTTAAAATGAGAAACATGTGCCCTGAAATTATTTTTATTGCTTTATAAATTTATATTTTATTATACATGCACAAAAATGCACAAATCATAACTGTACAAGTTGGTATACTTCAACAGCTGAACATATTCAGATAACCAACAACAGAGTGAGAAACAAACATTACACCTGGAACCCAGAAGCCTCACATTCCCTTGCAGTCACAATCAAATTTTAAGACAGGATTCTAACAACCCAAACTAGATTTGCCTGCTTTTGTATATAAATGGAATGATAGAATAGTTATCTGGGGAACTAATGAACATCATTGTATTTGTGAGCTTTATCCATATTTCTGTGTATAGTAGTAGAGCATTCATTTGCCATAGCTTTTCTCATTTTAATTGACTATACTAAAAATGAGTGAAAAAAGTTTTCTTAAAATTAGGACTCATGGGCTTCCCTGGTGGCGCAGTCGTTGAGAATCCACCTGCAGATGCAGGGGACACGGGTTCGTGCCCTGGTCCAGGAAGATCCCACATGCCGCGAAGTGGCTGGGCCCGTGAGCCATGGCCACTGAACCTGTGCGTCCGGAGCCTGTGCTCTGCAACAGGAGAGGCCACAACAGTGAGAGGCCCATGTGACACAAAAAAAAAAAAAAAAAAAAAAAAAATTAGGACTAATATCTGAAGTAAATAATCTAAAGCAACTGTGAACACAAAAATCTTATTGCTACCACTAAACAACCAAGAAATAGTTCCTGTAAACTGTAAGATTTTGAGCGGAATTTTAAAAAAATCTCAATACAAAATTGTGCCTGTTCAGTCTTTAATAATATCATTTTAATAACAACTAAATGTCTTATTTAAAAATCACTTGCTTTTAAAAAATGAAAAGAGAACCTACTGAATGGAAGAAAATATTTGCATATTATATGATAAGGGGTCAATATCCAAAATATAGGAACAGCTCATACAACTCGACATCAAAAAAAAAAAACCTAATTAAAAAATGGGCAGAAGACCTGAATACACATTTTTCCAAAAAAGACATACAGATGGCCAACAGGCACATGTAACAATGCTCAATACTGTTAATCATCAGAGAAATGCAAATTAAAACCATAATGACATATCACCTCACACCTGTCAGAATGACTCTCCTCAAAAAGACTGAATAACAAATGCTGGTGAGGATGTGGAGGAATAGGGGATGCTCACATCTTGTTTTTGGGAATGTAAATTGGTGCAGGCATTATGGAAAATACTATGGAGGTTTCTCAAAAAACTAAAAATAGAGGTACCATATGACCTAGCAATTCCACTCCTGGGTATTTATCCATTAAACACCAAAAACACTAATTTGAGAAGATACATGCACCCTAATGTTCATAGCAGCATTATTTACAATAGCCAAGATATAAAAACTACCTAAGTGTCCATCAACAGATAAATTTATAAAGAGATATATATATACACACACACACATATATATATATGATGAAATACTACTTAGCCATGAGGAAGAGTGACATTTTGCAATTTGTAACAACGTGGATGACTTGGAGGGTATTATGCTTAGTGAAGTAAGAGACAGAGAAGGACAAATACTGTATGGTATCACTTATATGTGGAATCTAAAACATAAAATACACTACTGAATATAAAAACAACAATAAAAAAAACAGACTCACAGATATTGAGCACAAATTAGTAGTTACCAGTAGAGAGGGGGAGAAGGAAGGGAGCAAAATAGGGGTAGGGAATTAAGAGGTACAAACTACTATGTGTAAAATAATTAAGTTACAAAGATATGTAATACAACACAAGGAATAAAATCAATATTTTATAATAACTATAAGAGGAATACAACATTTAAAAATTGTGAATCACTATATTGCACACCTGAAACTAATATAATATTGTACATTAACAATACCTCAGATTTTAAAAAATTAAAGAAAAATGAGTGAAAAAAGTTTTCTTAAAATTAGGACTCACTTTCCACCTTAAGAAAACATTGGATCAAATAAACTTAATGTATACAGAACATTCCATCCAATAGCAAGAGAATATACCTTCTTCTCAAGTGCATATTGAATATTTTCCATGATATTGCAGATCATATAATAGGCCAGAAAACAAGTCTTAATAAATTTAAGAACACTAAAATTATATCAAGCATTTTTTCCAACCACAGTAGTATGAAACAAGAAATCAATTATTTACAAGAACAAAACTGGAAAATTCACAAGTATGTGGAGATTAAACAACATGCTACTGAACACCCTATGGGTCAAAGAATAAACAAAAGAGAAATAAAAAAGTGCCTTGAGACAAATGAAAATAGAAATACAACCTATCAAAACTTATGGGATGCAGCAAGAGGAGTTTGAAGAGGAAAGGTCTTAGTGATAAATATCTACATCAAGAAACAAGATTTAAAATAAACAACCTAACTTTACACATCCGGGTACTAAAAAAAGAAGAACAAATGAAGTCCAAAGTTAGTAGAAGGAAGTAAATAACAAAGATCCCAGGGGAATAAGTGAAATTGCAACTAAAATGTCCATAGAAAAGATCAATGAATCAAAGAGCTGGTTCTTTAAAAAAATAAAGAAAATTGACAAAACTTTAGCTAGACCCACTAAGAAAAAAGAGAGGAAAAGCAGAACCAAGAAGAGGTGTCACAACTGATATTATAGAAATACAAAGAAATTTAAGAGACTACTATGAAAAATTTATCTGTCAACAAATTAGACAATCTAGAAAAATGGATAAATTCCTAGAAACATACTACCTACCAAGACTTGAAAAAATAGAACAAGAAGAAATAGAATATATGAGCCAAGTACTTACTAGTAAATAGACTGAGTAATCAAATCCTCCTAATAACAACAAAAAAGTCTAGGATCAGACAGCTTTACTGATGAATTCTACCAAATATTTAAAAAAGAATTAATACCAATCCTTCTTAAGCTCTTCCAAAAAAATAGAAGATGAGGGAACACTTTCAAACTTAGTTTACAAAGAGAGCATTCCTCTGACACTAAAACTAGCCAGAATGCCACAAGAAAAGAAAATTACAGGCCAACATTCTTGAAGCAAAAATTCATGCTGGTCTATTGGGAACATACTTCAACATAGTAAGGCCATATATGACAAATTCAAATCCAACATCATATTCCATGTTGAAAAGCAGACAACTTTTCCTCCAGGATCAGGAACAAGATAAGGAGGCCCACTCACAGCACTTTTACTCAGCATAGTATTGGCAGTCTTATTTAGAGCAATTATTCAAGAATAAGAAATACAAGTCTTCCAAATTGAAAAGGGAGAAGTGCAACTTTTTACTATTATCAGATGACATGATATTCTATCTAGAAATCCCTAAGATTCCACCAAAAAAAAAACTATTAGAACAAGTAAATTCAGTATACTTGCAGGAATAAAAAAATCAATATACAAAAATCTGCTGCATTTCTCTACAGTAATAATAAACAATAAGAGAGGTGAATGAAAAAATCCCATTCACAATAGCATGAAAAATAAAGTATCTCTGAATAAATTTAACCAAGGAGGTAAAAGACTTGTACACTGAAAATTTTAAGACATTGATGAAAGAAATTGAAGAGGACACAAATAAATGGAAACATATTCCAAGCTCCTGGATTGGAAGACTTAATATTGTTAAAATGTCCATGCTACCTAAAGCAATCTACAGCTTTAATGTAAACCCTATCAAAATTCTGCTGGCATTTTTCACAGAAATAGAAAAATCATAAAATTTTATACAACCACAAAAACCTCAAATTGCCAAAGCAATTTTGAGGAAGAAGAACAAAACTAGAGACATCATGCTCCCTGACTTCAAAGTATATACAAATCTACAGTAATCAAAACAGCATGGCATTGAAATAAAAACAGACAGATAGATTAATGGAACAGAATAGAATCCCAGAAATAAACCCACATATATATGTTTCATTAATTTATGACGATGGAGCTAAGAATATACAATGTGTAAAGGGCAGTCATTTCAAAAAATGGTGTTGGGGAAACTGCACAGTCACATGCAAATGAATGAAACTGGAACACTGTCATATATCACACACAAATATTAAGTCAAAACTGATTAAAGATTTGAATGTAAGACCTGAAACCATAAAACACCTAGAAGAAAACATAGGTGGAAAGCTCCTTGACAATGGTCGTCACAATAACTTTTTGGATTTGACACCAAGAGCAAAAGCAACAACAACAAAATCAAACAAGTTGGACTACATCAAACTAAAAAGCTTCTGCAGAACAAAGGAAACCATCTACAAATGAAAAGGCAACCTACTGAATAGGAGAAAATATTTGCAAATCACATTTCTGATAAAGGGTTAATATTCAAAATATACCAAGAACTTATACAACTCAATAAAACAAAAACAATCTGATTTAAAAATGGGTACAGGATGTGAGTAGACATTTTTTCCAAAGAAGACATACAGATGGTAAGCAGGTACTTGTAAAGGTGCTCAACATAACTACTCATCAGGAAAATTCAAATCAAAACCATGAGATACCACTTCACAACTGTTAGAACGGCTATTAACAACAACAACAACAAAAAGTGTTGGTGAGGATGTGGAAAGAAAGGAAACCATGTGCACTGCTGGTGGGAATTCAGACACACAGGTGCTCACACTAAGAACAGGGGATTGGGAGTTGTCAAGCACTCAGGATCATGGTAGTACCTATGTGGCTGTACATTTACTGTTAGCACTATGTGAAGAGATTCTTTGCATAAAAAAGATCTAGAGGGCTTCCCTGGTGGCGCAGTGGTTGGGAGTCCGCCTGCCGATTCACGGGACGCGGGTTCATGCCCCGGTCCGGGAAGATCCCACATGCCGTGGAGCATCTGGGCCCATGAGCCATGGCCGCTGAGCCTGCGCATCCAGAGCCTGTGCTCCTCAATGGGAGAGGCCACAACAGTGAGAGGCCTGCGTACCGCAAAAAAAAAAAAAAAAAAAAAAAAAATTGATCTAGAGTGACAATACTTTGACCATTAAAAGGCAATTCTCTTCCTTTGCACCTGTAAGTGTATAAGTTAGTGTGAAGAATCTGTTGGGTCAGAGCAATTTCTTTATAGCCTCTATTCTTCCAAAAGTAGTTCTAAAAGCATTTCCTTTTGAAAATTTTGAACATATAGGGCTATGTAGATACAGAACATGCAGTAATGACTCACTATTTTCTTTTCATTGATGAGAATTTTTTGGTATTCAAAGAGTTTTTCAAATATATGCTATACACTCTGTAAGGAAATTATTCTCCTCTCAAAATGACCATTAACAATAGATTTTTGAGTGTTCAAAATTATCTAGACACTGTATTAATTGCACCTTTCCCATATATCAATCAGACTCCTGTAAAGTATCAGTGGATTACAGCTCAAAGAACTATAAGGCTCATAACCTATTTAAGAAGTAAACCCTAGGGAAACCCAAAGACAACAGGGGAGATAAAAACAAGGATACAATAGAAAATTTTAGCCTTTGACACCTATAGCTATAAATATGAGTGATGGCAAGGCATGGGGGGAGGAAATCATTGTACAATCCATGTTATTGGCTCCTTTTATTTTAGTTAGTCAGTGACCCTGGGCTGTGGGAATATGTATATACTAAAATTGACAAAGATTTTAATCCTTTCATTCTAATCTGTTGTTTACCTATTCCATTCCACCCCTCCACTTGAGCTGTCATTACTGAAACCAAGAGATAATAAAATATTCTAGCAAATTAAAAAAATTATTTGTCTCTTGGGACTTTAACTCATGTGGCTAATAATGCAGTACAACAGTGACTGAGAGTTTGAGTCCCATAGTCACATTTTTCTGCTTTTAAATCTTGACTCTACTACTTATTAGCGGCATGACCTTCAGCAAGTTTTCTCATCATATTAAATGAGGATAATGGTTACAATAACATTAATAATAACTTCAGAGTTTTTGTAGCAATTAACTCACTAAAACAACTAATGCAAGATCAGTGGTTGCCAGGGATTCAGGGAGAGGGAGGGAGAAATGAATACATAGAGCACAAATGATATTTAGGTAATGAAACTATTCTATATGATATACTGTAATAATATATATACACAACATTTTGCATTTGTTCAAGACCTGTGCAACACAAGGAGTGGACCCTAAGCTATGGACTTTAATAAGGCAAACTATGTATGGAGGGGTATATGGGAACTCTATTTTCTGTCCAATTTTTCTATAAACCTAAAATTTCTCCAAAAAAATAATTTGTTTAAAAAATGAATTATGAGTGTAGATTCCTATGGGGGCAATATTTATATGAGAAGATAAAGGTTGGGATAAGGTTATTGTATTATCCCACCTACTGATAAGAAATATCACCTAACTCAGAAGTGTCATAGTTTTCTCTCATTTTTCTCTTGTGGTAGTTCATTTTGAACTTTAACTTGGTATAATTATAGAAATGTTTGGGTAAAAAAAATTTTAAGAAGCATTTTAGTTGAAGACTATGATCTTAACACATTCATTAAAATTAATGAAGAAATCTCCAAGCCAAGATGGTTTCCAGGGAGAATTCTACAAACACTTAAGAAATAATTTCTACTAATTCTACTCTATCTCTTACAGAAAACTGAGGAGAGAATAGTTCCCAATTCATTTTGTGAAGCTAGTATTACCCTGTTACCTAAACCAGACAAAGACAGTACAAAAATAGAAAACTACAGGTCAATCTCTCTCATGAATATAGACACAAATATCCTTAATGAAATAATGGCATAGAGACTCCAGCAATATCTATAAAAAACGTATACTATGACCAACTGAGGTACATTCCAGGGACTTAAAGCTAGTTTAATAATTGAAAAATCAATATATTTCATCATATTAAAAGTCTATAAATAAAAACCACATGATAATACGAACTGATAAAGATCATTTGATAAATTCAATACCAATTTGTGATTAAACTCTCAGAAAAATAGAAGGAAACATCCCCAATTTGATAAGTAACATCTATAAAGTATATACAGCTATAATCATAACTAATGATGAGAGACTAAATGCTTTACTTATGAGACTAGAACCATGGCAAATATATCTGCTCTCACCATTGCTATCATACACATACCAATTGCATTTCTATATACTAACAATGAATACAAAGACATTAAAATGAAAATTACAATAATATTTACATTCCAAAAAATGTAATTCTTGGGTGCAAATCAAAGAACTCTGTATAGCACTACTATGCTGAAAACTATAAAACAGTGGTGAGAGAAATCAAAGTAGTCCTAAATAAATGAGTGACATAACATATTCATCCCTTAGACAATTTAACATAGTAAAGACATCATTTCTTTTCAAATTGATTTAAGGTAATTTTAAAGTAATTTAAGGTAATTTTAATCAAAATCCCCCAAATATTTTTTATAACTAGTTGAGATTATTCTGAAATTTATATGGAAAGACACAAGCCCTAGAATAGCTAAAACAGTTCTGAGGAAGAATAAAATGCGAGTGATCACTCTACATAATTTCAAGACATAAGATATACATCACTCATTAAGATTATGTGATATTATGAAGGAATAGAAACATAGAATAGAACAGTGGACCCAGAATTAAACCCACACAGATATGACCAACTATTATTTGACAAAGGTACAAAAATAATTCAATGGAGGAGGCTAATATTTTTTCACAAAATGGTACTGAAGCAACTGGATATCCATAAGCAAAAGTACAAACACCAATGTAAACCTCACAGCCTATTCAAAAATTCACTGAAAATGGAAAAATATATAAATGTAAAACTGTGAAACTTTTAGAAGATAATACAGGCAAAAATCTTCTGGAACTAGAGCAGGGTGAATAATTCTTACACATGGTACCAAAAGCACAATCCATAAAATAACAAATTGATAAACTAAACATCATGATGAAAACTTTTTTCTCTCTGAAATATGCTATTAAGAGACAGCTACAGACTGGGAAAAAAGATTTGCCAACTAAATGACAAAGGACTCATAATATATATATATATAACATTAGAAAAACAATTAGAAAATTGGCAAAATACAGGAAGAGACATTTCACTGAAGAGGATATATTAGTAGAAAATAAGCATGTGAAAATAGGTTTGACATGTCTAGTCATTAGGGAAATACAAATAAAGACCATGATAAAATATCACTCTGCACCCATTAGAAGAGCTGAAATTTAAAAAATAACGTAGTGACAATACCAAATATTGGCAATGGTGTAAAGAAGAGGGATCCCTCATAGTTCATGGTAAGTGGTGAATATGTTTAATGATACAGCCACTTTAGAAAAGTTTGGCAATACTTTTAAAAACTAAAAGGACGCTTACCATAAAGGCCAGCTATTGCAATCGCAGACTAGAGAAGTGATGGCTTATGTCCACACAGGAATATTTACTAGATTGTTTATAACAGTTTGATTTGTAATAGCCCCAAATTGGAAGCAACCAAAATATCTCTCAATAGTCTAATGGTTACCAATTGTACATCCATACCATGGAACACTACTCAACAATGAAAAGAATGAACCATTGCTACACATAACAGCTTGTGTGAACATCAACAGCATTTTTCTGAGTTAAAAAATAAAAATAAAAAACAATCTCAGAAGTTTTCATACTATATGTTTCTATTTATAGAACATTCCCAAATGACATAATTATAGAGGTGGAAGACAGATTAATAATGATTGCCAGGAGTTAGGTATATGGAAAAGTTGGTGTGACACTATAGGGAGGACTCTGTGATCATGGACGAATGCTGTATTTTGACTGCAATGGTGTTACAGGAAGCTATGCATTGTAATAAAAGACATGTAACCCACATTCTATCAATTTCACTTTTCTGGTTCCAATATTGCACTCTAAATATGTATGATGTAACTTTGGGGGAAATTGGGTAAAGAGTTCAAGGGAACCTCTTTGTACTATCTTTGCAACTTCCAGTGTAGGTATATCTATGATTTCAAAATATAAGATTTTGGGGACTTCCCTGGTGGCGCAGTGGTTGAGAGTCCGCCTGCCAATGCAGGAGACGCAGGTTCGTGCCCCGGTCCAGGAAGATCCCACATGCCACGGAGCAGCTAGGCCCGTGAGCCATGGCCGCTGAGCCTGCGCGTCCGGAGCCTGTGCTCCACAATGGGAGAGGCCACAACAGTGAGAGGCCCGTGTACCGCAAAAAAAAAAAAAAAAAAAAAAATATATATATATATATATATATAAGATTTTCTAAAATAGTACTGAAAACATAACCAAGATACATTGTACAGTTGACTCTCAAAAACACGGGTTTGAATAGCCAGGATTCACTAATACACAGTTTTGTTTTTTTTTTTTTCAATAGACACATACTACTGGATGAGTAATCCATGGCTGGTTGAATCTGCAGACGTAAAACACAGATAGGAAGGGCTGACTGTAAAGTTATAGGTGAATTTTCAACTGCCTGATGTTGTTCCAGGGTCAACTACAATACTCATATGTATTTGCAAGAGTATTACATTTAATAACAATTTACCTCACTAGTTTCATATCCTGACATACCAAAATTAAAGTCAATATGTTAAGTCCAAAATTAATGAATGAGAAGGTAGCAGTACAGGTGCTTAGTATTTCACGACATGTAGAAGTGTAAATCCCATTGAAAATAACTAAATTACCAAAATGGTGCTTCTGAGGATAGGTATAGGAGAAAATGCAGAAGACAGGAACAAAACAAACAACTGATTCTTAAAAATTACATTGTTCATTATTTAACATTTAAAACATGAGTGTGTTAATTTTTTAAAAAGGAAAAGGAAAAAAAAAGAGAGAAAGTAAGGACACACCTAGTATAAGTAATTGGAAAAAGTGAACAAGTTTCCTGATTTAAAAGAGAAATACCTATGTAAAAGTCAAATACAAAATCGTAATTTAAAACAACTTTCAGCTGGTGGTTTCTTTCATTAGTGTTTACTTTGAACATTTATATATATATTACACTTACTCTTGCATTTTCTTATACATCTTCAATCTGTAATCAAATCAATTCTCAGTGTATATTTTGACCTTGCCAGTCAAAATAATAATTACTCGCTTTAAATGACTTACTTCTCAGTTGCTCTGGGTTCTGAAGAAAGGTTCTTGGGGTCTCTAACATGTTTTACCTTTGTTGTTTTTTTTGTTTGTTTGTTCTTCCTCACAATGAGGATATTGATCATTTGGAAGGGAATAGGGCTGTCTCTTTAGGTACACAGGAATAGTGAAAAGGAGAGGATTAATGGATTAATACTAAAGTATCAATAGTCTCAATATCTCATATTATTGAAAGGTTATGATACTGTTTTTCATACAGCCATATCATCCTGGCCTGATGTCTTAGATTTGTCTGTTTAAATATTATTTACTTAAAATACATTTATTGATTTCTTTATATATATATATATATATATATATATATATATATATATATATATATATATATATATATATATATACACCCCGTATCTTGTTTATCCATTCATCTGTTGATGAGTATTTAGGTTGCTTCCATGACCTGATTATTGTTAACAGGGCTGCAATGAACATTGGGGTGCATGCG
>NC_041221.1:103815709-103873305 GCF_002837175.3 Physeter macrocephalus
TATATATATATATATATATATATATATATATATATATATATATATATACATACATAAACTATCTTAGGCACTGAGGACTCAGGAATAATAAAGTAGTCACATTTCACTGGCACATGCCACATGCCAGAATGGAATAAACAGAAATAACCTCCAAAACAGCCATGTGAAATGTAAATGAGTTACATGGATATTTAAGATAACTTAATATTATCTCTATAAAAAAGTTATTACTAAATTATTCATGGAAATATTTTCTTAGATTAATTTTAAATTGCTTTGAGTGAGACAATATATGCCAATATATTTCTACATTCTACAAAGATGTTCTAATTATACAATGGGTACAACAAGGACCAGAAATTAACCCAGAGCTCACCCAGTGGATGATTTTTTTATTTACAGAGTGACTATTTATTTATTCTCCTCTTAATATCTCTAAGTCCCTCATTAATTTTCCTTAAGTTTCCAATTTGAAGCAGAGTTGCAATACCCTAAGTTCATCTCCACTAAGAGTTTAATATAGTATACTAAGCCCCAAGGCTATATTCTAGGACTATTAAGCACATTATTTCAATATTGCTAAAGCACATAATGAATTGTGTTAAACACTAATCAAATATTTCAATAAATGTATTTCACTGGATGATGGTATTGCTAAGAACTTTGTTTAGTTTGTGAATCCATTGATTAAATCCACTAATTATTTTAATTGAGCTATTTGATGGCTTCTTTACTCACAAAGTATTTGTTAAAAAACATTCGGGAACCATAAAATAATTTTCTACTACTTTAAATGCAATCTCCTCAGATAAAAATGTTTTCTGATTATAAAGTTTAAAACTTCAGAAGTACAGACATTTGTACTGACAATTTGTATATTTTGTGAAATATGTAAGACCTAAAAAATAACATGCTCTAAAGTATTCAGTTATAGTCCTTACACATATTGGTTTCTAGAAAAAGCAGAAAATGTTACATTTTGATTGCAATAGCCAGAACTCTAGCTGCTGGATGAAAAAGAAATTTTATGTACATTTTTACCTGGCCTCTGGAAAGTTGTACTGATATATATTGAATTCTTTATAATAAAGGATTAGAGAAAAAGAAGTAGGTACCCCCAAAAGACTGACTTTGTGTGTGTGTGTGTGGTACGCGGGCCTCTCACTGTTGTGGCCTCTCCCGTTGCGGAGCACAGGCTCCGGACGCACAGGCTCAGCGGTCATGGCTCACGGGCCCAGCCACTCCGCGGCATGTGGGATCCTCCCGGACCGGGGCACGAACCCGTGTTCCCTGCACCTGCAGGCGGACTCTCAACCACTGCGCCACCAGGGAAGCCCCAAAAGACTGACTTTTATATGTTTAGTGTTGAATTAAGGAACTGAGTACATAACTGATTTGTTAACTAGTTCCTTAAAATATTATTTTTTAAATCCATTTTACATATATTTCTTAAGGATTTCCATTGTTCCAGGCACTGGGATAGATCTTAAGAATAAAGACCTTTATCTTCCACTCCAGATTTCAAACGAGAGAAATGTGAACTGTTTTGCGTTCTCTTTTGCTTACCATGCAAAATATATTTATAGTTATTATATTTTAAAATTATTATGTGAGGAATAATAAGATTTCCCTCTGACCCTCTGAGAATTATACTTGAGAAAGGAGCATGGAACACATGAAATTAATAATCTCAATAAAACATTTTTTGTATTTATTTTTTATATATTTATTTTTCCTTCATGTAAGGAGTATGAATATTTGGCATTATGTCACAATGTGAAATGCTTGCTGTCTCTACTAAATTCTAAATGATTTCTGATCTCTAAACTTGGTAGCAACATTATTTAAATTTACAAATGAAAAATAAGAAATCTTATTAATAAAATGTTATATCTGATGATAACATGATATATTTTATATACATTATATATAATATATATCTTAGGTTACAGCAAGTTTTTGATACTTGAAATTTTTTCAAGGATTGCTACTTCTTTTAGTGTCTTAACTGTAAAATTGGGGTGATTATTTTCATCACTGAATGGAAATATTTTTGCTTTAAGTACATTTAAAATTTTAAAATCAAACATGAATTATTCTCTTTGAAGACATTATACTAAGAATTTGGACAGATCTTAGAGACAAAATAAATAATACAAATGCCAGAGAATTGACAAGAAGAAAGTATAAGCTCATATAAATATATATAAGTGAACAAGATAAATCTCAGGATGAGTGAAAAAAGAATTAGCAGGATTCAATAGATTAAATGATGTTCATCAGCAAAATCTCCCAAATAAAGAGAGTAATGGAGTTCAGTGCCGGAGGAGATATTGAGGAGTGTATATTAAGTGGTATTATTTTAAATTAGATATAATTTCACAAAATATATGTTAAAAATATATTCTAGTCTTTCTTTACAGGAACCTTGGAACTAATGTAGAAATTCAGGCTTCACTCTCCTAACTGAATCCAACAATTAATATCTTTTAGTAATTGAATAAGTAAGTTAAGAGACTTGTCTTTGAATCCAGTAAAGATTTAGTGATGAAGTAAGCATATTGTAGGATTATTCAAATCTCAAATCCAGAAAATTATCTTGATTTATAGTCTGTTATTAGTGTCATTACTTTTAATTACAATCATTTAGAAAATGAGTTAGTCAGAATTTTTATTTAAAAAATGTCAGAGGGTAAGCTAGCTCAGAGAAAAAATATAAACCAGAGAACTGAACCAAAACATTCAAAAACACTGTATGATATCATTTATATGTGGAATCTAAAAAATACAACAAAGTAGTAAATATAACAAAAAAGAAGCAGACTCACAGATGTAGAGAACTAATTAATGGTTTTCAGTGGGGCGTGAGGGAGAGGAGAAATATAGGCATGGGAGGAGTGGGAGTCACAAACTATTGGGTATAAGATGGGCTCAAGAATGTATTCTACAACACGGGAAATACAGCCAATATTTTGTAATAACCATAAATGTAAAGTAACCTTTAAAATTGTATAAAAAATAAAGACAAAGAAATGGTCAAAAAAAGTTCAAAAGGATGAAATAAAATGTGAGATTATTTTCAGAACTTGTTACTAGGGCCAGTATTTAATTGAGTAGCTTTGTTCCCTTGGAAGGCAGAGGTCTGTCTGATTTCATTTACCTATGGTCTCAATCACCCATGGAAAATAAGAAAAATATCATTAGAAGCCTTATTACAAGAGAAACCCTCAAAAGATGTTTATCCAAATCACAGTGTTTTTTCTAGTCTTCTCTTTGAAAAGCTAATACCTAACTCTTAACTTGGATATACGGAAACAGAGTATACTTGCTTGTCTGTCTAAGGGCATTCTATTTGGATATGAGGTCTCATTATTATCGTTAAATCACTGTAGGACTAGACCTCTGTTAACAGAAGCAGTCCTCAATAAACATGATTTTTGATGGTGGGTCTAGTAGTTAATTTTTCTGTCCTCTATCAGACTGGCAGGAGTATATTCCACCTATGCCATGTTTATGGGGTTATTCAAAACAGATATAAAGAATAATAAGGCCCTTACTTTTAAGGAATTGATTTTAAAATTACAGAGACAATTAAAATATTAAGTGATAAGCATTATAATAGAGGGAGTGCCAAGAGAGAATGTCAGTTACTAGTTAAAAGCAAAGCTCTAAAATTAAAACAAAAAGCAAGAATATCTGAAAATTGTTCTCCAATCAAGCCATTTTAAAAAACTTCTCTCCAAGAAAAAACAGTGTAACCTAATATAAGAAATTCATTTAGCAAAAACTAAAAACTTCTAAAATAGTCTGCTTGCACTTTAATCAGATTGAACACAAAAATGAAGTGGCAAAATATGCCAGCACACCTGGTCATTACCCCCTATGGCTTAGACACTTTCCGAAAGGTTGGCATTGATGTGTCAAAGTAAGTAGCAGGTGGTCTCAAAGTCTTAGTTCCCTCTGGTGATGGATGTCAGTTGGTTCTTAATTTTTCCGAAGAAGGTGCCCTAAGCAAATTAGCAAGCAAAACCTACAAACCTTTTTGACAATGTTTATGCAAAAGAAAGGCAAGAGAACATTTTCACTCATTATAAGATGACGTATCAACCCATTAAAAAGTGCTTCAGCTTGTCACTGGCAGGTCAAGCGACAGTACCTAGGAGCTCTACAACTTCTAATCTACTTTACTATGCTGTGTTAAAGTTTGGCTTTAGATTTCTTTCTATTCAAAACTTGATCACACTTCTATTACATATTCTGTTGTGCATTCCTTTACGTCCGAGAAGACCGGATTTTATTTTAATGGTTACTTACAATGTATCAAAAATTGTCATACATGCTTTACAAATATGAACTCACTTTATCCACTTAACTATGAGTTAGGTGTGGCTATTATTTCCATTTACAGGTCAGGCTATTCTGGCATAGAGAGGTTAGCTAGCTATCCCAAGGTCACACAGCTACTAAGTAACAGACCTGGGATTTGAACCCAGGCACACTTACTGGTTGTAGAGTTTTTTACACACAATGCATTTACCCAATTTATTTCATCTCTTAACAATTGGACAACTTTTCATTATACACCTTAATCATAAGATAAGCTAAGTATAGACCTTGGATGGATATGCAAACTGAATGTTGGTCTCCTTTTTCTCACACCTAATGATCATAATATATTGATTTAATGTTAAATAAAAGTATCCTGATGAACTGGTTCAGAACCTTCCATTCATTATAGGTTTAAACCGAAAACTCTATACCAGTATAGGTGTACAGGTGGCAGTGAAGTTGATGTAGAATTTGATCTTCTACTAATGCCATGTTCAATTTCTAAATATGAAATAGAGGATAGTTCTAATAAAATTTCCCTGTCTTTGAAAATTTAACACATAAAAAAATTCTTAAGCTTCACAATCTATCCTTAATACCATGGAAGTTTCCCAATGGAATTTAATAATATCTCACTTGGAATACTTGTATTCTGATGCCATAAGGTTATGGCTATTTTCATTACTCTTACTATATGTACTTTTAGTTATGTACACTTCTGCCTTTTTTTTTTTTAACATCGTTATTGGAGTATAATTGCTTTACAATGGTGTGTTAGTTTCTGCTTTACAACAAAGTGAATCAGTTATACATATACACATGTTCCCATATCTCTTCCCTCTTGCATCTCCCTCCCTCCCACACTCCCTATCTCACCCCTCTAGGTGGTCACAAACCACATAGCTGATCTCCCTGTGCCATGCGGCTGCCTCCCCCTAGCTTCTGCCTTTTTATATCATGTTTTAACTGTATTGCTCAATTGCAGTCTGGTCTTCATCAAGCCAATTCTGGTAACACTTGTACATATTATCTGAGGCAACGATGGCAGCTTAATCATAGAGAATGGTCCTAAAACACCTATTGTTAATGTTCCCACACTCCCTATCTCACCCCTCTAGGTGGTCACAAACCACATAGCTGATCTCCCTGTGCCATGCGGCTGCCTCCCCCTAGCTTCTGCCTTTTTATATCATGTTTTAACTGTATTGCTCAATTGCAGTCTGGTCTTCATCAAGCCAATTCTGGTAACACTTGTACATATTATCTGAGGCAACGATGGCAGCTTAATCATAGAGAATGGTCCTAAAACACCTATTGTTAATGTCACTGATACCTATTTCAAGTCTATCACTGCATTTTTATTTTTATAAAATTCAAATGTATCAGTCAAGAAACACTGATTTAAATTTTTCTAAACTTGAAGACACCAAATTATTTTGTTGTGCTCTTTGTTCTGTATCACCTAAAATACTACCCTTAATAATTTGTTAGCCTCTTAAAACAAATGAATAGAATGTTCTTGTTGTTTAATGTATCTCATGTATCTGACTTATTAACAAGGCAGTATATGCATAAATCAAATACATATTTTGAAAAAAACCTTTGAGGGCTATAGTCAATGATGATTATCTCAAAATGAAGACAGACTTTTTGCATATAAGTTAGTGAATAAGATATATAACTACAAATATAAATTTTATTTACCAATTTTTTTTTTTTTTTTTTTTTTGCGGTATGCGGGCCTCGCACTGCTGTGGCCTCTCCCGTTGCAGAGCACAGGCTCCGGACGCACAGGCTCAGTGGCCATGGCTCCAGCCGCTCCACGGCATGTGGGATCTTCCCGGACCGGGGCACGAACCCGTGTCCCCTTCATCGGCAGTCGGACTCTCAACCATTGCGCCACCAGGGAAGCCCTATTTACCAATGTTTTAAAAATTCATTACAATTTCCCTACAATGACATAATTCTCACAGAGTGTTATAAAAACACCTATAATAGTACTTTCCTGATCTTAATATAAGAAAATATATAAACTTTATAGTTGGGTATCAACACATAATTTAGATTATTGTTCTTGCTTTTGTTAACTTTATTGTACATTATGATTATGAAGAAGGATTTAGGGAAATTTTCCAGCCAGTATCATTCTACTCTGTTTTGCACGCACTTATGTGGAGACCAGAAAGTGGTTTTGTTAGTTATTGCTTTGTGTGATCTTCCAGATTCTCTGTATGAGATGAACCCCATTAAATAGTGTAGTGAAAGGCAATTTTCCCATTGTAATTCATTTCTAAGGTAGAAATTCAACTAAGAAAATGTGCATGTACTTCCTGGTCTCATCCTGACCACAAGTCTCGGGGTAACATTGAAAGTCTAGTTTCAGAAACCAGATAAGAACTATGCCTTATATAGGTTTACTGATCAATGCATATTTATGAGATTGGGCTGAATTCAAAGCATGGTCCACTTACTGTGTAACTGTACAAATTACTACTAAAACTATGACAGCAAATCAAGCATCACGAAATAATGGGGGGAGAAGAAAAGGGTTTATAAATGATCATTTCTTGGTTTCATTATGTAACTAGAGCCTGGTAACTTTTAGTAGGACTTATTCCTAGATGATTAATATCCTTAACATAGTTTTTTAGTTACCTTTGATACTATGCTGTCATATTTGATCCCAAGCCAGTGCATGCATGGATATTTATATTCTAAGAAACTGGCCTTAAGAAGAAATATCACAAACTAATTTTACAGCTGCTTACAGGTATTTTTTCACTACCATGAACAGTCTGATTTTCTGTGTAAGGCTCAGAATTGAGAAAACAAAGTTCTTTAAGAATTCTTCAGTTATTATGGACTACACTACAAAAATCCAGCATTTTTGTTTCAATTTATAGCTTCCAAATATAATCAAATCATACTAAGACTCTAAAGTGAATTCATTTTCTCTCTCATACACATTTCATATGTTAAACTACTATGAACATATTCATAAACTACCACACATTCAGAACACATAATTCACAGGCAATTAAAGGACAGAACTGCAGGCAGTTGGTGTTCTGTAAAGTTTGGGCAACAGAAAATAATGCTTTTTAGTAATACTGCAAAATGATATTCTCTGTATTATCAGCACCTGTTATTTACTCTCATTGAGATATTTTATTTAATGAGGTAACAGACACCAGATTTTAGTTTAACGTCCTATAGTGAGATAGTATTTTTCTAAATATACAGTCTTCTATGCTTTTAATTTTTAGTTACAATTATGCATTTCAAAGATTAGGTAAAAGAGGTAAGACCATTAGCTGGCTCCACTTTTGATTATAGACATAATCTAATAAGTAGGCAACTGTTTACAACTAGCAGTAAAATTACATGGACATGGATGTGACTATTAACTAATTGAAGCACCACATGGCTAAAAATATTTGTTCCATATCAGTTGTGATATACCTCTATTACAGAGTTGTTCTAAGTACTAGTATAGGGCTCTCACTATATAAGTGATCAATAAATATTGCTAAACTTCATAAATTTGGTGTATATTTATTTAGAGCTACATACCAACTATATACAAGATTTTCAAAAATTATTTTTGTGGCAACAATGAAATATTGGGTTTAAATTACTATGATATGTTGTTCAAACGATAGTATTTTAGTAATAGAAAAAGAGTAAGTGAGAAATTTTGATAGTATAAAAATGAACAAGATAATTAGAACAATTCAAAAAGGATTATGCTTCCCTGTGCTTTTCAAAGTTAGGCTCTTACTTACCTTGGTCAATAAAACGTGAGAAGTAGGGAGTCTCACTTTGTTGCATAAAGTTTAGAGCCAGTGTGAAATAGATCTATCTTCACCCTGCCCTGGTGGTCTATGGCAGCCTGTGTTAAGAAAGAATCTTATTCCGCCTGGGTCTTCTGCAGTGACTACAACGAGCAGAGGTCCCCTGCTATCCCATAATGACTAAGTTGCATGAGTAGGAAAGAAAATGCTGTTGGGCTGTGCCACTGAGAAGTTGAAATTATTTGTTATTGCTGCAGAGCTTAGTCTTTCCTGACTGACGTCGCTCACATTAAGGAGTTTCCATAACTCAAACTTAAAATACATGACAGTGGCTTGGGGATGGGTGACAAGCTCTAGAGAAACGGATTAGAGCTTTGAAAGAGGATTATCAGTGAAATGTTACCTGGGATAACATTTAAGACAGGCCATATACCTAATAATCATGCAGCCCTAGGTAAAAAGCCTGGAAAGTTGACTATTAATAGTATGGGTAAGTTACAGCCATCTGTTTTTAATAAAAATTAGAAAAAAAGGCGTTGAAGAGGAGAAAGCAGAAGAGAACAAGGAAAGAAAAGAAAGAGAAGGGAA
Source organism: Physeter macrocephalus (assembly GCF_002837175.3). Taxonomy (NCBI): domain Eukaryota; kingdom Metazoa; phylum Chordata; class Mammalia; order Artiodactyla; family Physeteridae; genus Physeter; species Physeter macrocephalus. Next base: position 103,824,421 of record NC_041221.1, read on the forward strand.
GGGAAGAAAAAGGGGAAGCAGAAAACTTGATATCAGCAAACAACTGGAGAATAAATAGGGTCCACAAATTAAGGAACAAGCAGTATAGACAGAACCTACTGTTAGTCACCAGCAACCTGTATAAAAAAAAAAAAAAAAAAAAAAAAGAAAGAAAGAAAAGAAAAGCCTTTGATAGATAAGCACCAACAAAATTCAGTCTTGATGAAACTGTGAACTCGAAGGTTATGATGGCTATTTCCATTTTAAAATGTCTGAATAAATTAAGATACTCAGCAGTAGAGTCTATCCAAGAATATAGGATCCAGTAAGCCATTTCAGTTGAACAAAATTCCCTAAGGAGGTGATTGAATATGTAGCTATACTACTAAAAACTGAAAGAGAAAATACTTACGATTAACTCAAGAGAAAAACATATGGTGAGATGGGTTGCAGAGAAACAAGGGAATATAGTAAATCTAACATGAATATCTAAAAAATAATTGTAGATTTATCTACTGATATGTGTTACTGACTGAATTCAAATTAATGAGAAAATTTTTAGGTAAATTATGCTTGCAGAATACTGAATCTTATTCATTTCCTCTATCTTGATAATAAATTAATTCATAATTCACATATTGTCAGATATTTTGATATACGAAATATAAATATTTCTAGATCAAATAAAGATTTATACATTAATGGGAAAAATACTGAAGTGCAAAACTTAAATAAGAAATCTTTGTTAAGGAGAATATTAGTATCAATGCATTCTAAATAATATACAATCATATGACATTGCTCTGATAACTAAAGGTCCTACTTGGAACATTTTTATCCAAAAACATTTGCTAACCTTCAGGGTGCATTTTCTTTACCTTAAGTATGTTGCCAATTCTAACATAAATATTAGTTTTCTATAGTGTGATCTCCTTTGGAAGGAGAGCAAGATGAATGTAGGCAATGTAGAGTAAAATAGTTCTGATGAGATGAGCAGCTACTGATAAAATGTCAACCTGATTTTCTGCTAATATATATACCAATCTAACAGAAAATCTAATTCAGTGTTTGATTATCATATTTAGGGTATAAAGTTTGATATTGAGAACTTGAAATATCATCTTTCAATTTCTACCTAAATTTAATTGTAATCCAATAACTGTCCATTCTTTCAAAGTAATAGAGAAATTTTTGCATAGTTCTCTAGGGTTGAGAGTCTACACCAGGGTTGAGAGTCTATGCCAGGAGTGCTGATTGTATTGTCTATATGAAAGAATAATGCAAAGGCCACTGCACTGTGAAAAGAATCTTTGAAAAATACACTAATAATTCTGATTTTGATACTATATATGTATATGTTTATGTGTAGTTTTATATGATGTATGTATTTATATATCTTTCTATTGTAATACATATATATATATGCATATTCATTTTGTTCTGAAGAAAACCAGGTAGTTTTATTCTTGGATTATAGTCTATTAGTTTATCATTGTCTAAGCAGTCACTTGAGCGTTAGATGATAATACAATCATATAAATAGGCAGAAAAATGGCACAATTTCTGCAAAGATCTCTAAATGGAAAGGGAATCATCTCAAAGTGAAGTAAGATTTCTTTTACTCATTTTCCTGCATTTCAAGCAATTAAGAACAATAGGAAACCACAAAGCTTTTCAAAACCTTTCAAGAGCACAAAGTAGTTTGCAAGACAAGGTAATTTCTAAGTATGTTAAACTGAAGTAAAAAACCTGGAAGGAGACAAAAATATAAAAGGAATGTTATCAAACTCAGAGTCAGTAATAAGGAATAAACAATCTGTTAGGAGCACAATTTCTTTTAACTTACACTTAAAATATTTGGGCACAAAATGATGTAAGCATTTCCTATTACTTACTCTTCTGTATTTGAGCCCTTATTTCTTGCTAACTATGACAATTAAGCTGGCAGAAATAAATTCTGCTTCATGTCTGTAGGAAGGGTGAAGGAATTTATTATTTTAAAGTATGATTAAGATCTTGAGTGTTTTACGTATTTGAAATTGGGGGAACCATGACAGACCTACAAAAATTATAAGAGTAGTAGTGGAAATAACAAGCCCTAGAATTAGAAACATAATATTTATTGAATGAGTGAGCAATAAATGAACTAAATCCATTAATGAATATGGGCTCCCCAAATGCAGTTTAGATCTAGTAATAGTTTTATGTTTAAAAATAAATAAGAATTAAGATGAATATCTATCTAGTTGGAATTAACAAAACATTATATGTATCTCATCTCTTCTAACAGCCAAGCAGATATCACTAATTGATAGTGATATTTTGAGGTTCAGAGCAGCCACAGAATCCCTGCCCATTCCATTTTTTTAAAAAAAGAAACAAGTTGAATGAATTTAGAAATAAAACAAGGGAAAATGTTGTTCTTACACTTAAGGAAATGGACATACATCAGCATTACATGCTCATAGTCATATTAAAAATTAGCCACAAAGCTAGGTCTAAAGTGGAGTTAACTTTAATGTTGTATAAATGTTTAGGGTGAGCTACGTGTCTATGATTAGGCATTTGGCACTCTAATTGTGACAATCAGAACATGTCAAATAAAGATAGAATATTTTGATATATCAAAATCTTGGTACCAGCAATAAGTTCAGTTTCTTTCTCCTCTATCTCTCAATTTCCTTCCCACACTCTAGTGTACTTTTTTGTGTATGTATGTATGGGGAGGGGCATGGGAGGGAGGAATCAAGTAAATATATTGTCATTCAAGTATTCTCCATATCACGTTACAGAAAATGTTTCTAACTTCAAACACAATTTTAACAGTTACTCTATGGTATCATACTGAAGGAATTTAGCACACATTTTGGACATCTTTGGACAGCTATATAAAGAAACAAATGAGTAGCAACATCATATAGACCTACTATATACTTTTGTAATTAGCCGAAATATATTTGCTCTCATCAGGAAATATATTCAAAATATTTTAGTGAATAACAGGTCAATGAGAGACATTTATTCTATACTCAGGTAAACCATATTTAGAATTTACATTGTATAGTACTTCATCTGGCAAATTAGTGGATGAGGGGTGCTGTTATGAGTTAGAGGAAAGACCTCATTCTACACCTGCCCATGTTAATTGCCTTGATTTGGGTATATGTGGAACTTTACTTCCATAAAATGAGCGGTTTTGTTTTGTAGATTTATAAAGGTATTTCTAAGCCTACATTTCAATTGTGAATTTATATTATGTCTAAAATGTATTGTATTTATCATAACATTCACTATAAAAATCATTAAGTGAAGTAAATAATTTTGAAAATTTCACATTTCATCGATGTTTATAATGTATAATCTTTAAAGTCTCCTTTTATATCTGAACAAGTTATTCTATTAAATTGCATAAAACATTTTAATAAATCTATCCAAGAGCTGAAAAACACAAAAATTCATCAAAATAAGTTTCACTAAATGTCAGTAGGGAACCAAGTGTTAAATATGGTTAAAGCACTTTTCCATCCCTGACATGACACAGTCCAGATTATGCATTGTAAGGGAAAGTGTATATGAGACATGTTCAGCACAGTGGAACAGGAAAGTCTGCCTAAGGACAGTGGAGTGGAAAATAAAGGGCAGAGGAGTATGGTAGACCAGACAAAACGACAAAGTATTTGGTGGATTAGTAAATAAAGGCATTGAAGAGAGAGAAATTTAAAAAATAGGTTTAAATTCTTTATTTTAAAAAAATCAGTATGAAATAGTTGCATGATGCTAGTATTCTAATATCACAAAGAGTTTTTTGCAAAGTTTTATTTACAAGCAAACAGCTGTATCTTCAACATACATACTAAAATGTTGGGAAAATATCTTTTGGCATACTCAAGTACAAACATCTTGACCAAATGAACTGGGAAAAACATATAGCAATTTCTGATTCTAACAGTCTTATATTCTTCATTTTCCCCATGCAATTCAATACTTTATTTTGATTAACTTGGTTGATGCCAACATGTGAAAATATAATTAAATTATAGATGTTTCAAGATTAAAGAATTAAAATTCTTCTGAATTTCCATCATGAAGATTTATCTCTGTTTTCTCTTAGGAGTCTTACAGTATTAGCTATACATTCATGTCTTTGGTACATTTTGAGTTAACTTTTTAATTTTAGTGCTAAGTAAGGGTCTGATTTCACTCTTGCATGTGGGTATCCAGTTTTCCCATTACTATTTGTTGAAAAGACTGTCTTTTACCTATTTTGGCACCCTTGTCAAAAATCATTTATTCATATATGTAAGCATTTATTTCTGGGCTCTGTATTCTATTCTATTTGTCTATATATTTGTCTTCTTGCCAGTACCACACTGTTTTGATTCTATCACACTCAACTGTAAAAGACTGAAAACTGTCACTCTAAGATTAGGAATAAGGCAAGAATGCCTGCTTTTGTCATTTCTTTTGAACATGGTACTGGATATACTACCCAGAACAATTATGCAAAAAGAAGAAAAGGCATCCAAATTGGAAAGTAGTAGTAGAATTATCTCTGTTCACAGATCTTTTAAGTAGAAAATCCTAAAAATTCCACAAAAAAATTAGAAATAATAAATCCAGAAAAGTAGTGGGATACAAGGTTAGCACTCAAAGATATTTTGCATTTCTATACGCTACGAACAACCTTAAAAAGAAATTAAGGAAATAATTCCATTTACAGTAACATCAAAGAGAATAAAATACTTAAGAATTAACTTAACCAAAGGAGTCAAAGATTTGTACCATGAAAACTACAAAACATTGCTGAAAAAAAATTAAGACATAAATAAATGGAAATACGTCCCATGTTCATCAACTGGAAAACTTAACATTGTTAAGATGTCAATACTACCCAAATAGTACAAATTAAAAGCAATCTCTATCAAAATACCAATGACGTTTTGTTCAGACATTGAAAAACCCATCTAAAATTCATATGGAATTTCCAATAGACTTTGAATAGCCAAAACAATCTTGAACAACAAAGCTGAAGAACTCATACTTCCTGATCCCAAAACTTAGAAAGCTACAGTATATTTGTTTTTTATATTTTGTACCAGGTGTCTAAGGAATATAGAAGTCATGAGAACCAATTGAAGAGTAAGGACCTTGTCACTTTATGCTTTCATTTTGTCCCCCTATTCCCCTACCACATATTACACATAGTATATTATAGCACTCGGCAGATTTTACAAACACTCATTAAAAATTAATTATGCCTAGCTTACTGGTTTACAAAAATGTTACACCTGTACCAAAATATTATAAAAGTTTTGTGCTAACGGTGAAAAGAAAAATATATTTTTATCATTTTATTTTTGTTTAAGCTTGAATTTTAGATGATTTTCATCATTAGATCATTTATCATTTTATAATTGATGTAAATAAAATCACACTTCCTATCTATCTTTATAATGCCCAAGTGGACCAAGTCCAAGATGGATAACAATTTAAGAGGGTTTTCTGTCCCTTCATACCTATGAAATCTTTTCATTGTGAAGTCTGACTTGGTCTCATCAAACTGTAGTGACACCTCTCCCCCAAATCAAGTTTGTTAGCATTGTATATTCTCATGTATATGACCTAAAAATGCACTCAACTTCTACATGCATTCCTATTCCCTCTTACCCCCACCTCAGAGTAAAGCAATTTTCAGGGTGGAAGCCCACTTTGACACTTCATTTTGCCAGTATATATGTAAGAGTCGTTAGCAGATTGCACAAACCTTCCCAAAATTCTTATTTAAGTAATTTGATGTTATAGACTGGGGCCCACAATCTGATCATGCAGTAAACATAAATAAACTTGAGTGGACCAAATTAACTTCAGTGATTCAAGGAATGAATATATTGACATGAACAATGAGAAATTTACCCCCACTCTAAGAGTTATTTGTATAATTAAGAAGAAAAGCAGAGGTCAACGTCTGAGTTTTGCTAATTTTGTTGATGCTGTTAATTTATATTGAATCACGAATTTATGTTGAATGGACTTAGCAGAAAACAGTTTGTTTTTCTTTTCTATAAAAAATGTAAAACTAGCCTGTTTTAGGTTGTTGTACATGATGGATTTGACCAGTGCGATCACTAACAGCCACTAAAACAGAATAAACTGTGGTTCAGCATGCATAGATGCTTCTACTTAATCCAGAAATGAGAAAAAATGTACAGAAATCATCAGGTGCCTTGGATTCCAAGTCATCAGTACAGGCTTTTAAAATATTCCTGTCTGTATCCACTCTCTCAACCTCAATGTCGTACCTTCTTGTTTTTCAGAATAATCATATTATGAAACAAAATGGCAAATATCAAATTCCGGTGGATATCATCGTTCAACACAGGATAATCAGGCTATCAGGGAGATTTACTAAGGCATCTCTTATTCTGTACTCTTCTTAAAGTTGTCTTCAATTTTGGACTATTCCTTTAATTTTTCCTTTTGGTGCTTACCCCCAAACCTCTAAATTTTATGTCCGTATCCATAGGTGATATTGACAATATCCCTGATATGTGAAGACTTTGTTTTACTGTGTTCCAGTGTCGGTGATGCTGATAGTATTATTTTGATTCTTATCTTCTTAATTACTAACTTATACTCCACAGAAACTGAGTTTTTATTTAAACTTAGTATCCATAAATCTCACAAAAATATGTCTAAATATCAGAGTTGTATGTTTAATAATTCTCCCACAACAATAACATAACTGAATTTTTGGGGGGGGGGTCTGAGATATGTTATTTCTTTGTTTCTTTTCCTTTGTTTCCTCTAGTCTTCCTATTTGGTATGCTTATCAAATACACTTTGGTCTATGTGGATTAATATAGCATATGTATAATTTTTAAATCAAATCTTATCTTCCTCATTCCTCCTAGCCCTTAACACCATAACTATAAAGTGTTTATTTTCTCTATATTCTGAGATATTTATTGTCTTACTGCCTGTCTAGTGAATTTTTCCTTAGGCATATTTTTTCCCCATTACACTTATTATCATAGTAGCCTCTTTTACGGATGCTTATCTTCTTGAATGTCACAACACGCTAAGTATGTGATTTTCAAAGTTTTCTTCTGTTCCGAATTATGTGTTTCCTCTGTGATAAGCTGTTCTATTAGTATACATGCACCCTCTTTTAGTGTTGATGGTTCTTCTCATTTGCCTTGAGATCCTTGATTGTTTTGCTTGATGTTTTGAATCAGAGCAGTTTAATGTTACTTAATTTCCTCTCTAACGTGTAAAGATACTGAAAGGTTTACTTCTTTTGAGGGGTGGATGTATCTACTGGCAGCTTTCTCTGTGTGCTTAAGCAGAACAATCATGAAGTTATGTCAACTCCACTCTCAACTACCATTAGCAATACCAGTGCAAGAACGCTCTACTCTGTTGCAAAAGTCTTTTTCGGGAAGCTTCAGACCCACCTCACCACGTGTTGTCTTCTTTCAGGACTAATTCTCCAGCTTCAAATTGGTGGTAAACAACTGATCTGTGAATGTGATATGGGGAAGCAGGGAGATATACAAGCCTGAGACAGTTTTGCTGAACGTATTTTAAGATGCCAGTTAAATTTTGGTCCCTTTTGTCACTTCTGCTTATGACAAATGAGGCTATCCAGGGTTTCTGCAATGCTTCTACTACTGTACATCTTTCTTGCAATGTGAAATTTAATTCCTTCTTTTAATATTCCCATTACAGGCTGGTATATTTCACTTCTACCTCAATGCTTTTCTGAAAGTATTATTTACTAAATATATTAAATAATGTGATTTTACTAGGTTTGGGTAAAATAATCATCTATGCAAACCCAGTCAGTTACTGAAATTATTTAGTTTCTTCATCTATGCAGAAGCTATTTTGAAAAAAAATGAAATTTTCAGTTAGAAAATGTTACTTTTAAATAGCTCTGTAAACACAAATTTGTTACATTATATGGCAATCTAGATTCAGATTCTTCTTATGGTTAATGATGTCCTTAAATAATGTAATTGACTTTTTTCTTTTTGCGGTACGCGGGCCTCTCACTGTTGTGGCCTCTCCCGCTGCGGAGCACAGGCTCCGGACGCGCAGGCTCAGCGGCCATGGCTCACTGGCCCAGCCGCTCCGCGGCATGTGGGATCCTCCCGGACCGGGGCACGAACCCGTGTCGCCTACATCGGCAGGCTAACTCTCAACCACTGCACCACCAGGGAAGCCCCATGATATGTTCTTTTAGATAATTTCTCATATTAGTCATTTACATATATGAATCATCCCTATTTACTTTAATGATAAAGTAAACCATTATCTGGTGGTTATTCCATAATAGAGAAAGTTGATTTAGGGTGGAAAGCTTAGAAAATAAATTGACAATTGCTATGATTTATATACAAATAGGTCTAAAATATGCATTGTAATTTCTTTTCAATTTTAGGAACATGAAAACTACTAAGGAACACACTTAGTAAATGAGATCACCAGGGAATGACTGCAAAGAAACCAGAGTAGGAGATAACACGAAACACTGTTAAATCCAAAGAATAAGGGGATATATATTAGAAATGAGGACATGAAAGTGGAGAATAAAATCAGGAATGATCATGTTACCTGCTTTTCTTCATAGAAAAGGTAAACTATTTTGAACTAAAACTATTTAGTCAAGTCTAAATGTGTTTTGTGAATTATTTTCCAATGCACAGCAGATGCATGAAAAAAATTTCAGTAATAAAAATAACTATTAAATAATACATGCATACAAATATAAATAAGACCTTCTATTACATACTGAATTCAGCTCAAAGTACTGACTGTAGAATGAAGCATATCTGGGTTATTGTTCCATGTTCTGCTACTTACAAGCTGTGGCACCTTGGGCAAGCAAATTACATTCAGACTCGATTTCCTGAGGTCTAGGATGGGGAACACAGTTATACCTACCCTAAGGGCTGTGTCTAATTAAATTCGATAATGCAGGTAAAGCCTTTATCTCTGTGTTTTACTCTTAGTAATACTAACTACTTGCAGGGTCTCATCTTAGTATAGATTGTCACTGTTATACCATTTTATAGATGAATAAGCTGAGACTTAGGTTAAGTATTATATCCAATACAGCATGTAGTATATGTCATAACAAATCTAATGACCATGTGGCATTTGATTCCAAAGTTCATTAAATGAGGTATAGAGATACTTTGTCTATTACCTTATTAGAAGCATTCATCTGGGTTCAGTGGGATAAGCAAGCATGAAAATGGACAAAGCATTTGCCCTTAAACAATTTATGTTCTAGAAAGAGGATCAATATAGAAACAGAGTACTGTAACAGTATGAGCACTTTCCTGTTTCTGGTGGGCTAGATTACTTGTGTTAATCTTCCTGCTGAATATACTACACAATGATAAAGTGTGTTTTGTCTTTTTTTAAATCACAGAAGCATCAAAAAGCTGTCAAGTCCTAATATTTAGTGAAACAAGAATCCAGATGCATACAGGCGTGAGAACCATTCTTGCCATAAGAGTATTTCTCTTCTCCACATATTACAAATTTATTTTGAAGGAGTTCTAGAACAAAAAATATCAAAGCTCAGCTTACATTCAAAGGGATGAATAAAAGATAAGACCTTTTCCCTCAAACACACAAGGTCAAATGGTAGCAACCTCAGGGTAAAGCTGGCCCATGCAAAATCATAACCCAGTTCAAATTCCCTAGGTATTTACCAAAAAATTCAAATCTTGAAAATGGCTTAATGTGATTTTTAATTGAAAAAGGCACCAGATGCCTCACAGAAGCAAATATAAATCCCCTTGGAATGGAAATAACTTTACTGCATTCCTCAAAGTATCTATATAAATATATTATATTTCAAATATTATGTTCAGCAAATAGTCAAAAACAAGCACAGGAGGAAACTAGACTCTAAAACCTAGAGCCAGCCAAAACACCAGACACACACAATTTCTATTACTTCTAGAAACTGAATGTATAAAATACTAAAATACATTGAAGTAAGAATTAAATGAATGGGTTTAAAAGCAGAAGAGGCAGAGCAGGAGATCAGTGATGCGGAAGATATCACAACAAATTCTTGAGAATGAACTGGAAGAAGAGAGAGAAAGATGGAAAATACAGAAGATACCTGAAATCTGGCATAGGCAGAAAGAGCTCTCTGATGAAGAAATAGTAACTGTTTTGTTGTTTTGTTTATACAGGTCTAGGTGGAAGAATGACAGGATTTGAATACTAATAAGTTATATTAGGGATTTAGAGGAAGGGACAGGTTTTAAAAAATTATGAAATAGAATCCACTACAAATGAATGTAAGTATGATGTAGAAGAATGAATTGAGCATCACTCCAAGATTTCCAGCTTGAAAGACTGGACAAGCTCCAAAGGAGGGAAAATATGTACTTTTCCCTTGTATTAAATATAAGATATCTGAGTATTTGAACAGAGATTTTGAAAAATGAGGAAATAAGGGTCTGGGAATGAAATGCAGATTTAGGCATTTCCAGTACAGACTATTGTTGAAGTGATGAGAGCAAATAAAGAAATTAAGAGGAAAAAAAACCAAAAAACAAAAAACATCGACTAGATGACTATAAACGGGGAATCAGGGAGGTAAAGAAAAATGCTGTCAAAAAATTCAAACGAGAAAAAGGTATCAGAAGGAACAAATGATTAAGTGTAAAATACTTAATTTCTGAGAAGGAAAGAAGAAAAAACATTATAACTGCTCTTTATATTTTAGAGGAGAGTTCTAAAGATATATAAAGATATTATGTAGACAGGTGAAAATCAGAGATACAGGTAAAATGAATGGAGACTGAACACACAAAAACAAAAGATCCAATGGAAAATGAAAAAGCAGGGTATCTCTCAGCATTCTAGTGACCTTTACTTTTCCTTTTGTCAGAGACATGATAAAAATATATGACTTTTCCCCCAGATAAAAACAGCAAGCCTACAATTTCTTCATAAAATTTAGAAAATCCCTTAACTTGTTTTCAGTTAATTTCTTTGATTCAAAGATGCCTATTTTTCCACATTTGCTTTTCTCTGAAATGTAGATTGACCTTACCATTGATGTGGTAAGAAATCATCATACCCTAGTTTGATCAGCAGGTTTGCTTTTGTTCTACTTTGGTGACACCTAAGATGATGATGCATTTTAAAACAGATGTAATGTTAGATTTAATGAAACATAGATAACTATAAAGATCAGTAGTCAGTTACCTTTGTTAATTATTCTTGACTCAGATCAAATATGCCAAATTAGTAATAATACATATGTATTACTCACATTTATCTATTTAGATCCCAAATTCCTGAGAAAATATTTCTATTTCTATTGATTTCCAATTAGAAAATTACTGATGGAATGTAAAACGTAAGCCTATAACTGATAAATATTATAAAACATTTTACTTTAAAAATACATTACATTTTAAAATTCAAAAAATTTGATTTGATGTAAATGTAGAAACGAAAAATATAAAAATCATAAATCAATGATATCATGTACCATGAAAAGTTCACATACATACAAATTCCATTATCTACGTGCTTCACTTATTCCCCATAGTTCTAAAATCATAGAAAAAATTTTTATAAAATATGTATAGCTTCTTGCTTCCCTCATTTAATTAGTGTATGGGTTAAACCTCAATAGTCATTAGGTAATTCTGCTTTCTAATTTATCTGTTACATTTCAGAAGTTCACAGCTTCTAAGTAGATCTTAAGCTAACATTTTTGGTAAAAACATAGGAGTTGATACAATATGCATTATCATTTTCAGAGATGTCCTTTTCATCTTTAAGAAGATCGGTTGACTAAAAACTGATTTTATCAAGATGTGTTTGATTGTCTATTAAATACTTTAATACAAGTAGAATTCAGATGTCAAGGGATACTATACTCCCATTAAGCACCAAAAAATGATTTCTTTGTTCAGCATATGTAGTTTTACTGGCACCATAAACTGTTTTGCAAAACCTGAAAATAAATGTCTTTCACTGACATTGAACAAAGAGGTATAAACCTCAGGACATCTAAAAAACACATTTCACCAAGCACCTGATGTTTATTATTTAGAAAAGAGGGTTTAATAAATAGTAATGATTTCTAGTGCTTACTCAAATGCTTCCTTATATTACATTTTACAGGTGCTAAATTTAACACTTCAAATAAAAGATTTTAAATATAAATTCTGGAAAGCATAACTCAGCCAATATAAAAGGTCTGAAAGAATTTAATATACACTAAATTAAACATGAATGCTTTAAATTAGAATAGGATTGATGATATTTGTTATTTTGAGGCTTAATATAACTGAGACATACATTTTCCCAATATGCTGAATTCAAGAACAGGATTTTAACATAAAATCAAATGTAAGAAAAAAATAATTCACCTACTAATTTATTCATCTCAAGGAATAGAATGAAGAAAAATAATTCGTTTAAAATCTACTTTGAAATGAGAAGTGAAACATGTTGATGTCAGTAAGTTACTGATTTAGTGTATAACAAGCCAAGTGGCACTGGAGAAAAAATATGAAGTTGTGCAATTAATAGTTCATTGATTATCAAACATGCCTAAAATGAAAATTCCGTTATTGTTGCAGTGTTTAAAAAGGAAAAGTGTAATTATCCATCACAAAACCCCAACATAAAAATCAATCATTCATTTAATAGACTATTCTTAAAGGGTGTTCTATCCACAGTTTAATCACTATAAAAACAAGGAAAAAGAGTCTTATCAAGATATTATTTTATTGTATCTTTCTAATAACTCAGTTACACTCATTATATACCTTAAAGGAACTACAGAAACTCTAAATTCAGGAAGAGAGAAAAATATAATTAGGTAGTACAGTTATATATTTGTGCCTCTAGTTTGATGAAATTCTTCTATGTTATGCTATATAGTCTACGCACTTAGGAACATCAGTACTTATATTGTTGTGTAAAATCAACAGCTACTGAGCTCTAATAGGCTTCATTCTGTGTTTTAAAATTCCTCCAAATGACTTTGAGATCATTAGCTCCATAAGCAATAATGCAGGCTGCTACTCGTGAAGGAGTGTAATAAAGAAAAACATGAGTAGCTAACCTCAACATTGCCTGAATTCTGGAAAGATGAAACGTGTACACATATTTTTTGCCATCAAAGCAAGGATTAAAAGACATATCATCCCTTTTTTATATTTAAAAACATTAAAAAAAATAACAAGGATAATTGATGTTTAACAAGCAGATTTTTCCTGGGTAAGTTAAAGGAAATGTTCCTTGAAGCTTTGCTTGAACTTTATTTGGACCACAGTTTAAGTTACCTATCCAGGATCAGGGTAATCATTACCTCTAGTGACTGGATGTTAGTTTACTCACCTTTTCTAAGTATCAGGTTATACATATTTTTATTCATAAAAAATAGTGTTTGGGGAAACTCACACTTACTAGTAGATCATGTATCACTTTGATCTAAGCTCAAGTACCCCTCCTCCTCTACTAGCAATATATTAACTTTTAGTGCGGCCTTGAAAGTTTTATTCAGTTATTTAAATTTTCACATCACACCTATGGCAATGGAAATAGATAGCTGCATAATGTATATAATGATTACATTCCTCAAAGCTTGTCAAACAGCAGGTATTCCAAAAGAAAGGAAATAAAGTCCCTTCAACATTAAATCCAGATGATATGCTAACTCTGTTTCCACAGATTGCCATGCATAGCCTTGGACTGCTTCATAAAATATAAATGACTCATGAAAGTTATCAACTCTATAGGCCTGAATTGATATTCTTTTTCACTGAATAACATGACTAAATTAAAATTGCAAATTATTTTAGTAAATTTTAAAATTAGAACATGATTTTCTGTGACTGAAATGGGCAAGGATACAATTTCTAAATTTCTCTGACAATAAAGTATAAATTTATCATATTGATGACACAAATGCAAAACTTATCTTCAAATTTAAATATTTTGTCCATCAAAACTTTAGAGCATTTGTAAGAAATTAATTTTCCCAAATTTGTTGGCAAATATGTTGCATGCACATATGTGGCATTGTTAAAAGAAAAACAGTAATCAATATTACAACCTAAGTTTAAATAACTGCACTCAAATATATTGCCTGTTTCATTATTGTTACTATTCATCCAAGTGAGTACAGATTTATAGAGTTTATTCTCCTCCTTCTTCCCCACCAAAATAATCCCCCTGTCGATGACTAAACAGTAAATACATCTTAAAATGTGCTTCAACATTGAGCCAGGAGAGAGCGTTATCAATACCTAAAAAGCTCCAACATATTTCTGCTAGAGCAATTAGACATTTGATATATTTTCATTAAGAGGGAGAGGACTAATCTGTTCCTTAAGAAAATTTACCATAATTAAATAGAAGAGATTAGTAGAATCTTTTTATATGCTCTATTTTGAAGAAGTGATAGTTGGAAATCAAGTTAGGTCATGAGAAAGAGATTTTCATCTTTAATATTTTTTCACACATTTCAAAACCAACTTAAACGGAAAGCCTATGGATGAGTAAGTCCACACCAAATAATGCAATTAGATGACATGGACTATTCCTCCTCTAGATTCTTCCTGAAGCAGTAGGTTCTTTTTTATATCATTTAGAGCCACATTAGGAAGACAGTGGAATGTACCACAAAGGGAACCTAGAGGGAAGAGTGAACTATGAAAAGCACAGGAATCAAGATGCCCCCTTCTTTTAGTATTCAGTTTAATTCTGAATATGCACAGCTAAAATTAAATGATATATTGGGCAGAGAATGACTGGTACTTTTTGAAGCTCTTTGTTTTTACAGCTATGTTGAAAGTACTATTACAAAGTTCATCTTAACAGTTTTGAAAGTTAAATAAGTTGTTAAATCTGAATCATATATAAGATGTCACCAGAGTGCGAATATATTTCTACATGCATTCTTTTGGAACTCGGTGCATGAAGCTCATTTTGTAAAGACAACATTAACTTAATGCTACAGTTTTGAATATTGGCCCATTTAGTTATCTACAGTAAGTCCCCTACATACGAACCTTCAAGTTGCAACTTTCAAAGATGCAAACGTGAATTCGCATGTCCAATCACATTAGTTCACATGCCTGGCATACATCGTGACGTGTGTGCATCCTCTATAAGTGGCTGTACTTTTGTGTACTTTACCGTACAGTACTGTATACAGCACAGTAGTGCAGTATCTTTATTTCAAGCCCAGGATGTCCAGAAGCAAGCATAAAAGCAGCGGTGATGTAGCTGGTACCCAGACATCACTGGATCATTTTTTTCAAGAGGGTAGACAGAATTGAACCTAGCAAGGAATCGGAACCTGCGCCATCAACGTTAGGTATGAGTGAAATTGCAGCTTGCCCTCTGTCTCCTACTGCTGACGATCCTTCAGCTCTACCATCTCCCACCTCCTCTCCGTCCTCCAGTCAGTAACTCTTCTTGCCTGTTCACTCGATGCGAGCCTCTGTATGCCAGCTGTTGTACGGTACTACTGTACTTTTCAAAGTACTGTACTGTAAAATTAAAATGTTTGCTTTTTTGTGTGTTTGTTTGTTTTTTATGTATTATTTGTGTGAAGAGATTTATAAACTTATTACAGTACAGTACTATATAGCCGATTGTGTTAGTTGGGTACCTAGGCTAACTTTGTTGGACTTACGTACTCACTCTCAGAATGCAACTCGTTTGTATGTAGGGGACTTACTGTATTTATTCCTCCTGTGATTGTTCTTTAGTCCCAGTTGGTTAATAGGTACAGGAAAACATTAAGATAAAGCATAAAAGTTTTCCCTTTCTTTTTCAGCTACTCAGACAAGCAAACTTTAACACTGACATTGTAATATCATAAATATGAAAACTTTCCCTTTTCAGAACACAGTATGAAAAATGTAGACCTCAAGGGTTACCTTTTCTCATCTGGATATATATTCCACTAAACACCATTTTTTGAAAAAGCCATCCTATTGCTACAGTACTGCAATGTCACCTTGGTTATAATTCGTGAGTTTGTATGCATGTATGGGTTTGTTATTGGACACTGTTCTGTTTTCACTGATTTGTTACTGTGTTAATATCACAGTCTTATTTTATAATTAAGTTTTAATTATTTTATAATTTTTATAGTTAACATTCCTTTAATGAGCATTGATAAGGATAAAACCAAATGGTCAAACCCAGGACTTTATTCCTAGATTTCTTTGTGGAAACATTGAGAATTAATTAGTTTTATCATATAGAAGATATATGACTATTCAGATCTTTTTTTCAGGCAAATTTGAAGTGGTGTTATTTTGTTTGTTTTAAGTAAACAAACAAAATACTTAGTTGTGATTGGGATTAACTGAATGTAAGAAAATGGTGTAGTCTATTCATTTATTTTAAAAAATTCTATGACACTGTTTTATTTATTTATTTATTTAACATCTTTATTGCAGTATAATTCCTTTACAATGGTGTGTTAGTTTCGGCTTTATAACAAAGTGAATCAGCTATACATATACATATATCCCCATATCTCCTCCCTCTTGTGTCTCCCTCCCACCCTCCCTATCCCACCCCTCTAGGTGGTCACAGAGCACCTAGCTGATCTTCCTGTGCTAGGCGGCTACTTCCCACTAGGTATCTATTTTACATTTGGTAGTGTATGTATGTCCATGTCACTCTCCCGCTCCGTCCCAGCTTACCCTTCCCCCTCCCCGTGTCCTCAAGTCCATTCTCTATATCTGCATTTTTATACCTGTCCTGCCCCTAGGTTCTTCAGAACCATTTTTTTTTCTTTTTTTAGATTCCATATATATGTGTTAGCATACAGTATTTGTTTTTCCCTTTCTGACTTACTTTACTCTGTATGAGTCTCTAGGTCCATCCACCTCACTACAAATAACTCAATTTCATTTCCTTTTATGGCTAAGTAATATTCCACTGTATGTATGTGCCACATCTTCTTTATCCATTCATCTCTTGATGGACACTTAGGTTGCTTCCATGTCCAGGCTACTGTAAATAGAGCTGCAATGAACATTGTGGTACATGACTTTTTGAATTATGGTATTCTCAGGGTATATGCCCAGTAGTGGGATTGCTGGGTCGTATGGTAGTTCTATTTTTAGTTTTTTAAGGAACCTCCATGTTACCTATCCAGGATCAGGGTAATCATTACCTCTAGTGACTGGATGTTAGTTTACTCACCTTTTCTAAGTATCAGGTTATACATATTTTTATTCATAAAAAATAGTGTTTGGGGAAACTCACACTTACTAGTAGATCATGTATCACTTTGATCTAAGCTCAAGTACCCCTCCTCCTCTACTAGCAATATATTAACTTTTAGTGCGGCCTTGAAAGTTTTATTCAGTTATTTAAATTTTCACATCACACCTATGGCAATGGAAATAGATAGCTGCATAATGTATATAATGATTACATTCCTCAAAGCTTGTCAAACAGCAGGTATTCCAAAAGAAAGGAAATAAAGTCCCTTCAACATTAAATCCAGATGATATGCTAACTCTGTTTCCACAGATTGCCATGCATAGCCTTGGACTGCTTCATAAAATATAAATGACTCATGAAAGTTATCAACTCTATAGGCCTGAATTGATATTCTTTTTCACTGAATAACATGACTAAATTAAAATTGCAAATTATTTTAGTAAATTTTAAAATTAGAACATGATTTTCTGTGACTGAAATGGGCAAGGATACAATTTCTAAATTTCTCTGACAATAAAGTATAAATTTATCATATTGATGACACAAATGCAAAACTTATCTTCAAATTTAAATATTTTGTCCATCAAAACTTTAGAGCATTTGTAAGAAATTAATTTTCCCAAATTTGTTGGCAAATATGTTGCATGCACATATGTGGCATTGTTAAAAGAAAAACAGTAATCAATATTACAACCTAAGTTTAAATAACTGCACTCAAATATATTGCCTGTTTCATTATTGTTACTATTCATCCAAGTGAGTACAGATTTATAGAGTTTATTCTCCTCCTTCTTCCCCACCAAAATAATCCCCCTGTCGATGACTAAACAGTAAATACATCTTAAAATGTGCTTCAACATTGAGCCAGGAGAGAGCGTTATCAATACCTAAAAAGCTCCAACATATTTCTGCTAGAGCAATTAGACATTTGATATATTTTCATTAAGAGGGAGAGGACTAATCTGTTCCTTAAGAAAATTTACCATAATTAAATAGAAGAGATTAGTAGAATCTTTTTATATGCTCTATTTTGAAGAAGTGATAGTTGGAAATCAAGTTAGGTCATGAGAAAGAGATTTTCATCTTTAATATTTTTTCACACATTTCAAAACCAACTTAAACGGAAAGCCTATGGATGAGTAAGTCCACACCAAATAATGCAATTAGATGACATGGACTATTCCTCCTCTAGATTCTTCCTGAAGCAGTAGGTTCTTTTTTATATCATTTAGAGCCACATTAGGAAGACAGTGGAATGTACCACAAAGGGAACCTAGAGGGAAGAGTGAACTATGAAAAGCACAGGAATCAAGATGCCCCCTTCTTTTAGTATTCAGTTTAATTCTGAATATGCACAGCTAAAATTAAATGATATATTGGGCAGAGAATGACTGGTACTTTTTGAAGCTCTTTGTTTTTACAGCTATGTTGAAAGTACTATTACAAAGTTCATCTTAACAGTTTTGAAAGTTAAATAAGTTGTTAAATCTGAATCATATATAAGATGTCACCAGAGTGCGAATATATTTCTACATGCATTCTTTTGGAACTCGGTGCATGAAGCTCATTTTGTAAAGACAACATTAACTTAATGCTACAGTTTTGAATATTGGCCCATTTAGTTATCTACAGTAAGTCCCCTACATACGAACCTTCAAGTTGCAACTTTCAAAGATGCAAACGTGAATTCGCATGTCCAATCACATTAGTTCACATGCCTGGCATACATCGTGACGTGTGTGCATCCTCTATAAGTGGCTGTACTTTTGTGTACTTTACCGTACAGTACTGTATACAGCACAGTAGTGCAGTATCTTTATTTCAAGCCCAGGATGTCCGGAAGCAAGCATAAAAGCAGCGGTGATGTAGCTGGTACCCAGACATCACTGGATCATTTTTTTCAAGAGGGTAGACAGAATTGAACCTAGCAAGGAATCGGAACCTGCGCCATCAACGTTAGGTATGAGTGAAATTGCAGCTTGCCCTCTGTCTCCTACTGCTGACGATCCTTCAGCTCTACCATCTCCCACCTCCTCTCCGTCCTCCAGTCAGTAACTCTTCTTGCCTGTTCACTCGATGCGAGCCTCTGTATGCCAGCTGTTGTACGGTACTACTGTACTTTTCAAAGTACTGTACTGTAAAATTAAAATGTTTGCTTTTTTGTGTGTTTGTTTGTTTTTTATGTATTATTTGTGTGAAGAGATTTATAAACTTATTACAGTACAGTACTATATAGCCGATTGTGTTAGTTGGGTACCTAGGCTAACTTTGTTGGACTTACGTACTCACTCTCAGAATGCAACTCGTTTGTATGTAGGGGACTTACTGTATTTATTCCTCCTGTGATTGTTCTTTAGTCCCAGTTGGTTAATAGGTACAGGAAAACATTAAGATAAAGCATAAAAGTTTTCCCTTTCTTTTTCAGCTACTCAGACAAGCAAACTTTAACACTGACATTGTAATATCATAAATATGAAAACTTTCCCTTTTCAGAACACAGTATGAAAAATGTAGACCTCAAGGGTTACCTTTTCTCATCTGGATATATATTCCACTAAACACCATTTTTTGAAAAAGCCATCCTATTGCTACAGTACTGCAATGTCACCTTGGTTATAATTCGTGAGTTTGTATGCATGTATGGGTTTGTTATTGGACACTGTTCTGTTTTCACTGATTTGTTACTGTGTTAATATCACAGTCTTATTTTATAATTAAGTTTTAATTATTTTATAATTTTTATAGTTAACATTCCTTTAATGAGCATTGATAAGGATAAAACCAAATGGTCAAACCCAGGACTTTATTCCTAGATTTCTTTGTGGAAACATTGAGAATTAATTAGTTTTATCATATAGAAGATATATGACTATTCAGATCTTTTTTTCAGGCAAATTTGAAGTGGTGTTATTTTGTTTGTTTTAAGTAAACAAACAAAATACTTAGTTGTGATTGGGATTAACTGAATGTAAGAAAATGGTGTAGTCTATTCATTTATTTTAAAAAATTCTATGACACTGTTTTATTTATTTATTTATTTAACATCTTTATTGCAGTATAATTCCTTTACAATGGTGTGTTAGTTTCGGCTTTATAACAAAGTGAATCAGCTATACATATACATATATCCCCATATCTCCTCCCTCTTGCATCTCCCTCCCACCCTCCCTATCCCACCCCTCTAGGTGGTCACAGAGCACCTAGCTGATCTTCCTGTGCTAGGCGGCTACTTCCCACTAGGTATCTATTTTACATTTGGTAGTGTATGTATGTCCATGTCACTCTCCCGCTCCGTCCCAGCTTACCCTTCCCCCTCCCCGTGTCCTCAAGTCCATTCTCTATATCTGCATTTTTATACCTGTCCTGCCCCTAGGTTCTTCAGAACCATTTTTTTTTCTTTTTTTAGATTCCATATATATGTGTTAGCATACAGTATTTGTTTTTCCCTTTCTGACTTACTTTACTCTGTATGAGTCTCTAGGTCCATCCACCTCACTACAAATAACTCAATTTCATTTCCTTTTATGGCTAAGTAATATTCCACTGTATGTATGTGCCACATCTTCTTTATCCATTCATCTCTTGATGGACACTTAGGTTGCTTCCATGTCCAGGCTACTGTAAATAGAGCTGCAATGAACATTGTGGTACATGACTTTTTGAATTATGGTATTCTCAGGGTATATGCCCAGTAGTGGGATTGCTGGGTCGTATGGTAGTTCTATTTTTAGTTTTTTAAGGAACCTCCATACTGTTCTCCATAGTGGCTGTATCAACTTACATTCCCACCAAAAGTGCAAGAGGGTTCCCTTTTCTCCACACCCTCTCAGCATTTATTGTTTCTAGATTTTTTGATCATGGCCATTCTGACTGGTGTGAGGTGATACCTCATTGTAGTTTTGGTTTGCATTTCTCTAATGATTAGTGATATTGAGCGTCCTTTTGTGTGTTTGTTGGCAATCTGTATATCTTCTTTGGAGAAATGTCTATTTAAGTCTTCTGGCCATTTTTTGATTGGGTTGTTTGTTTTTTGTTATTGAGCTGCATAGACTGCTTGTAAATTTTGGAGATTAATCCTTTGTCAGTTGCTTCTTTGCAAATATTTTCTCCCATTCTGAGGGTTGTCATCTTGTTTATAGTTTCCTTTGCTGTGCAAAAGCTTTTAAGTTTCATTAGGTCCGATTTGTTTATTTTTGTTTTTATTTTCATTTCTCTAGGAGGTGTGTCAAAAAGGATCTGGCTATGATTTATGTCAAAGAGTGTTGTTCCTATGTTTTCCTCTACGAATTTGAGAGTGTCTGGCCTTACATTTAGGTCTTTAATCCATTTTGAGTTTATTTTTGTGTATGGTGTTAGGGAGTGTTCTAATTTCATTCTTTTACAGGTAGCTGTCCAGTTTTCCCAACACCACTTAATGAAGAGACTGTCTTCATTTATATTCTTGCCTCCTTTATCAAAAATGAGGTGACCATATGTGCATGGGTTTATCTCTGGGTTTTCTATCCTGTTCCATTGGTCTGTGTATCTGTTTTTGTGCCAGTACCATATTGTCTTGATTATTGTAGTTTTGTAGTATAGTCTGAAGTCTGGGCGCCTGATTCCTCAAGCTCAGGTTTTCTTTCTCAAGATTGTTTTGGCTATTTGGGGTCTTTTGTGTTTCCATACAAATTGGGAAATTTTTTGTTCTAGTTCTGTGAAAAATGCCATTTGTAGTTTGATGGGGATTGCACTGAATTGGTAAATTGCTTTGGGTAGTATAGTCATTTTCACAATGTTGATTCTTCCAATCTAAGAACATGGTATATCTCTCCATCTGTTTGTATCATCTTTAATTTCTTTCATCAGTGTCTTATAACTTTCTGCATACAGGTCTTTTGTCTCCTTAGGTAGGTTTTTTCCTAGGTATTTTATTCTTTCTGTTGCAATGGTAAATGGGAGTGTTTCCTTAATTTCTCTTTCAGATTTTTCACCATTAGTGTATAGGAAAAAAGAGATTTCTGTGCATTAATTTTGTATCCTGCTACTTGACCAAATTAATTGATTAGCTCTAGTAGTTTTTTGGTAGCATCTTTCAGATTATCTATGTATAGTATCATGTCATCTGCAAACACTGACAGTTTTACTTCTTCTTTGCCGATTTGGATTCCTTTTATTTCTTTTTCTTCTCTGATTGCTGTGGCTAAAACTTCCAAAATGATGTTGAATAATAGTGGTGAGAGTTATGATACTGTTTTACAGTTTGGGACAGAGAGCATGCATATCATTTGTTAGCTTTATTCATAGGCTTTTAAATGTATTGATGTTATTGTAAATTGCACCATTTGTTAAATGTGATTCTCTAGTTGTATATTTCTAGTTAAATGACTTCAATTGTAGTCTCTATAGATCTTGTTATCTTATTAGTTTAATGGCAAAAATCTGACTTAGAGTTACTGTAATATGAAAATGTCTATTTTTCAACAACAAAAAGCAAATTCAAAGAATCATAGCAGTACACCCCCCTTTAAAAAAAAGGGAACAAGTTTTACAAAAACTATCCCTGAGGTTAGTTTAGACATTGAATTTACCAGATAAAAACTTTACATCAACTATCTTAAATATTCTCAAGAGCTAAAGGAAACCATTGAGAAATAACTAAAGGAAACCAGGAAAATAATTTTTGTACAAAATGAGAAAATCAATCAAAAGATAAAAATTATGAAAAGGAACCATATGGAAATTCTGGAGCTAAAAAGTACAATAATTGAAATGAAAATTTCACTAAAGAGTTCAACAGTAGATTTAAATAGGCATGAGAAAGAATCAGTAAACTTTAATATAGGACAATTGAGATTATCTAGTCTGTAGAACAGAAAGAGAAAAAAAAAAAGGAAAAAAGTGAACAGAGCCTAAGGGATCCTTGGAAAATGACCAAGAGGACCAACATACATGACGTGAGTCCCAGAAGGATACGACTGAGAGAAAGAAACTGAAAGAGTATTTGTAGAAATGGCCCAAGAGTCCAAAGTTTGATGGTAGGCATGAATCAACACAAACCAGCTATTCAAAAAACTCCATGTAGGATAAAAACTCAAAAAGATCCACAACAAAGAACGATATCATCAAATTGCTAAAGGTCAAAGACAAAGAGCATCTTGAAAACACTAAGAATGAAAAAAATTGCCAGTGAAGATTTCTATTTGTGGCAGACCCTTCAAAATGAGGGATAAAATAAGACATTCCCAGATAAACTCCCTTTGCTTTTGTTTTTTAACATTGGACTTTCCCTACAATAAATATTAAAGGACATTATTTGGGTTAAAATGAAGAGACACTAGACAAAAACTCAAAGCTGCATAAAGAAATAAATGTGCTGGTAAAGGCAAATACACAGGCAAGATAAAACCAAGTATTATTGCATTTTTGGTTTGTAACTCTACTTTGTATTTCGTACATGATTTAAAAGAAACATTCATTAAAATTAAAGATGCAATTTATGACAACATCAGCATAAATGGGTGGCCAGAGGTGTGTAGGAACTGAATTATTCCTAAAAGCTAAAATTGAAAAGCTAAATTGACACCAAATAAGCTACATTGTTATAAATCACTGATATTGGTAATCTGTTTTCTCTCTATCCCTCCATCATTCAACATATTTCCAAAAATCAACTTTTGGCTTGCTAATTTCCTTATTGTTCATTTGTTTTCTATTTCACTAATTTCTTATTGTTCTTATTTTCATTATTTCCTCTATATGTTTCTCTAATTAGATAACTGATAATCAGTCTTTTTCCTTTCAAATATACACATTTGAGACTGTAAATTGCACTATAAGCATATCTTAAGTTGAATTCTACAAAGTTTTATGTCATATTAATATACCTTCAGTTAAAATATTTTCTAATTTACGTTGTAATTTCTTTCATATAATGGATTTATCTTTTTGTACAATATTCACTTTCCAAATTTTTAGGAATTTGAACATTTCTAGTTATATTCCACTGTGATCTCAAATTATATTCATAATTATTTTGGGGGGAGTCTGTTAAGACACACTATAATGATATGTCTCCTGTATGCTTTTTTAAAAAAAGTAGTTTTTCAACGTTAAAATCATGTTTTATCGTTAATAAGGATATACCTGTTAACCATGTTGTATACATCTTTAGAGTGCCCATAATTTCTACACTAAACTCCCCCTATTATTAGCATCTTACACTAATTAGTATGGTAGTTTTATTATAATTTATGAACCAATATTGACCTATTATTAAGTAATTTCCATATTTTATTTAGGTTTCCTTAGTTTTACCTAGTGTCCTTTTTATTTCATGATCCCATCCAGGAATTAAATTACATTTAGCCATTTTATCTCCTTAGTTCCCTCTTGACTGATAGTTTCTCAGGCTTTCATTGTTTCTGATGACCTTGACAGTTTTGGGGTGTACTGTGTAATGATTTTGTAGGTTTCCTCCATTTGAATTTGTATGATGTTTTCCTCATGATTAGAATGAAGTTATTTATTTATTTTTGTTGGTAGGTAAACTGTTGAGGTAAAGTATCACGCTAATCACATCATATCAAGGACAATGTCTATATATTTTTTTATCGATTTTATCTTGATTAGTTTTACATGTTACGTTTTCTATTTTTTATTTTCAATGTTCTACATTCTTATATTTAAAGGTATGTTTTTTGTAAACAGCATATTTTAAAAATCTTTTAAGATAATCTTACTCATTTACACTTGTTTTGTTCACCTAAATTTCTATAAGGGATTGTTATATCTACCATAATATGATTTCTCACATGAATTTTGTGTTTTTTTTCTGCTATTTTATTGCATCTTTTGGAATTGGTCATATGTAAAAGTATATATTAGACTAGGAGAAAGGTCTTACAATATTATTCTCAAGTTCCACATCAACAAACTAGATTAAAAAGACCAAAATAAATATAGAACAAAAACGGAAGAAAATAAAGTAGAAGAAATAAATGTAATTTAAAAGAGAACACAGATTTAGAAAACTCAAAGCAAAAAATTGGTTCTCAAAAAGAACAATGAAATTGATAATCTGCTACCAAGACTGACAAAGACACAAATTACCAATATCAGGTCTGAAATATAAACAGCAAAAGTATAATAGGGAATCTTATCAACAATTTTACACACCTATAATTTAAATGCAATGAACCACTTCCTTAAAATTACCAGAACATATCTAATATAATTCAGATGTGATTAGCCTTTAACTAAGGAATTTGAATTTATAATTTAAAAGCTCCCCCAAATAATCTCCCAGACCCACATAATTTCACTGAAGAATTCTACCAAATGTTCAACGAATTAGCATCAATTCTATATATTACCTGGTAGAAAATAAAAGGAGGAAACACTTCCAATTTATTTTACCACCCTATTGTTTTCTCGATTCCAAACAAAAGACAGAACAAAAAGGAACAATGCAGTTTTATATCCACAATCAAATAGGCACAAAAGTCCTTAGCAAGATATTATCAAATAAAATTCATCAATATATAAAAAAGAATTCTACACCATGATCAAGTGTGATTTATACTAGAAATGCAAGACTAGTACAATATTTGAAAATCAGTATAATCCAACATATTAACAAAGATGTCCACTCTCGGCCCTCTTATTCAACATACTGCTGGAAGTTCTAGATAGTATAATGAAGCATAATAGGGGAGATAAAAGGCACATAGATTAGAAAAGAAAAAACTAACCTGGCCCTATTTTCAGATGACATGATTGTCTACATAGAAAATCAAGGAATATACATTCGTAACTAATTAGCAAGTCCATTCAGATCACAGAATACATAATATACAAAAAATTTATTTTGAAACACTAGAAATGACCACAAGTACACCAAAATTAAATACATTATTATTGCATATGCCTATGAAATACTGTGGTGTGAACATAAAAAACATGTACAGGAATTGTATGCTGAAAAATCATGACACTGATGAATAAATCCAGAGATCTAAATTAAAAGGCACACTATTTTCATGGATGGGAAAACTTAATTTTAAAATTGTCAATTTTCCCCAAAGTAATAAAAGTTTAGAATAACTGCTCTCAAAATCACAAATCTATTTTTACAGACATAGACAAGATTATTCCAAAATTATATGGAATAGCAAACAGCACTAGAATAGCTCATACAAGTTTATGCAAATTGAAGACATATGTTCATAATAATCAAGATTGTGTGAAATTGATGGAGAGGTAGACGTAGACCAATGGAAATTAAATAAAAAGCCTAGAGAGACACTGAAACAAATATGCCCAACTACATAAAAGCAATTCAACAGAGGAAAGATAGTCTCAAAAGTAAAAGGTGCTGGAGGAATTGTACCTCCACAGGTTAAAAAGAAATGAACCATAACCTAAGTCTCACCTTACAAAAATTACACAAAATTGTTCATGGACCAAGATGTAAAACATAAGACTATATCATTTTCATGCAAAAATGGGAAATATTTGAGATCTAGGGCTAGGCAAAAAGGTCTTAGATTTGGCACCAAAGCACAAGATATAAAAGGAAAAACTGATGAATTGAAAAAAAAAAAAAAAAAAATCAGCTACAAAATGGGAGAAAACATTTCAAACTATGTATTAGACAAAGACTAGTATCTAGACTACATGAATAATGTATCGACAAAACTTAATAAAAGAACAAGAACTCCAAATAGAAAATGGACAAAATATATGAAGAGACTTTTGACTGAAGAGGATATATAGATGACAAATAAGCACATGAAAAGATCTTCAACATCATAGTCATTAGGGAAATGCAATTTAAAATACCACAATGAGATAGCAGTATATACCTAACTGAATGGCTAAAATTTAAAAAAATTTAAAAAGTGTAAACACCAAGTGCTACCAAGGATATGGAAAAAAACACATCATTCTATTCTGTTGGTGGGAAGGTAAAATGGTAGATCCTCTCTGGAAAAGATTTTGACTGAGTTTTAGGGTCATTTAGTGTCTAGATTCCAGAAACAATCAATGCACTCCTTGGCACTTATCCCCAAGAAATGAGGAATTATTTTAGTAATTAAACCTGTACCCAAGTTTTTTTTTTTGCAGCTGTATTTATAATGTCCAAAAACTGCAAACCACACAGATGCCTTCCAATGAATGCATGAAAGGTTAACCAAACTGGTACATCCATCCATTACATACTTTTCAGCAATAAAATGGAATAGATTATTGATATGCACAAAAAATAAGATGACTCTCCAGAGAATTATACTGTGTGAAAAAAGTAAATCCTAAAATATTAGATAGCATATTATTTTTTAAAAAATCTGTTGAACTGACAAAATTGTAGAGATAGAGAACAGCTTAGTGCTTGCCTGATGTGGCTGTAAGAGAACAACATAAGGGATCCTTGGAGTCATAGATATATTTTTAATTCTAATTATGTTAATGCCAATATCCTGGTTGCAATATTACACTACAATTTTGCAAGATATTCTCATTGGGGGAAAGAATATATGTGTTTTCTATTATTTCTTAGAACTGTAGTTGAATCTATAATTATCTTAAAATTTTAAGAATTTAATTGAAGTCAAATCAACTGTAGTTTTTCACTCATTGATATAAACCTTGATTGGACACAGGGTTCAAGCAGTAAGATTAGAGTTAGTTTCCCATATCATGTGCAGCATTTCTAGTTCCATTTATCAGGAACTGAACTTTCAGCTGCCACTGACTATTTTCACACCTACGGCACAGCAAGCCCATGTGTTATCCACTGTTATGTTTCAATTTCTGTTCCTTTTTGTATGAATACTGTTTTTGAGCCCTACTCTTTTAGTTTATTCTTCTTAAAAATTAGTATTCTGTCTACCTGTTTCTATATTTTCATGCATACCTATGTCTATTTATCATACTATTTATTTACTATGTGATAATCATGAGAAGTATCTCAGTAAGAAAATATTTAGAAAATTTCTTGGCCCAACATTCTTGCTCAGTGTGGCATATAAAGAAATGTATGTTGTGGCTAATAATTACCAGAATAGAAAATGTGTTTGTAATCGAGAGTTTAGAAGTTTAAAAGTTAGTTGCTTGAAATAAACAGTGGCTACTTGAGATACTGAAATTTTTTTACCTGTTGTCTATGTTTTATCAGTGTGGGGTAACTGGATGCAGAAATTTCCTTCCTGAACAACTGCTATAGACCAGGCAGGGAGCCGGATGAGCATAATTTTAGAAAGACATAGACCAGCAGCACTTGAAAGATTATGGAAGCCAGAATTTGCCAACCATATGGCTGAGAAAATTCGCAGCGATAGTCGTAACATGGATCATCTCCATTGGCATTGGAAGAAATCTTACCCTTCTCTTTCTGATCAAATATAATCTAGACAAGGTGAAGGCAGGGTACACCAGTAGAATAATATTAGATTTGTTACGCATTTGCTGGTATTTATTCAATAATTAAAATGTATTTATTCAAAAATATTTATAGGGTAGCTACTTGATATTAGATATCGTTATAGATAATGGAGATGCAGGAATAAACAGAGGTTGTTTATTTTTGTTTACTATTATGGTGCTTAAGTATTATTTTAAGGAGATAATGGAACAGTGGTTAGAGTTTTTAAGGATTTAGGGGATAATGTGATAAATAGTATCTTGGTTGGGGAGGGAGAAGAGAGAAATATTTTACCTAGTTTCTTGAAGAATTCTCTAAAGCGTTGACAGTTTAGCTGAAATCTGAATAAGAAGAATGGTCTCTTGATGAGCTCATTTGTGCAGAGTTATTTTCAAACAGAAGCAGCAAGTAAAATGTCTAACAAAAATTACTATTCTATCTGCATTCAGAATGTATTTTCACAGGGTAAATACAAAAAACCATTCTTGTTAAATTGTTAATTATTAAGAAAGATGGACTTTTCTTCCATTTATAATAGTTCCTCAGATGTTTTTAGATGTGAGAATTCCTAATTGTGCCTGAGAAAAGTGGAAAGTTGCACTGTTGACTTGTCATCTCCCAATATATAAATACACATTAAGCTGCTATGTTTATTTCTGCTAAACTTATGTCCTAAATGCTAGAAACATCTTAGCAAAAAATGTGGAAAATTTGAGGCCTATGTAATATCTATAAACAAACTTTTTTTATATTGTGTATTCTAAACTATGTTAACACCTGCCAACATTTCCTCATTAAGATATAAGGCAGTCTGATGAATATAGATCTTTCACTGGCAATTTTCTGGGAACAAGAATATAAGCCAATTCATGAATGACATGGATACCTTCCATAAGGGTGATATGTTAAACACAATTTTACAGGTTAATAGCTTACTCCACTGTTTTCTACCATAGTCTTAAGATATAACTCACATCTAAGCATCAACTGGCATTATTAATCCATGAGATGGGTAACAGTGGAGGACTAGGCTGACAAACAGAGGTGAACAGAAAGGAAACAGAAAAAGCCAGGAAGAGAGGGAAGGAAAGAAACTTGAGTTGTAAATGTCAAGTGGAAAAGAATTAAAAATTAAATGCTGCAAGCATGAATGAACACATTCTAGCTGTAAAAAGAAATTAAACACAAAAGCGTATAAAATTAAAGAATGCAAAATGTCCTGATCACTATCCTTTTCATAGTTATGATTGTTATTTTCCTAGACATTTATATTTCATATTTTACATTTTTTAAGCTCTGGAGGAATACACATATTTTCACTGTAAAGGTATTCTAACAGCAAAAGATGAAAAACAAAACCAAACACTGGCATAAACCCTTAATCACCAACCCTTAATTTAAGTTTCCTCATAAGAGGTAACAATTGACAACAGCTTGGGTATATTCTTCATAAGCTTTTCTATTCAACATGTTAGGGAATTTTTGATTTAGGGGATGTATAACTCCACATTTTTCACCTCTCCTTTCATACTTTATTTTTCTGGATCCTTTTTTTCTCCTGGATAATAATACTAGTTAGATATAAACTCTAGTTCATCTGGCCTGAAAAATTAGAAGTTGAGAGAATCTATTCAGTTTTCACTTCACTACACCTCTTATGAAGTGGAAAAAAAGTCACTAATCTAGATACTCATATAAAAATATAAATAATATAAAAATAAAATATAAAAAAGTTTTACATAATTAATATTTTTAGGGAGCCATGAATACCTGAGTCTTGCCTTTACTCATATCCCCTACTCCCTGACTCTAGGACCTTCAGGACTATCAATATTCACAAAGAATTACAACATCACAATAATAATTTTGGAAATATGCTGTGACCTCACAGCCAAAAGCCGACATCTCCACTGAGCAAGGAAACAAATGTAAAGCCCCCATTTTTACTAAAGTTCATTAGGCTAAACTCCATTGCAAGACATTCATACTCCTTTCTCCCTCCTGTCTAACCCATACCTAAAATCATATTTCATTCTGGCCACATGACAGAGCTGTTGTTATGAGGTCGGATGACCAACTAAAAATAAGATGGTCCTCAGTAGGCCTCTTTGGGTTTAATGGTATGAATGATCCCTGAGAGGTCTCTTGTCAAAGAGGAGATTAATTGCATAAGAGGGAAGGCATGTCCAAATATTACTTTTTAAGTACTTGTTACTATAATTTTGGAAATCTTGAGCAAAGGCTTGGGTAGTCCAAGTATTGCTTCTCGAAGCATATACTATGTGTCAAGGTATGACTTTTAATATATTAACTTAAAGGCTTTTACTCTATTTTACTGTCTCTCAAATTATAGCCAACTAACTTTTCTAATATAGAGAGGTTTATAAGATAAAAATAATGCAAAAAACAGAAAAATGACTGAAATTTTGAACAACAACTCCTACAGAATGTTTAAAGATGCAAACTGAAATACTCTTCTATTTTAGGTAATCAAATTTATAGGTCCCTTCTATCAAATTTCTTCTTACTCTATTAGTCATAGTCAAAAGAGTCAACAAAAGATATGACTTTTCTCAGTAGCTGCACTGTGAATCATCTTCAAATGGAAATTATATGGTTTCTTCAACATCTCTAAGGAAGGGTTATGTAGACTTCTGTATCTTGACATTTTGAGAAGCATAACATAGAAAATTTGTAGTTATAGTCTCTGAAAAGTATCTAGATATTATAAATTTACATTTTAATAGTAACTTGAGCTATGCTAAGGAATGAAATTTGCCTGTCAAAGTATAGAAACCTATCAAGACTTGCTTTTACAATGTGTAGAAGTAATGAAGTAGCCATTAACTGAAGATATTTAACATAAAATTATTCTGTTTCAAAATGAAAAAAAGACAAACACAGGTATTTGTCACTGAATATGACTATAACGGTATTTGCTTGGAGAAAATTTTGGATCGACTAAGACATATACTTACTAAAAAGAAAATCACACTAACAAACATTAATAAAGTTATGCTTTATTGAAATGCATTAATATAAACTTCTGGTAGATTATCAAAGGCTCTGTAATCACAAAATACTCCCTGCATAAGCAATTGAGTTTAAGACTTTTTAGCTAAAGAGTTTTAGCATTCAGTCTTCAAGACCACATTAAATATATTCAGATTACTTTTGGAATAGTTGGTTCAACACCTTCTTAGCAATGGTGAGATGACAAAAACCAGTGGTCCATCAGTGATACTCCTTGTTCACAACACTATGTAATGGAGTTTATAGGGTAATGCATTTCTCTCCTCTAAAGGGGAAGGCAATGGATCAATGATATAAAACTTGAAAACCTAAAATTAAACTGCCATTTAAACTGAAGGTTTTAATTAAGTGCATCACTGGATTAGCCTTTTGAAAATCATTGTCTGATCACAAAGGCCATGACTCTTCATGGCCTTGAACTGCCTATGACTCTTCAATACATATTTTCCCCAACTGCTCTGGGATAAATGGAAGCCCAAGTTTCACAAGGGCAGGTTTTCAGTATCTTGAGATGAGCAAAATAAATTGCCTATTGATTATTTCCAGCTGAAGCTCCAAACACTGTATATCTAAGAGAAGACATTCCAATGTGCTATATGCAATAGATGACCTTAAAAAATCCATGAGTATAATAAAATGTTTTACAGCACCATAATTTGTTGTGTAGCAACAGTATATAGAACAGAAGTGTCGCAAGCATGAAGAAAAAAGCATGAGATAAATTCAGGGTTACATTAGAAAAACCAAGGGCAAACAGAGGACAGGATTTATATAATCGCCTGTCTTACATGTCTTTACAATGACTGATAAATTAAAATGTCTGTGATATTAGGCATTTTTAGTAATCATTAATCAGTGCTTTAATATTGTGCATATTTCTCCTTCACTTGACTTATCCAGGTAATTAGACACATTTTAGATGTAAAGCTAAGAGGATATTGTGCATTTCTGCTTTCCTTTATAGCTACGAGATGAGTCCATTTCAATTTGACTTCTTTCATCAGCATCTCCAACCAAGAAAGAAGAGCCACTACCAAGTTCTTTTATGCTTTTGTAACAGATGACCAGGTAATTCAGACTACTTTTTCCACTGAGGACAGTTTAAAAAGCTAGGGGGCTGACACTTAAAGAAATTGGAAAGTGAACCATGCAGTGAAGAATCACCATGCATTCTACAAAACATTTAGAGAAGTAAATTCAAACAAACTTTTTCAGGAAATCAAATAAAGCAAACATTTTCTAATACTTCTATAAGACCAGAATTATCCTGATACCAAAACCTAACTATAGACAAATATCCTCCGTGAACACACACAAAAATTCTTGAAAATCATATGATTATCTCAAAATGTGCAGAAAAAGGTTTTTAGCAAAAGTCAACATCTAATAATGATAAAGAGCACTAGGCAAAACAGGAATAAAGACAGTTTCCTCAACCTGACAAAAGGCATTAATGAAAAATCTATACCTGATTTCAACCTTAATGATTATACTCAGCTTTCACCCCAAAACCAAGAAAAAAAGGCAATAATGTCAACTCAGTTTTCAATAGCTGTGACTCATGAGAAGTTTCTTCAAGATGCTGCATAACACGATTAAGTTCAAATAGACTACTGTCCCAATAAATCACTACTGTCCCAATAAATCACTACTGAGTAAATTTCCCTAAAGAAAAACGCCCCAAGTGAAAACTTAGGTCCTAAGACCATTGTTTGCATCTGAGGCTCTGTGATTGGTAGAAAATCAGAAACACGTGTAGAATACGGACAGTTCCTCAAACAAGTTGGTACCGAGCAGGCAAATATTAGAGATGCTTAGTCCATTAAGAAATAACAGAATATGTATTCAAGTTTCAGTTTTGTCTGTAGTTGGTTGATTTTGAGTAAACCACTTAGGAGAATAGTATCCAAGCCCAGACTGCTGAGACAAGTTTGTACCAGCTAACATTTATGCTTTTTTACTGCTCTAAGACTGTTAGGTAAGTAATCGGCATTTACATATGTTGATGAAACTAATTTCCCTTAATCAGGCCTAAAGCTGAGCACATGCTATTTCTCCTTTTCATTGCCTTTTCTCCTATGAAAGCATGTAATTCTGCCATGAAACTATGCTGGAAATATGTGGATTTACTACTTTAGAGTCCACAGTTGACCTTGTGACACACTTAAAATTGCTTTTTTGAAAGCACCGAGGCTGCATAGATGAGGAAGGAGTTCAGCTCTCCTAACTCTCTTTATGAGAAAAGTTTATGACTTTAAAAAAATGTCCTCTTTAGTTTTCAGGAAAAAGTTTTTCCAGAATCAACCTTATATACAAGATCATATAAATATATATATATAATTTTACATTGATTTTGTTTGTTGTGCTATTTTATTTTTTTTTTAGAGCAATATGCAATCATATCTTTTGTAACCACGGCAAAAATTTTAAGAGTTATAAAAGCACTTTGACTTACTAGATATATTTGTATTAATGAATTTCAATCGTTGTTAATTTGAAATATATGGGATGTTTATGCATTGTCCAAACATTGCTAACTGATTCTAAGGACTTCATACTATATAAGCACTTTATACTGTGTTTAAAATTAAAATAGTATAGTTCTTTTAACTGTTACTTTTCATAATTCATCTAATTCAATATCTTTATTCTGTTACCTTGTTGGGTACATTGATTAGTGTTATGCAAAAATTCATATAAATGAATTCATATGAGAGGATTTACCATCATGCACCCTACTCCATGTTGTGGTTATTGTTTCTGTTTCTTGAGCTTCTCAAACTTAGGCTCATTTTCATTTTAGAGAAAATACAGCTGCTCGCCTGAGCTCTATCCCACCAAGTACCCAGCCACTGTATTTTGTCTTGACCCAGTGGTACCTCTCCCCTCTATGTATAGCAGCAGACCTATGACCCATAGGGTTCTTATGCAACACATGATAAACATTTCCTAGGAGGCCCATATGGCCATCACCATATTCTTTTCCTAGGGGATTTGGAACCAAGACTGAAAGAACTCTTTCAGGTTTTCAACCTGATAAACACTCTTTGGATTGCTGACTTTAGGAATTATCTGAGGTTATTTGTTACAACTTTCTTCACTGGAGGAAATGCCATAGGAGTAGTCCTAGGCGGCTCTCTTAAAAGTGTAACTGATTTTTGGGAGAGTTCCCATTCCTCCCAACTGCCTTTAAAAGTAGCAATTACAAATGGATGGTTTTCCTCATCATACATACAGCACACTTCAAAGTGAGCTACACATATGGTCCTCTCCTTTGGAAGTCCCAGGTGAGAAGAATCACTTCATTCCCAGCACAAGCCCTTTATAGAAGGGCATCTTTATTCTAATTGTTTACCCTGATACACCTGAAACCTTACCTATGGAAGGGCCCAAGTACCAGTGACTGATTTATGTTTCAAACAAGATTGTTATCTGCTGTTCTACAAAGTCTTCTATTTGCTGTTTACTCATTTTATGTTTTTTCGCTTAATCTTATGACAAAGAAAACTGTTGCAATTTCATCTAGCATGATTCAAGAAAAATCTGTGAGGATGTCAGCAAAAACTCTTTAACCCCAACAAAAAGTGGGCCAGAATTAGAAGCCTAGATTTTCCAACTCTCACCCAAACCTCTATAACATTTTAAAAAAATCACCATCCATTAGCCCTGAAATTTATGAGATGATATCATTCAGTTTTAAATTCACCAACCCATTTCTAATAAGTTGTTTATGCACATGGTACAATATTCAAATTTGCAAAAATTTATTCTTGAAAGTAATTAACCTCAGTTGTCTCCCTCTGCCAAGATGTCTTTCTTTGAAGCTACATCTATTACAGTCTATGAAAGCAACACCCACACAAACACAGAGGCATAGGAAGCGATTATTGATCTGTATTTCATTATTTCAAATTTTTTAAGTTAAAAAATTGTCTTAAATCAACATTTTTGTGCACATATTTTCCATACATGTAAATAATTTAGAATAAGCTTCCAGAAATGGGATTTTAAAGACAAAAGGCATATTTGAAATTTTGGATAGTATTGTAAAATTGACTCAACTAAAGTCAACTTCACACACACACACACATACCTTATAAACCCATATATTGTGTGTGTATTTTGCCCTTTTGCTCTGATACGAAAAGTATGATGTATTGCATTAGTTTTCTATTGATGCTTTAACAAATTTCCGAAAACTGAGTGGCTTAAAAACAATGAAAAACAACTTACAGTTCTGTAGTTCAGCAGTCCAGCCTGGGTCTCACTGGGCTAAAAGAAGATCAGGGTGTCAGAAGAGTTACATTCCCTTCTGGAGTCTCTAGGGCATAATCTGTTTCCTTGTCCTTTCCAGCTTTGAGATGATGCCCACAGTCCTTAACGCATGGCCCCCTTCCTCCAACTTGAGTAACAACAGTTACAGCTCTGCGTGCCTTTCTCCAACACTCACATCTTCCTTTGACTCACTCTCCTACCTCTCTTTTCTACCTTTAAGTACTCTTGCAATTAAATTTGATCCATCTGGATAATCCTGGGTAATCTGCCTATCTTAAAGTCAGCTGAGTAGTAAGCTTAATTCTATCTGCAACCTTAATTCCCCTTTGTCATGAAACTGAATATATTCAGATTCTGAAGATTAGAATATGGATATCTGTGAGGCAAGGGGCATTATTCTGCTTACTGCATAAATAGATTGAATTTCCATTTATCTTATTTTAAATTAGATTGATCACATTTTAAAGAAATACTTTGATTCTTGTTGCTTCTTTAATAAAAATTAGTGCCACATGTATTTAATGTATTTTATTTTGAAGGTTATGTAAATGTGGAAGTATAAGATTGTTCATCGAAGTAAAAATCCTTCAAGAGGCATATCTTTCATCTGATCTTAAAATGAGAAGTTTAACAAAATATTTTAATAAAAATGTCTTGAATATATTATTTATTCAAATATTAACTATAGAGAGTCATTTTGGTACATTTTCTTTCATGGTTATTGAATAAAACCCGTTTTGCCTAGTCATTTATTAGCTTTTCAAAGTTGTTTTAAGTCCGTAAGTTTAAGGAAAAAGAATTTTCTTCTATTGATCCCCTTAAGATTAGATAAAGGAAAATTCAGCTTCAGCTGAACTATATCAAATTCAGCTAATTTCCTCCATCCTGGTTTTCAATCGGCTGCAAAGATGATTTGAGGAGGAGCTGAAAATAACAGCTATCCTCTTGTGAGCTTTAACATTTGCTTTTAAGTAGACTGAGAATACATTCAAATGCAAAAGTGGAACATATTTTGAAAATAAAACTTTGATTTACTGCTTGTATCTTCTATATTTTAATACTATATCAGAAGATTAAAATACTGAAAACTGGTAATATGGTTTATGTTAGGTGAATATGGAAGGTTGGTGAATATGAAAGGTTCATTTATAAATTACAAAGAAAAATATATGTACATTAAAATTCATCTAATTCTTCTGAAAACTACTAATCCACAACTGGTCTAATGAAAAACATATTTTGTGGGGAAACTTTAAGGGGGAAAAAGTTGCGTGCTAGCATCAGTTTAGAGAATACAAATGTATGACCATTTTCATAGCTTGCTATGAAAACAAAATAAAACAAGTAAATAAAGAAAAATAAAATGTAGAAATAGGAGTAAGGACATGTTTTATCCACATAGGTACTTATGTACTTTATATTCTGGGCAGTTTTTTGTTTAATCCTCAACACAAACCTGAAAACCAAATACACATTTTATAATATATAATGTCATGTCCTGATTAAGGTAAAAACTTTAAATAAGGATAAACCATATCCTTATCTATTGGACTAATAATTTTCTGTTCCCTTTAATTTCATAACATTTATAATAAAATATCACATATTTGGTTGATAGCAAATTCAGGAGATTCTTTTACTAGCCAGATAAATCTCTTATTTTCTTGGTGCAACAGGCAGAATATTCTTCTTTGATTTATAGTATAAAATTATAAAAAGGGCTACCAGTATATATTATTTGTATGTACTTTAAAAGAGTTTACCAATTTGGACTAGGTTCAATTTCTTTTTTTTTTTTGCAGTGCGCGGGCCTCTTGCTGTTGTGGCCTCTCCCGTTGCGGAGGACAGGCGGCTCCGGACACGCAGGCTCAGCGGCCTATGGCTCACGGGCCCAGCCACTCCGCGGCATGTGGGATTTTACCGGACCGGGGCACGAACCTGCGTCCCTTGAATCGGCAGGCGGACTCTCAACCACTGCGCCACCAGGGAAGCCCTCATCTTTTCTTCAAACATTGTATCTTAGATTTATTTTCTTCGTTTTCTTCTGACAGAAAACTAAAGTTTAAAAACAAAAATTATAAAATTATAAAAATTTGATTATTTCACTGTCTAAGCTAATCTTTGGTTCATGTCAATTTGAATTAATTCACACAATCAGAAACTAATGTGTGTATTTTAGCATTAAAACAGTGAAAGTTGCCAGAAAGAAAGAGTTAATATTTAGGTACAGTTGATTCTACCTATAAAGCCACATAGAAAAGCTTCGCTATGGGGCTTCCCTGGTGGCGCAGTGGTTGAGAGTCTGCCTGCCGATGTAGGGGATACGGGCTCGTTCCCCGGTCCGGGAAGATCCCACATGCCGCTGAGCGGCTGGGCCCTTGAGCCATGGCCGCTGAGCCTGCGCGTCCGGAGCCCGTGCCCCACAACGGGAGAGGCCGCAACAGTGAGAGGCCCACGTACCGCAAATACCTGCATCAACTTTCATAAGAAACGAACTCTACATTCACTTACCTTTAATTACTTTTATAATAGAAAGAGGGTAAATTCCAAACACCTGGCCTACAAATTGGATAAAAAGATCACAAAGGCATTGCTTGCTATTATTATATGCTTGCAAGATATGTTTAAAATACTGGCAGAACTCTGAAAAATGAAATGACATGCAGAACACATATAGCACAGCATTTCAATTAGTATTTTAATTATGCTCTGTGAAATCTAGGGATACTTTTTTATTTCTTAAAAGTAAATGAAGTAAATGTCATCAGAATTATCTACTCCTATGGATAGCAATTTATATGATAAACCACTTTGATCTACAACTGCGTTGCAAAAACCCAGTTGTCTCACACTATTCATGGAAGTCAGTAATAGGACACAGACTGTGAGCTATTAAAGCAATAACAGAATATTAGGATGTCTACTAAAATGTCACAAAGGAGTACCAGAATTTTATATAATGCTTGTAGAATGTTATAATATTGTAGTGTTTCCTTTTGTTTTACTGTTCAGGCAGTAACTAATATTGCTAATGTAATTATGTTTCCTATCCATAGAATCCAAGTTGAGCCCCAAATCATAGTATTATATTCATCATACCAAGTGAAATTTTTTCCTATTCTAGAAATGGCTTTTTCCTTCTGCATGGTTTTCAAACCGAAAAATTTTGTTAAATTTGTATGTACTATATCTTGACAAAGGACTAAGTATTAAACCTTAGTAAATTTTGTTCAACTATTTCAAAATGTCAAAATCAAAGCATTTTTTATTGTTAAAAAATTACATAAAGCAATATTAATATCAGAAAATGAAGAAACTATTATTTCACATGGCCATGAAAATTTTTCTCTATAAACAAGTTATCTATCATCTTCTTATCAGAAAATTCTTCTTTGCTTTTTCAAGTTCATCACCAGTTAATTTGAGCACAACAAAAATTGTTTTGATTTTAAATGTGAAAAAACTGAACTATTAATATTAAATAATTTTTCAAAAATCAAACTCAGTTTTGGACCTACATTAAAAATAAATTCTAAATTTTTGCTTAGCCATCAGAACAAAGCCACTATTTCTTTTTGATGGTATAGAAATATTTCTGTGATGCTTAGATTACGAGATATTATCAGTTCTATGGACTTTGGTATTGATCAAATTCATGATCAAAATTATTATTATGGACTGTGGGGTGAGCATGAGAAAGTAAATAATTGTGAAGGTGGTTGGGGAGAAAGCATCGTAAGAAAAATTAGAAATATTTGAATAAACACATAAATATGTGTAAATGAGGTACAATGCATTGCATTCCATTGGAACAAGATAATAAAGTTTAGTTCAATAGACATGGTAGAAAGTTGTCACTTTTGGTATCTACAGTCTTCTACAAAATAATAGCCTTTGGTCATTTTGAACACTATCTGCACTTTTGCCCTGATAAAATTCATGAGCAACTGGACAGACAAGCTTCTGAAAATAGACTGGGACAGTTGTCATACTTCTAATAAAAGCTTAATGAAACTTAAAACTATCTCATAAGTCCAGATGGACTAAGGTTATACTATAATTCTTGCTCTTTCTGTAAGTTACCTCAGTCTATGCTTCTGGCTTCTGCAGAAGTGTTATGTCAGTGTGACATGCCTTGTGGCAATGTATGATTTCTGTAGAAATTAAGAGTGTTTACCAATAAATCTTTTGGACTCAAAAATACATGTGGATGATTACCCGATGTTATTTTTGTCACTCATAAAATACTCAGGAAACTTCCTTTCATGTGGCAGGATCTACAACTGCTTGCCTTCTTCTCTGGACAACACAAGTTTCCTCTGTATGCAATAATGTACTTGCTTAGCATTTGACTGTGTACCAGAGCAATCTAAGTCATACTTGCACAGCTTACCAGATCTTTCCTTTTCATGCAGGAATATATCTTAAAAGCCTAAGCTAAGGTTTCTATTCTATATGCATAATGAAAACTCTGTACTCCTGCTGGGGGTCATTTTCTCAGCTTCTCCTACCTAGTAATTAAATGACCACCAGTAAGCATATTGCCCATAGAATTTAAAGAATCAAAACATTTTTCTTAATACCCCTTTTAGCAAAAATGATTTTATCATTTTTCTTCCATTTTCTTAACATTTTAAATAAATTTACTACTGATTAAAGCCAAGGTTATTTCTTAACACTGTTTAATCCTCTTTACCTAGTTAATTAGCATCAGGTGTTTTTATTTTCCTGTGCAAATTTGTTGGAGGATAAAGCTCTGGGTGTGTGGCTTATATGCATATGATAAATTTTTGATAATAAAATAT
The DNA here is from genome assembly GCF_002837175.3 of Physeter macrocephalus. NCBI lineage: Eukaryota > Metazoa > Chordata > Mammalia > Artiodactyla > Physeteridae > Physeter > Physeter macrocephalus. Next base: position 103,865,167 of record NC_041221.1, read on the forward strand.
ATGGATTAACAAAATAAGTGTCTTTTGGGTAAACCAATTTTGAAAAAGAAAAAGGGTGTGAATCAGTTCACCAATCTGAAATACACATATTTTTTAAAATTAATTTTTATTGGAGTATAGTTGTTTTACAATTTTGCATTAGTTTCTGCTGTACAGCAAAGTGAATCAGCTCTATGTGTATATATATCCCCTCTTTTTTGGATTTCCTTCCCATTTAGGTCACCATGAAGCATTGAGTAGAGTCCCCTGTGCTATACAGTAAGTTCTCATTAGTTATCTATTTTATACATAGTAGTGTATATATGTCAACCCCATTCTCCCAATTCATCCCATCCCCCTTCCCCCCCGGTATCCCTATGTTCGTTCTCTATGCCTGTGTCTCTATTTCTGCTTTGCAAATAAGTTCATCTATATTATTTTAAGAAATAAAAATGTATAATATTTTTCTTAATGTAATAGCATGTGATGAAATCACATCTTGCAACAAAATCGAAATTATATTTTCCGTATTCTGTCTTGCCATAGAGTTATCCTTTACACATCCAGTAATTGTGCACATATTTGTATGTGATGAACTTAAGAAATACTGTGAGACAGCTATTAAACAAACGAAAGCCTTTATCTCAGACGCTATGGGAGAAAGAAGATAATTAAACAAATTTTAGCCTAGAAATTTAGTTGAGTAAGGACAGGGGAAAGTGTTTGTGTAGTCCTGAGGAGATTTAAACATTTATATGAGAAAAATGCATAAGAGCTAGAGTGACCCAGATACTTAGTGTGGTAAATGTTTACTTGATATTGTGCTTAACTGCCAACATAATGGATTCTTCCAAGGGAATCAGATAAATGCTTAGCATCATCAAGAACAAGAGAGACAGATTAGATATACAACTTGGTAAAGAAACATCACTTCTCAGGGAGGAGGCAGGCTGACTTAAGGAACTCTAGGTTCTAACAACATAATTTGCATTTAACTTACTAATGTTTATATACTGTTCACTGTTTAATATCTGAAAAAAAGTATTTTTAAAATCCGTATAACTCTTTGAATACCATAATGCCAGTAAACTGCATTACAGCAGTAGAAATAGAACACAATAAAGAAGCAAAGAGATCACTAAGAGAAACCATTCTCTTTAAACTTACAATAGAGAGAGTAGAGGGTTCAGAGACAAAACACTGGCTGCCTATGAAGCTATCACAAGCATTTTACCTCACAAAGCAGGGAATATAACTGTGACATTACTTAATAATTCTATACAGTTAAATTTCCAATCTAAAACTTAAAGTTTTGAGAAACAAAGAAATATATGATTTTTAACTTACCAAATTCAAATAAGTTGAATCTGAAATCAGTGGTTCTCATAGTATTTTATTATTAAGTAGATCCTTTTAATTTAAAAATCCCTAGAATACACTATATTCTCAATTAAAAAAAGAGACTATCTTTGATTTTTATTAAGAGAGTCTAGTGAATAACAATTAAAAACTTGGATCAAGATTGTTTTTTCTTGTGCGGACTTTTATATTTAAAGATCCTTTAACATTAATCACATTTTAAGACTTGTTTACTATATATATTTTTTTCTCTCCTATTCCAAATATTATTTTTGAATGTGATTTTTCAATTATTTTCTACACAATTTAACATGTTTGCAAACCTACTGCCATATTTTAATAAGAGGTTGTACCAACCTTGATTTCAAGCTTTTTTGGGAAGTTTCAAAGTATTAATCATAAATATGAGCCCATCTTTAAGGACATTTTTATATATCCCAAAGAGCAATATTCTAGACATAGCTATGGGAAAGCAAATCTACATACTTATACAGTTTCATTTTCTTATGATCATTTAAAAATCATCCTAGCAATATTTTTTTTCTGGCAATCCTGTAATATTCTTTTATTTCATGGGTTTTCTGCTATCTTAACAAACCTAAGGAGAAAGGCTTCTCTTAATGTAGTAGAATTCTCATCATCTCTTAAAAGAAAAAGAAAGAAAAGTTCAATTTCAGTGTGACTTTTTAGTTGCTTCTCTACTTTATTCACTTTCTTCTAAATCACTAAAAGTTTGGAAAATAGGAAATTTCAAAGTTGCACAGTCACATGAATCAAGTCTTCAGACTTAATGGTGAAATAGTATTGTGTATGAATCTGGGTGCTCTGATGAAGGGTTATTTTCAGTAAACGTTGAAAGGTTGACAGCAGTTGCTTTGCAGATGTGGAGAAAAACCAAGTTGATACCCATCATATAAAATTGCTCGTTTAATGGTAGGAATATTTTAAAAAGAAAGAATTTCTTTGGAGTACTGATTTTAAGACAGGGAATACAGTTCCTGGAAACTTCTTATGAAGTTATAATTGACTCAAAAAGTGTCAGAAAAGAGAATAAATACAAAATTTGCTCTCCTTGTGTTCATAATTGTATACTATCCTTTCTATTTGTTAACTCTATTTTGCTCCTGTGATAAAGACAATACTTTGAGAACTAAATAGCCAAACATCAGTCTATGTTAATATGCTTTTAGCTTGTTGCATCTAAAATAGATTGACAAACCAATCTTAGACTATAAATTGGTTAAGATTATGATGCCAACTAAGACCTATGTTCAGAAAACTCAGCATTAAAGGCAGTGTTATTTTCGGGAAGAAACAGATGTGATTTGTAACTAAATTCTATACTCACTGAAAGATAGAGTGAATTCTCTAACAGAATGCAATTTATAACTGAATTCTATATTCTCTAAAAGACAGAATGAAAAGGTGGAAGAAGCAACATTGGCATATTCGAGAATGATCAGTCATTCTAACATTGTGTGGTCTGAATGTTCCTCTTTGTTTACCATCTTCACTCAGAGCAGGGCTTTGGAGATCCTGTGAAGTGGTTAAACATGGAAATGGAAAGGGAAAGAGGAAGTGAAGGGGAAATAATACAGAATCCAGAAGTGCTGTCTTGAAGCCTACTTTAATGACTACTCTAAAAGTTCTTTGAAATAAAACAGTTGTAATCCATATTTTTCTCCTTTGCCTTCATAATATATTTACCTATTTCTCAAACTTGTATTATACTTAAAATTTTTTATGTCTTCCTCTTTCAAATAAATAATTTTTGCTGAAGTAAATTATATCCTTTTATTTTTCAAGAAAAAAAGCATATTGAATTAAAAGTGAACGATCTCTTTACCCTTTCCATATTTTTAAATAATAAAAAAAAGTTATTCCATTTAAAAATTACCCCAGAGTAAATGATAGCTAACAATTCCATACTTCTTCTTCTTTAATATCTAGCATAATATAAATACAGGTAATTTAGGTTTGGACCCTGGCTTTATGTCAACAGAATCATACTGAACTATTCTTTAACCTCCTTTAATCACATTATACACAAAATCTTGGAAATTTTCCCATGCACATAATTATGAATTGCACCCTTCTTTATAACTTGTGACTTGACTTTAAATGATGATTTTTTTTTCAAATTTGTATCTCGTGTTAGTAATGTTTGGCAAACCTAGTTGTCTCCTTGCTTGTTGACCTTCTGCTCTTGGATATCCTATGAGCTAGTCAATTTCAATGTCTAGGTGTTCCTCCATCTTACTGTCACTTCTGCACTGTCGAATAATTTACAAGGCCCTACTTAATTGCTCATGACTAAAACCTTGTTGTCTTCCTTGATAGATCTACCAATATTTTTCTCTCATATTTTTCTCATTGACCCTGCAATGTTCAATAGATAACATTTTATTAATGAGTATATCATCCATAAGATTCTAACATTTCCTATCTCTCATATCACTTTAGTGATCTTCTTTTTGCAGTGGCAATAAATTGACAGGCCATCATCACAAAATTTTAAACAATATTACTACTTTCCATACTTCCATACTTCAAATCTGATTAATGCTTGCCGTGGCCCTCAGTTTAAAAAAATCTATCACATTTAATCCAGTAAATCCATTCTTTAAAGTGTTAGCAATAACAGATCACAGATACAGTGTCAGGACAAGTAGGGACATTTTCCAAATTGCAATTAATACCAATACTTATGACAAAATTTGATTTTATTAACTGTTATCTTACCCTTCTATGCTTAATTTATACCTGTTCTCATAGTAATTTCAAAAAGGCCTAAACCATTATCCTTAAGCATCTGATGTCTACATATATATTCAGGGCAGCAGTAAAGCTTTCAGTTTAATGCTCCTATGATACATTAAAAAATAAAAATAATTTTAGTTAAAAAACTCTTTAAAAAACAGTTATACCTTTTGCTGTGAATAAAAATACAATCATTGGAAAATGGGTACAAATAAGTCAAAGGAAATTTTTTTAAATTTGAGGTTCCTACACAGAAGTCAAGATTCAATAGGCTACAAAATGACCATTGTAGATTTTTGAAGAGGATATAATGGAGATATGATTTAAAGTACTCAAGTATCATTGCATAGATTGATATGGACAAATGTTGATTCAATAGATTAAAGTAATACAGAGATGATACACTATTACAATTCACAGAAAAGGAGAAAAAGTGGGAAGTTTAAGAAGTACTTCAAATAATAAAACAACAATAATACATTGTTGCAGAAAAGGTAACTGTCAATGTCTAGAGAAGGAGGAAACAACTGCAAGGGTGATATATTTGCTGTTCATTTGCATCAACTGGACTCTATCCTTTTAAAACTGTTTTTCCAAGGAAAGGGAATTAATGATAACTTGCATCATCTCTTGGTGTGCCCTTCCTGTCTAACCTGGGATTGATACTGGGTTTGATTCATTGTTATTCATATTAGCTTATTCAATTAGTGTAGACTCTAATTCCCACAGATTGTGGAAACAACAAAGTAAAATAGGGAGGGGGCAAATTATCTTTCTTCAGCTAATAACCATAGTGGCCCTTTATATCTTCTTAAATATTTTCTAAAAATTGTTATTTTTAAGTCAGATGTACATAGAATGTATTTTGCATAAATTTGCAAAAACCAGAGATTGTTTTAAACAATGTTGAATGATAAAGCTAATTGCTCAAAGAATGTTCTAAAAGGATCAATTTATTTTTCTGTTATTAGATGTAGGTTTTTCTATAAAATTAGTCAAAACTACTGTTTATATTCAAGGCCCATTTGTTTAATAGGTTATTATCTTGCTAACGGAGTTCCTTTAAATGTATAAAACTAGAATAGTGATTGGCCACAAGTTTAAAATATTGTTATCTTTATATAAGCTACTTTTTAATGAACTTAGCTTCATTTATCTTTTGTGCAATGTTAAAGATGTAAATACACTATAACTGATATGCAAGGAAAATATTACTCACTGTATTTCTTGTGGGTATTGAAGGTGACTTGGTTTTCAGATGTTTATTAGCTCAAAATACTGAAAGTATATGCTGATCTTCCAGAAACCTTTCTATTTTCACATTTCAAAAGATAAATAAGGACTAATGGTCTGTGAGTAAACATATATATATATATATATATATATATATATATATAAAATCTCTTTTGTTTTTTTCCATCTTTTTTTCTTAATTTTTGACTCATAGCTGCATGAGGAGCAAATGAAAACTTGCTCTTATATATAAGCTTATATATAATATAAGCTTTAAACTTATATTGTGTTCAACCTTAAGGATGTTATCCAAATCTTCCTCTTAGGTTGCTATTTTCACATCTCAATTTCTAATGAATAAAAGCATCTTTACCCATCCAGAGTCTTTTTAATATCCTTAGCCTTTTTGTGGTTGTTGTTTCAGTTTTTATTTAACAGCTGCTACTACTCAGTGAACAAATAATTTCTAGTTGTTACTGATGGATGTGTTTTTAATTGATAACCATAATGATTACACGTTTCTTATATATAGAATGCAAGACAAGAATTTTTAAATTGCCTCATGAAAAGTAATATATACAGTAAACACATAGAAGCATAGATTGTCATTAGGTTTGATCATTTATTTACATGAAATTTCCATAAACAAAATTTTTTTTAAACATCTTTATTGGAGTATAATTGCTTTACAATGGTGTGTTAGTTTCTGCTGTATAACAAAGTGAATCAGCTATAGTATACATATATCCCCATATCCCCTCTCTCTTGCATCTCCCTCCCACCCTCCAAATCCCACCCCTCTACGTGGACACAAATCACTGAGCTGATCTCCCTGTGCTATGCGCTGCTTCGCACTAGCTATCTATTTTACATTTGGTAGTGTATATATGTCCATGCCACTCTCTCACTTTGTCCCAGCTTACCCTTCCCCCTCCCCATTTCCTCAAGTCCATTCTCTACGTCTGCGTCTTTATTCCTGTCCTGCCCCTAGGTTCTTCAGAACCATTTTTTTCTTTTTTAGATTCCATATATATATATGTATTAGCATACAGTATTTGTTTTGCTCTTTCTGACTTACTCTACTCTGTATGACAGACTCTAGCCTCATCCACCTCACTACAAATAACTCAATTTTGTTTCTTTTTATGGCTGAGTAATATTTCATTGTATATATGTACCATATCTTCTTTATTCATTCATCTGGCAATGGACACTTAGGTTGCTTCCATGTCCTGGCTATTGTAAATAGAGCTACAATGAACATTGTGGTACATGACTCTTTTTGAATTATGGTTTTGTCAGGGTATATGCCCAGTAGTGGGACTGCTGTGTCATATGGTAATTTTATTTTAAGTTTTTTAAGGAACCTCCATACTGTTCCCCATAGTGGCTGTATCAATTTACATTCCCACCAACAGTGCAAGAGGGTTCCCTTTTCTCCACACCCTCTCCAGCATTTAATGTTTGTAGATTTTATGAGGATGGCCATTCCGACCAGTGTGAGGTGATACCTCATTATAGTTTTGATTTGCATTTCTCTAATGATTAGTGATGTTGAGCATCCTTTCATGTGTTTGTTGGCAATCTGTATATCTTCTTTGGAGAAATGTCTATTTAGGTCTTCTGCTCATTTTTGGATTGGGTTTTTTTTTTGATATTGAGCTGCATGAGCTGCTTGTAAATTTGGAGATTAATACTTTGTCAGTTGCTTCATTTGCAAATATTTCATCCCATTCTGAGGATTGTCTTTTCATCTTGTTTGTTTTCCTTTGCTGTGCAAAAGCTTTTAAGTTTCATTGGTCCCATTTTTTTATATTTGTTTTTATTTCCATTTCTCTAGGAGGTGGGTCAAAAAGGATCTTGCTGTGATTTATATGATAGAGTGTTCTGACTATGTTTTCCTCTAAGAGTTTTAGTGTCTGGCCTTTCATTTAGATTTTAATCCTTTTTGAGTTTATTTTTGTGTATGGTGTTAAGAAGTGTTCTAATTTCATTCTTTTACATGTAGCTGTCCAGTTTTCCCAGAACCACTTATTGAAGAGGCTGTCTTTTCACAATTGTATATTCTTGCCCCCGTTATCAAAAATAAGGTGATCATATGTGTGTGGGTTTATCTCTGGGCTTTCTAACCTGTTCCATTTATCTATATTTCTGTTTTTGTGCCAGTACCATACTGTCTTGATTACCATAGCTTTGTAGTATACTCTGAAGTCAGGGAGCCTGATTCCTCCAGCTCCGTTTTTCTTTCTCAAGACTGCTTGGGCTATTCGGAGTCTTTTGTGTCTCTGTACAAATTGCCAAATATTTGTAAACACATGAAAAATGCCATTGGTAGTTTGATACAGATTGCATTGAATCTGTAGATTGCTTTGGATATTATAGTCATTTTCACAATGTTGATTCTTCCAATCCAAGAACATGGTATATCACTCCATCTGTTTGTATCATGTTTAATTTCTTTCATCAGTGTCTTATAGTTTTCTGCATATAGGTCTTTTGTCTCCTTAAATAGGTTTATTCCTAGATATTTTTATTCTTTTTGTTGCAGTGGTACATGGGAGTGTTTCCTTAATTTCCCTGTCAGATTTTTCATCATTACTGTATAGGAATGCAAGAGATTTCTGTGCATTAATTTGTATCCTGCTACTTTACCAAATTCATTGATTAGCGCTAGTAGTTTTCTGGTGGTATCTTTAGGATTCTCTATGCATAGTATCATGTCATCTGCAAACAGTGACAGCTTTACTTCTTCTTTTCTGATTTGAATTCCTTTTATTTCTTTTTCTTCTCTGACTGCTGTGGCTAAAA
>NC_041221.1:103880823-103883248 GCF_002837175.3 Physeter macrocephalus
ATTTCTGTTTTTGTGCCAGTACCATACTGTCTTGATTACCATAGCTTTGTAGTATACTCTGAAGTCAGGGAGCCTGATTCCTCCAGCTCCGTTTTTCTTTCTCAAGACTGCTTGGGCTATTCGGAGTCTTTTGTGTCTCTGTACAAATTGCCAAATATTTGTAAACACATGAAAAATGCCATTGGTAGTTTGATACAGATTGCATTGAATCTGTAGATTGCTTTGGATATTATAGTCATTTTCACAATGTTGATTCTTCCAATCCAAGAACATGGTATATCTTTCTGATTTGAATTCCTTTTATTTCTTTTTCTTCTCTGACTGCTGTGGCTAAAACTTCCAAAACTATGTTAATAATAGTGGTGGGAGTGGACAACCTTGTCTTGTTCCTGATCTTAGAGGACATGGTTTCAGTTTTTCACCATTGAGAGCAATGTTGGTTGTGGGTTTATCATATATGGCCTTATTATGTTGACTTAAATTCACTCTATGCCTACTTTCTGGAGGGTTTTTGGAGGGTTTTTATCATAAATGGTTGTTGAATTTTGTGAAAAGGTTTTTCTGCATCTATTGAGATGATCATATGGTTTTTCTCCTTCTGTTGTTAATATGGTTTGTCACATTGATTGATTTGCATATATTGAAGAATCTTTGCATTCCTTGGATAAACCCCACTTGATCATGGTGAATGATCCTTTTAATGTGCTGCTGGATTCTGTATGCTAGTATTTTGTTGAGGATTTTTGCATCTATGTTCATCAGTGATATTGGCCTGTAGTTTTCTTGTTTTGTAACATCTTTGTCTGGTTTTGGTATCAGGGTGATGTTGGTCTCGTAGAATGAGTTTGGGATTGTCCCTCCCTCTGCTATGTTTTGGAAGAGTTTGAGAAGGATAGGTGTTAACTCCTCTCTAAATGTTTGATAGAATTTGCCTGTGAAGCCATCTGGTCCTGGGCTTTTGTTTGTTGGAAGATTTTTAATCACAATCTCAGTGTCAGTGTTTGTGATTGTTCTGTTTATATTTTCTATTTCTTCCTGGTTCAGTCTCAGAAGGTTGTGCTTTTCTAAGAATTGGTCCATTTCTTCCAAGTTGTCCCTTTTATTGGCATATAGTTTCTTGTAGTAATCTCATGATCCTTTGTATTTCTGCAGTGTCAGTTGTTACTTCTCCTTTTTCATTTCTAATTGTGTTGACTCGAGTCTTCTCCCTTTTTTTCTTGATGAGTCTGGATAATGGTTTATCAATTTTGTTTATCTTCTTAAAGAATCAGCTTTTAGTTTTACTGATCTTTGCTATTGTTTCATTCATTTCTTTTTCATTTACTTCTGATCTGATCTTTATGATTTCTTTCCTTCTGCTAACTTTGGGGTTTTTTTGTTCTTCCTTTCTAATTGCTTTAGGTGTAAGGTTAGGTTGTTTATTTGAGATATTTCTCTTTTCTTAAGGTAGGATTGTATTGCTATAAACTTCTCACTTAGAAGTGCTTTTGCTGCATCCCATAGGTTTTGGGTCGTCGTGTTTTCATTGTCATTTGTTTCCAGGAATTTTTTGATTTCCTCTTTGATTTCTTCAGTGATGTCTTGGTTATTTAGTAGTGTATTGTTTAGCCTCCATGTGTTTGTATTTATTACAGGTTTTTTAGTGTAACTGATAACTAGTCTCACAGTGTTGTGGTCAGAAAAGGTTCTTGATATGATTTTAATTTTCTTAAATTTACCAAGGCTTGATTTGTGACCCAAGATATGATCTATCTTGGAGAATGTTCCATGAGCACTTGAGAAGAAAGTGTATTCTGTTGGTTTTGGATGGAATGTCCTATAAATATCAATTAAGTCCATCTTGTTTAATGTATCATTTAAAGCTTGTGTTTCCTTATTTATTTTCATTTTGGATGATCTGTCCATTGGTGAAAGTGGGGTGTTAAAATCCCCTACTATGATCGTGTTACTGTCGATTTCCCCTTTTATGGCTGTTAGCATTTTCCTTATGTATTGAGGTGCTCCTATGTTGGGGGCATGAATATTTACAATTGTTATATCTTCTTCACGGATCGATCCCTTGATCATTATATAGTGTCCTTCTTTGTCTCTTGTAATAGTCTTTGTTTTAAAGTCTATTTTGTCTGATATGAGAATTGCTACTCCAGCTTTCTTTTGATTTCCATTTGCATGGAATATCTTTTTCCATCCCTTCACTTTCAGTCTGTATGTGTCCCTAGGTCTGAGGTAGGTCTGTTGTAGACAGCATATATACGGGTCTTGTTTTTGAATCCATTTAGCCAGTCTACGTGTTTTGGTTGGAGCATTTAATCTTTTTACATTTAAGGTAGTTATCAATATGTATGTTCTTATTACCATTTTCTTAATTGTTTTGGGTTTGTTCTTGTAGGTCTTTTCCTTCTCTTGTGTTTCCTGCCTAGAGAAG
>NC_041221.1:103883576-103990805 GCF_002837175.3 Physeter macrocephalus
TTGATTAACTATTTCCTTTCCCATATTAGGGAAGTTTTCAACTATAATCTCGTCAAATATTTTCTCAGTCCCTTTCTTTTTCTCTTCTTCTTCTGGGACCCCTATAATTTGAATCTTGGTTCAAATGTTTAATGTTTTCCCAGAGTTCTCCGAGACTGTCCTTGATTCTTTTCATTCTTTATTCTTTATTCTGTTCTGCGGTAGTTATTTCCACTATTTTATCTTCCAGGTCGCTTATCCATTCTTCTGCCTCAGTTATTCTGCTATTGATTCCTTCTAGAGAATTTTTAATTTCATTTATTGTGTTGTTCATCATTGTTTGTTTGCTCTTTAGTTCTTCTAATTCATTATTAAATGTTTCTTGTATTTTCTCCATTCTATTTCCAGCATTCTGGAATCTCCATGATCTCTAGAGTTAAGGAGATGTAGCTACGAGTCCTGGAGGCCATGGTGGTACAAGTTCACAGGACAATGTGTGAAAGAGAAGGGAGCTGAACAGAATGAGAACTCCCAACATCTCATGAAAGTCTTCCTCACGGCATCAGACACATAATATTAGTGCATATATAGAGGAAACTAGACATCACTGAGTAAAGAACCACCTGGTTCTTTACTGGAACAATTTTCTTTACCTGGAACAATTACAGGTCTCACACAGAATCAGGAATAGTTCCTGTTCCCAAAGACCATAGTGGAGAACCTCAAAATTCATAGGGAGCTGTGTAGAGTAGGTGTCCCCAACCTTTTTGTCACCAGAGACCGGTTTTGTGGAAGACAGTTTTTCCATGGACCAGGGGGGAGGGGAATGGTTTTGGGATGCTTCAAACACATCACATTTATTGTGTACTTTATTTCTATTATTATTACATTGTAATATATAATGAAATAATTATACAACTCACCATAATGTAGATTCAGTGGGAGCCCTGAGCTTGTTTCCCAATTGATTTATTATGGTCTCTGTGCAGTCAAACCTCTCTGGTAGTGATAATCTGTATTTACAGCTGCTCCCCAGCACTAGCATCACAGCCTCAGCTCCACCTCATATCACCAGGCATTAGATTCTCATAAGGAGCTTGCAACCTGGATCCCTCACTTGCACAGTTCACAGTAGGGTTCATACATCTATGAGAATCTAATGTCACCACTGATCTGATGGAAAGCAAAGCTCAGGGGTAATGTGAGCAATGGGGAGCGGCTGTAAACAGAGATGAAGCTTCACTCACTTGCCCGCCACTCACTTCCTGCTGTGCAGCCCGTTTCCTAACAGGCCATGGACTGGTACTGATTCATGGCCTGGGGGTTGGGGACCTCTGGTGTAGAGTACAAATAATTATACAACTCACCATAATGTAGATTCAGTGGGAGCCCTGAGCTTGTTTCCCAATTGATTTATTATGGTCTCTGTGCAGTCAAACCTCTCTGGTAGTGATAATCTGTATTTACAGCTGCTCCCCAGCACTAGCATCACAGCCTCAGCTCCACCTCATATCACCAGGCATTAGATTCTCATAAGGAGCTTGCAACCTGGATCCCTCACTTGCACAGTTCACAGTAGGGTTCATACATCTATGAGAATCTAATGTCACCACTGATCTGATGGAAAGCAAAGCTCAGGGGTAATGTGAGCAATGGGGAGCGGCTGTAAACAGAGATGAAGCTTCACTCACTTGCCCGCCACTCACTTCCTGCTGTGCAGCCCGTTTCCTAACAGGCCATGGACTGGTACTGATTCATGGCCTGGGGGTTGGGGACCTCTGGTGTAGAGTACTCAGAAGATTATGCCTCAGCAGTGGGAGAAAATATTCCTAGAAGAAATGTTGCTTTGTTTCTACCTAAGAAACTTAAAACTAGACACAAAAAATTAAAGTATAAGAATTACAGGATTACAAAAAATTCAGTTTCCCAGAATAAAGCACAAGAATATGCATAAGAATACAAAAACATTTAGCTCCCAATAATGTAAATTAAAATATCTGATATCTAATCAAAAATTGCCAGGCTTGTAAGGCAATAGCAAAAGCTGACTGATAATGAGAAAAATAAATCAATTAAAATCATCCCAGAAATTTCACAGAGCATAGAAGTAGTAGACAGCAAGAGTAAAACAGTTATTATAACCTCATTCTACAAATTCAGAAAGCTAAAGGAAAGGTTGAATATGTTAAAGACATAGAAGACATAAAAAAGACCCAAATCAAAATTTTAGAGGTGAGGACTACGACATTTGAGACTTTTAAGAAAAGAACTAAGAGCAAGTGAGACAAAATTAATGAGGATGAAAACATAGCAATAGAAACTATCCAAATGAAACTTGGGATAAAAAAGAAAAATTGACTTGTTTATAGTGGGATAAAATACATGTAATTGGAGTCCCTGAGGAAAGAAGAGTTATAAAAACTTTGAAAAAACAATTTTGAAATATAAAAGTTGTTTTATTTCTTAAAAACTTGTTTCTGAAAAAAAACTGATGCAAATTATAAGTCCATAGAACTAAGAAACTCAATGAAACACAGCATATTAAATGTGAAAAGAATTAAACAAGGTGTTCCATAATCAAATTATTTAAAACCAATGATAGAGAGTAAAATCCTAAAAGCATCCACAGAAAATGATTCTTATTTACAGAGGAACTAAGGAAAGCATGACAGCAGAATTTTGTTGGAAAAATCATAAACCAAAATACAGTGGATAAGTATCTGTAAAAATCTTGAAAAAAAAAAAGAAAGAAAAAAAAAGAAACTATAAACTTAAAATTCTAGAAAAAGTGAAAATATCTTTCAAACTGAAAGTAAATTGAAAGCTTTCAGATACACAAAAGTTGCTTAGTTAATTACCAGAAGACTTGAATTATAAGGAAGGCTGACTAAAGCTTTTTAGGCAAAATAAATGATACTTAAATTGGAAACAACCTGGAAAAACACAAAATATGTTTGTTATTATTTACATCATATTATAGTTGTTTACTGTTAAAAGTAAAAATAATAACTATGCATTATGAGGTTTATAAAATATGTAGAAGTAAAGTGAATGATAACCATAGCACAAAGGTCAGGATGGGAGACTCTTATAAGGTTTTTATACCATACATGAAATTGTATAATGACTTGTAACAAAAATCAGTAAGGTCAAGAAGATAAAGAACTGCTTGCAGAGTGTAAATTAATATGCTGCATCTGTCACTGAAATTCTTGATCTTAAAAAAATCAACTGAATTAAGCAGTGATGTAGTAAATTTACCTTGTGGAGCAACTCCTTATCTCATCACATGATAGCATTCTGAGTATTACTGTAATTAACAGAGTTAACAAGGAATAAATTTTAAATAAATATAATTAATGTATTCAAGAAAACAAAGGAAACAATATAAAATATCAGAGATAATTGGAAAACCAAGAGTTCTCACTTTGCACCACTGTACTAACTGAAACATGTGTCCTTGTTTTGCACAGTTCCAGTGACTAGAGAGTTGGGCAATGAAAAGACACAATTCCAAGATGCAAGAGTTTAGTTAACCATACTGTGTAAAATAAGGAATGTCTGCATATAAAAAAAGGATTCAAATGGAAATTATAGAAGTAAATAATATAATGCATCAGATTATGAACTCAGTAGATGGGTATAAAAATAGAATATACAGCCAATGATATTTTACTGAAATGGAAGATAAGTCAATTAAAAAATTACGAACTGAAGCAGAGACAAACAGAGAAAAAATAATAAATAGAAAAGACCATAGAAGACACGTAGATCAGAGTAAAAGGTCTAACATGTTTAACTGGAATCACAGAAAAGCATAAAACAGAATTGAGCAAAACAATATTAGAATAGGCAATGCCTGAGAAGTTTCCAAAATAGATGAACAATATCAAGAAGCTCTGAGGATACCAAACAAGATAAATACAAAGACCACATGCAGGCACATCTAAAAGAGTATTTTTCAAACTTTACGTTCTTAAAAATATTGAAATCCCCAAAGTGCACTGTTTTTGCATGAATTGCATATGTATACATGTTTAATGTATTAGAAATTAAGGCAGAAATATTCAAAATACACATTCATTTAAAAAATACCAATATATTCATTATGCTAATGTAACAGAACATATATTTACAAAATTATAACTATATTTTCCAAACCAAAATATAATTACTGCTATAATTGCTTCACATTTTTGTAAATATCTTTCATATCTGGTTTATTAGAAGATACCTGGATTATCATATCTGCTTCCAAAATCAATCTGTTATATTATTTTGGTAGAAGTATATGAATAAAATCTGGGCTTAAACAATTAAGTTGTAAGAAAATGGAGGAGAATTGGATAAGAATAATCTTTTCAGATAAATGGGGATATTTTTCCTTAGTAAAAAAAAATTGACAAGTATTAGTTTTATAAAGATAGTGATAATATGGAATGTGAACGAATATCACCAAATTTTTTGTATTCTATTACATTCAAATCCAATGACCCAATTTGCACTTTGAATGGATCTTATATCTATGCATTCATCTTGTAAAATCAAGCATTAGTCACTTTGGAATAACAGCCAAGAACAAAAGACAAAGAGAAAAATCTTGAAAAGAGTCAGGAAAAAACCTTCATTGGAGAAATAATATGGAAGAAATCAGAAAACAGTGGATTGGCATCTTTAAAGTGTTGAAAGAAATTTTAAGCACATTCTTCAGCAGAGGTAAAATGATTCCAGATAAAAATATGAAAGTGCATAAAGGATTGTATAAAGTGCATAAAGAGTATTGTAAAGCTTAAATACATGGGTAAATATAAATGGATACTGTCTGCTTAAAATAATAACAGTAGTGTTTTATATGGCCTCAAATATACGTAAGTTAAAATGCATGGCAAGAATGAAACAAAAGAAGTGAGTAGAACCCATGGGAATAAAGGCAAAAAAAAAAAAAAAAGTACCTGCATTACACTTTTATTACTCTCAATATTTGTATAACTGTCATAATGCAAGGAGGCATATATAATCTCTAAGTTAACCACTAAAACCAATTTGAAAACATGGAGAGAAACATTACAAATAAAAAATAATTGATTAATTCTGAAACAGGAAAAAAGAATCTTGAGACATGTATATCAAATTAAAAACCTGTTATAAGATGATTAATTAAAATATAAATACAAATTAACTGAATAAGCCAATGTCTTATATATGAAGCTGAATTTATGGTTATTCTGCCAAAGAATAATGACATTTATTTTGAGTCTTGTTCTTTTTCTTCCAAAGGTAGGGCTTATTCAGTATTTCACTCCTTACTTATTTACACATTTTTATGCACATGAGGAGAATATACAGCTATTTATAATAATGATTAATATATTTAAAATGCCATGCTAGATAGTTGGAGAAATAATGCATATACAAAAATAACTATGATATTACAAGGCAGAACATGTTATATGCAGTAAAGATTGCATCAATGTTTTTCTACATATAGTTTAAGACTACTGCCATCCTATACAAAAAAAGGTTGATGACGTTAAAGGTACAATCTTGCCTTGAACTAGAGTTCTCTTTTTTTGCAACAAATGTTTAGGTTGACTTGGAAGCTGAAATTTACATCTTTAAAAATGGCTTTAAGTTAACTAAGTGCACTAATGAAATTAGAAACCGTTTCAAGAGAGTCTCAAATTTTGCTGCAAAGCCTAATCATGCACTTTAATGCAGCTTATTTTTTTTGTTGTTGTTATATTTTCACATTGGTTTATGGTCAGACATTTCAGTAGCTAACTCCTTATTCATCCTGATTATCTTATCCTCTTCTGGAACTAAATCTAAAATGACATATGGTCAGGCGAATTTTCAATTTCAGTTGCAAACTTGTTCACGGGAACTTTAAAAAAAAACACATGAATCTTTCAGAGTAAATTAGAGTTAAGAAAATCTTCACCAAAACTGCTGCTAGTAAAAAGTCACTTATAAAGAGATCTCACTGCAATAATGGCGTATGTAGAGACTAAAGAAGATCCCTTATTTTCCCAGGAATAAATAATACTTTATAAAATTGCTTTCACATCTGGCAGTATTAATAAACTTTCAATTAAATTAATTTTGAAATGTCTTTTTTTGCTAATCACTTATTATTAATAGTAAGAAAGTACTGTAAAAAAAAACCAAAAAATTCACTTTTTTATATTGTCTATTTATTTTTATGCCATTGTAAGGAAAGTATCATTATTATCATTTTATAGGTGAGGAAACTAGGGCTTAGGTACAGTAAGGCAGATAATGTCAGCTTCCTAATATGTAACCAGAGTGAAAATTTAAATGACAATCTGAGTTCATTGTGTTGATTTTTACCTGTCAATTAAATGACATGTATGAAGAATAACAAGTCTGTGAGCCAGAAAATAGCAATAGAAATTATCTAAATAACTCACATTTTAATGATAGAGAGAATGTGATGTATCTAAAATAAAAACCAATTTTTACCCTATAAGTATTATATAATTCAGTTAAATAGAAAAACTAACAAGAACGAAAACACATTTTTTTCAATAAAAAGCAAGGAAATAAATTTATAGCTACCTCTTTTTTTTTCAAATTCAAAATTCATTTATTGTAAAAATTAGAAAACTAAAAACAAAGAAAACCTCTTTAATCTGATAAAATGATAGCAAACATCCTGTTTAATGGAGAAATACTAAAAGCTTTTTCCTGAAGTTAGGAACAAGAGAAGGATGCCAGCTATCAACCCTTTCTATTCAACAGTGTACTAGAGTTCTATGATGTAAGACAATCAATCAACCAAGCAACCAAAAGAAAATAAAAATATAAGCAATGAAAAGGAACTGATAATAGTTTTTATTTGCAGATGTATGTTATGCTAAAAGTCCAAAATAATATACAAATAGAAAAAATAAAATTAATAAATGAATTATACAGCTACCTCTTAAGTGAGATATTTTCTGGATCACTGGTTTTGAAGGGCACAGCTTTTGATAAGTCACTAGTTGAACATGCAGTACATTTGTCATGTAAGAATAAAAAGGAAATAAAAGTAGAAATTCCAGGGAATAAGTCAGGGACAAAAAGAATCCTCTTTCTGTAGTTCAATCAATGAAAATCTTAATGTAAAGTAGATATGCATGGAGATATGCAAGGAAAGAGGTCTAGGAATTCGAGACTACAGTAAACTCAGGGATATGATACAGTCTCAGGTATTTCTGACATATCTAACAGTCATCATGATCATGAAAATAATGATAAAAATAACTACTATTAGGAGGGATACCTATCATTGAACCCAACTTAATGCAGTCTTAAGAATATAGGTTCTTGAGTCCGAAGGCCTAGTTTTGAATAAAGCTCTGACACATATTATTTCTGCAACACGAATAAAGTTTCAATTAAGTTAATTCTGAATTTTTTTTATTTTGATAATCATTTATTATTAATAGTTAAAAAATATTTACTAAGCATTACATATCTGTCCAAATCACTTCACTTTTTCTGTCTCAACTCCCTAATTCTTGAAAGCATCAATCCAGCCAAAGTACTCAGGTGACTTGTCTGGGTCTCACTGGAAAAAACAAGACTAAATATTTACAACAAATTCACTGTTTTTGAGACCTCAGCCTAGCATAAAAGGAAGAAAGCTTGAAAAATCCTTTTTAAATTTAGACTGTAAAAATATGAGATATCACTTCACATCTGTTAGAATGTTTATACTCAGTAAATTGTTATACTATAAAGTGGACCAATATCTAACTAGAAGTCAGAAGGCTTGTTTTCTAGACTTTCCACTTCTAGTCAACTTCTCTGACTCTTTGAAGAAATAATCCTGCTTGAAATGATAACAATGCCCGTATTTCTCACTCTTCAAGAATCCCTGTTTTTCTCCTTTTTCTTCTCTCCTACTTAAGAGGGCAGAAGGAGAGTTGTGTTTTATCTACACTCTGATTTTGTGTCTAGAAACATCTGTGGAGATGGTAGACATTGATTTGGTTCCATTTCTGAAGCTAAAAAAATGTACCTTTTATCTGATCAAAGGGAATAAGATATTCACAGTGATCCCTGCTGGCTTTGACTCCAAATTATTCATGCAGACAAAAGGTAATAAAAGGTTCAGATACTTTGTAGGTTACTTAACCTAAAACTTTCATATTTTAAAAGAGAAAAACGTGGCCCCCAAGATTAAGCATATAGAATTTCTGAATGGTTAGTGAGAAATCAAGGTCACAGCTATTGAGTAGAAGGTCTGGAAAGGGTCTCCTGAGTTTTAGTTAATAATGGTTCCATTTTTCTCAATGTATCCTAGTTACTGATAGTAGAAACATACTGCCACAGACTAATTTTAAAATAAATTAATATGTGTGTATGTGTACATACTGTAAAATGATACCATAAATTATAAATTAGACATTTTTGAATTCTAAAGATCCACCATTATTTGAATTTATAAAATTGAAAAAAGATAGTATGCATAATAAAACTCCCCAATAAATACTTATTAAATGAATGGAGGCACTGTGTATCAATGCTTCTTAGTAATGTTGTATGCAATACATGGAGAAATTTGGAAGCATATCAAGATTTCATAAAATGTGAATTAAAGACATGTATTCTAGCAGCATCATATTTTAACATGAATAGAATAGAACCTTTTCAAAATTCAAAACAAACATTATTTGGGAAAACTTTGTATTTTTCTTAAGTAGATTATTAAAAGTTAAATTATAAAATTTTAAAGCCAGTCATTTAACTTAACTTAACTAATAATTGTAAAAAGTTATCAACATTCAGATACATATAACCTGTGGAGTTGTGTATATTTTGGCTATATAGAAATAAGAGCAATTAAATATCTTCTATTATAGCCATTTAATTTAAAATAATAATCCACAAGTATAGAATTGTTTATATTTTAATTAAAATTCTTAGTAATTAAGATATAATAGTTTCCAAAATATATCTTCTATCTGAATCATCACAAAAATAAATGAATGTTAAGACTACTTTTTAAAATTTATTTTTAGTTTTCCAGCACTTGATAACATATTTAATCTCTGATGTACTTTAGAATTTCCTTTTCACATATCTCTACCACATATTATTTAAATGAAGTAAATAAAATTTCAGGTAAGATTTTGATTATAGATTCTTTCACTTCCCATTGAAAAGCTTATTAAAAAGATAATAAGATGGAAATTTAAATACCTTTGAAACTGAAAATATCAATACAAATCATCCTGTTTTCGGTGGACTTTCTACCTTCCAAGGAATGATGAAGAAGTACTGACATTTAGGAGGTGAACAGGCAAGAAGAAAGAATTTTTATCTCTATCCATACTTTAAATTATTCACAGAACACATGAAATTACATCATGTCCCATAATGTGCAAGATCAGATTTTAAAAATCACATGTATTGGTCCCTAATACAAAAAAGTGTTTTTATCCTTAACTTGTATTTATTAAACTCTAAAAAATCAATAAAAGATTTTGTCATACAAAAACAGGCAAAGACCATGGCCAGATGATAATCTGAACAGAAACGCAAATTGCTAGCAAACATGAAATATTCAACCTGCTAGTATTAAAATCATTCAAAAGTAAGGCAAAATGAAGATAATTTTTTAGGGCTCTTTTTTTTTGTTTCTTTTATGAAGGCATGATGAAACACATATTCTTACATACAGATACTGGGATTCTAAAACATAACTTTCTGGAAAGCAATTAGACATGTATATCAAGAATCTTGAACTAGATACACTTTTTTGGTTCAATAACTTCATCCTAT
Source organism: Physeter macrocephalus (assembly GCF_002837175.3). Classification (NCBI taxonomy): domain Eukaryota; kingdom Metazoa; phylum Chordata; class Mammalia; order Artiodactyla; family Physeteridae; genus Physeter; species Physeter macrocephalus. Next base: position 103,893,348 of record NC_041221.1, read on the forward strand.
AAATCATTTAAAAAGTCATTTCAAGAAAGTGAAAGGGATTTATATTCTATAATGTTCCTACATGTTGGAAAAACATCTAAATGAAAGAAAGAAAGAAAGAAAGAAAGAAGAAAGAAAGCTAAGTAAATTGTTATTCATAATTGATAATATCAGTATTTTCAAATAATTTGTGTTGCTATTAGTAAATTTATTTAAAAATGAAATGTAGACAAGAGAAGGAAGAGAGAGAACAGCATTTCAGATAGGATACTAACTTTCTTAAATTGCAAACTTTATAAAATATTTAAGCACAAGAATGATAACATCGCCCAAAGCAGTATGGTATTGCCATAAAAAACAGACACATAGGTGAGTGGAAAATAATAGAGAACCCAGAAATAAATTCACAAATATATGGTCAACTAATTTGTGATAAAGTAGCCAAAAATATACAATGGGGAAAGAACAGTCTTTTCAATAAATGGTGTTGGGAAAATGGACAGCCCCATGCAAAAGAATGATATTATACCACTACCAAAAACCATACACAAAAAATAACCCAAAATGGATTAAAGACTTGAATATAACACCTGAAGCCATAAAACACCTAGAAGAAACATATAACTCCTAGAAGAAAACACAGGTGGTAAACTCCTTGATATCAGTCTTGAATATGATTTTTCAGATTTGACAAAAACAAAGGCAACAAAAGCAAAAATAAACAAGTGGGACTACATCAAACTAACAAACTTTTGCACAGCAGAGGAAGCCATCAACAAAATGAAAATGCAACCTATTGAATGAAAGAAAACATTTGCAAATCATATATCTGATAAGGGGTTAATATCTAAAATATACAAAGAACACATACAGCTTAATATCAAAAGAATAAACAATCTGATTTTAAAATGGGCAGGGGATCCCAATAGACCTTTTTCCAAAGAAAACATACAGATGGCCAACAGGTACAAAAAAATATGCTCAACATCTCTAATCATCAGGGAAATGCAAATCAAAACCTCAATGAGATATCACTTCACATCTGTTAGAATGTTAGAATGTGGAGGAAAGGAAACCCTTGTGCACTGTTGGTGGGTACGTAAATTGGTGCAGCCACTATGGAAATCAGAATGGAGGTTCCTCAAAAAATTAAAAACAGAACTACATTTTGATCCAGTATTTCCTCCTCTGGGTATTTATGTGAAGAAAACAAAAATACTAACTCCTAAAGATATATTCACTGCTACGTTCATCACAGCGTTATTTACAACAGCTATGATATGGAGCAACCTAACTGTCCATTTACGGATGAATGGATAAATAAAATGTGGTATGTAAACATGATGCAATATTATTCAGCCATAAAAAAGAATGAAATCTTGCCATATGCAACAACAAGGATGGACCTGGAGAGCATTATTTTAAGTAAAATAAGTCAGACTGAGAAAGATGAATACTGTATGAATTTACTTATAAAAGAAAAAAATGAAAAAAGAAAGAGTTCAGAGGTGGGGGATGGGAGCTGAACAAAATGGGTGAAGGGGATCAAAAGGTACAAACTTCCAGTTATAAAATAAATAAGTCATGGGAATGTAATGTACAGCATAGTAACTAAAGTTTATAATACTGTATTCCATATTTGAAAGTTCCTAAGAGTTCCTAAATCTTAGAAGTTCTCATCACAAAGAAAAGAAAATTTGGCAACTATGCATGGTATTGGATGTTAACTAGACTTATTATGGTGATTATTTTGCTAATTATACAAATATCAAATCATTGTTGTACCCCTGAAATTAATATGTCAATTATATTTCAATAAAAAATTTAAAACATAAAAATAAATAAAACAGTGCCTGGCATTTAGTAAGCCCTCAAAACAAAATGAAACATAAAGAATAACATTGCTTTTCTAGTGAAAAGCTTGTGATTTTAATTTATAGAAAACTTTATTTTTACATTTATTAAATTTATTACAAGTATTTATATAGTTCAGTATTAAAAAGTTAATAAAATTAGTGGTACACAGTTATGGAAACAATGAATTCATTAATATTCATTTTAATGAATATTAAAATCAGTTGTAATGAAGTACGAAAATCTGTTTTATATATAATTGCAAAGAGAATATATTAAAATAGTTTTAATAATAATACACCCTTCATCTTGATTTATGATATAAATAAAACTGGAAAAGTGATTAGATAAGATTAGTTGAAAATACAGATATAATATTGCCTTTGCATATATAGAGTTTGGACACACTTTAAACATTAAACTAATAAAGAAATAGTAAGGCACTATTTCATACACAAAAATCCACAGGATTTACACTTCCTATTCTCTAAAAAAGATGAAAGCAAGCAAAAGAGAGGAAAAAGAGACTGAGAGAAAATAATGGAAATATGGGGAAAGCATAAAACAAGGTTACAGAAATATGAACATATCAATTAACAAAATAAATATACATTCAAAAAGACTGTACATTGAAATGACATCTGAATACTCATTAGTCAGTTTCTTCTTCCTACCTATATAACTAAAATCTCAAGGGAAAGAAAAATGCAAAGAAACATACTAAGAATCAAAATGAAGATGAAAAATTACATGTCCAGATGGGGGTGTGTGGAATAACTAACACCTGTCTCTAATAACCTACCAATCTAATAACACACCAGTCTATTTTTGTTGTTCTAGTCTTAATTTTTGGTGTTTTCCAAATTTTTAGTAATGAGCATATGCAATTTTTAAAATCAGAACAAAACAATCCTATAAATATAAATTTGTTCAATATCCCTTGGTGTAAAAAATAGGTATTTCCCACATAAAAATCAATCGAAGCCTGATCTCTCATTTACAGGGTGGAAAGATATTCAATATCTGTTAATATTTGGGAGACCTTTGGACTCTGAAGTCTAGTCCAGACTAGAGAAATTTGGGAAGGTCATTCTTATATTCAGTTTTTTCTTAACTATTGAGATTCTCTAAGATTTTGTGGTCCCTTTTGAAGAAGGGTATCTTCACTACCTCATTCTAAGTTTGGACTGGGAAGTATTCTGCCATATATATACAGCCTCCTTACCCAAGACACATAGTTTTACCATGAGAATAGGGCTCAAATTTCCCAAATCCAAAACTTCCCATGTTAGTCTCAGGGAAGCTAAATTTTGTTTAATTTACTAAGGGCCACTTTGCCCTTATTCAATACACAATACCAGTTAACATTCAGTCCCCAACCCCAGAGTGGGGGATGCTTATAAACTTAGGAAAGGGAGACTCACCTGTCAGATGGATGAGGGACACAATATGGTACAGAGTCAGTCATACAAGGCATCTGCAAGTCAAAGTCCTGTAAGACCCGTCTATTTGATGGAATTTGGGGAGGTCCTGGGAAAAATGGGCAGGAGAGAGGCACTCAGGGCCTTTGGAGTAGTGACTATTAATAATACCTGTGGAAATACTTTCATAATATAATACTCAGTATCCACACGTACTTGTTGGAGATCAATTTTTCCCATCCATCTTGGACTGAGAAACTTAATTCCCTTGAATGAGTCTGAAAAACAGTCAATCACTGAAATAAAAAGCAAAACCATTGTACCAATCAAGTCTTTTTAAAATCTTACTAGCTTACTCTGATTTATTTTGCAAATGATAAAATAGACAACCCCAAATTTAATTTAGATGTCATTTATAATAACTCCCTAACTTTCTGTTTAAAACTTAGATGCGATTTACATGGTAGTGGGATTACAGCATCTGATTTTTCTGTCATATATAAGGTAATATTAGAACACTCAACTATGTCTATGTTCACCTGAAAATAATGTTTCTATTCACAGTTATTTTAGATTTTCCTGCTGAATTACAAGTGTAGTCTAAAATGAAAGCGTAAAAGTTTTTAGGAACATAATTTTAAATATTCATTTCATGTCATAATAGTGTTTGTAAAAATCAGAATATTTTGAGACATTATTCAATTGTTTATCATTCAGTGTTTGTGTTGTTCCTATGAAAGATGAAAATGTCTGTTGGTACCTCCACATCCCTTAACTTCAAAATGGAACAATTTCAAATGATTGAACATAATGTGTGTCTAACCACGAAGAATCTAGAGTGAGGTGTGATATGGGATCCCAGAACAGGATAAGAAAGGGTGAATTTTATTAATAATTTTTCTCTTGAACCCAGTCTGTCAATTTAACCTCACTGTTTCCCTAGTATTGATATTGGTACCAGTGTGATTAATGATATAGGAGTTAATATTATCTAGATAGATCAGCAAATGTATAATAACAGAATTTCATAGAAAAATTACCTTAAAATAAATATAAACTTACACTTACCCACCTAGGTAAAAACAAGAAAAAAGCATAGATTATATGCTTAAATCTAAAATAAATGTTTAGAATTTTAATAAACCATCCTCCTTTTTACATGTTTTAATTCTCTTTTCTCTCGGTGTTCCAAATATATTCTTTGAATTTTACTTTGTCGCTGATGACAAATTACAAAAATAACAACTGACCCTATGACCGCCAATTAAGGCAAACTCTAGGCAACCTGACACTTTGGTTCATTTTCATGAAAAAAAAAAAAAAAAAAAAACATAACGGGAGAGTAAATCAGGCTGAAATTAATAGCATAGACATGTAATTTCCTTAAAGATTTTGCATATCTAGAGCCTATAAATAGGTTACATGCAAAATGTGTACTAAAATAATGTGGCTCAAGATAACACAGCTTCAGCTTTACTATCCTGCAGTATCATGGCAATGATCTAATAGACTTAACCTGAGAAAAAATGTTTTATATAAACTTTTCATTTTTCTTAATGCTCCATTTTGCCTCAAAGCATCAGAAGCATGCACAACAACATAAATCCTAGTTACATTTGAGTGTTGTTGAATTAAAATGCAAATGTCTAGGAAACTAAATGTAAATAAGTCAGAATCTCCTGGTAATATGCTCTAGTCTGTTTCAGTGTCTAAGGTCTGGTCTGATAATCTCTGCCTAAACCACAGAAACTCGAGAGAATTTTTTGTATTTTAATGTATATAAGAGTGCTTTGCTATCAGGAGTACAGTGTCCATTTTTGTGTACAGAGATATTTTTAATGTGTATTTCCTGGTCTCAACACTAATGGTTCTGTTTCAATAGCCAGTGAACGTAGCCAACAAACAGCATGGATTATATATAGGCTTCTGCCAGTATACATGTTCAAGACCCAGCAAATGTTAGGGCCAGGACTGCTCATGGTGACATCATTAAAAGAATGAAAACATGAGAGTGACTCAGGGTCACTATCCTGTCATGGAAATCAACTGTGCTTGTCTAGTGAATGGGTTCTAGAACAATCTACTTAGGGTGATGGAAAGGTTACACATACCCATCTTCCTACATGACCCTTGACGTAAAATTTTGAGGTTTTTCTAAATTATATCTATGTCTAACATAGACCATGTGACACAGTAGAATTTATCCCAGTCACGGATGAATGGCTCCATGCTGCAGCCATGCCTATATCCAGGTTGCAGAAAACTAATGAAAGAAACAGAGAAGAAAGTATACAATGTCTTTATGAATCCAGGGACTTCAACTTCAGTTGAGTTCTCAGTGCTGCTAATTAGTCTTCATTTTCATGGTTTGTTCTCATTCACATTCTACCCATCAGTATATCAAAAGTTTTTCTCACACCTTTGAATGCCAATTCTTTTGCCTCATCCTTCAGTCTTAAGGACGACTTTCCTTAACACTTCCTTCTAAGAATGAGAAAAGTGTCAGAGGAGATATTACCAAATGCTCTAGATACAAAGGGAAACACCTACATTTCCATACAACACGTCTCCTTCTGAATACCATTCCTTCACATATTCAAAAGGGTTTATCAAACTATTAAATTTTCAATCCTTTCCTCTCTCTCTCTCATAGTTCTTTGTCATTAGTTTCTGGCATAAAAATAAATATTACAAAAACTTCCTTTAATCCTACATACTCCTCAAGGATATTTGTATAGGTTTTCTCTATTTCCCAACCTTCCCTTTATTCTTCATGCACTACACATTTCTTAGTTTCTTAGTCTATAGAAACTACTCTTATCTAAGACACCAATCACTCTTTCCTAGTTCTCACTTTAGACCTCATTTGAATTTAGACAGTATTTGGCACGGCTAACCATTCTTCTTCCATAAGTCACTATAAATTCTTGCCTTCTATAGCACCATACTCCTACTTTTCTTACTAGATATTTGACCCCCTTTTTCATTCTATCTTCTGGTTATGTTTTTTCTTTGCCATTTTAATTTAGGAACATCTTGGAGATCAACTTCGAGTGCTCTTCAGATCTCATACATCTCCCTATATAATCTCATCAATCATATATATAACTGTAGTTATCAACTACAGCAAGGGTCAGCAAACATATTCTAGAAAGAGCAAGAAAGTAAATAATTTAGGTTTGTGAGCAATATGATCTCTGTCTCACCTATTCAACTCTGCTCTTGTGGTATGAAAACAGCCATAGACAATACATAAACAAAGTCTATGTTGTGTTCCAATAAAACTTTATTTACAAAACAATTGGCAGACCAAATCTGTCCTACAGGTAGTATTTTGCACACTAGTGTACTATAATCTTGTAATTCACAAAATTTATGAGCTTCAGAACTGAATTAGTGAAATAACCAGACACATGATTCATTTTACTTTAGTCAGCCCCATCTTTTTCACTCATTGTGCTAGAAGCAGTGATCTCATTAGTTCTTTCCCGTTTAAAAGCCTTACATATCTCCTAATTTGCTTAAACATTGAACATGGTTTACCCATAACTGTCACTGCTTCTCTTGGACCTAACTGTTGCCATTTTTATATTTCAACCTATTCTTGAACAATAGTGGGAATCTTTCTTATCTGTCAACTATTTGCATGAAATTTTATCTGTTTTCATTGAGGGATCATCTGCTTTTTATTCTTTTCTTGTCTTTTACTTTTAAATTTGTTTTTTGTTTTTGTTTTCTTAATTCCTAATACAAACCCTTGTATATAATGACCATTTAATTATTTCTTTGCAAATGAATAAATTTTTATTATACATTTTATAGAAATATTTAACTTTTAGAAGTCCATAAAATCTAATAAACTCACACAAAATACATTAAGATTAAGCTGTAATACTTACCTCGCTATTAATTAAGGGTGATACTGGAAGGCTGAGTTCCTAGACACACTTATGTAATTGTTCATTATTCTATGTTAATCAGAGTATACCTCTTTATGCAAAATGTTTAATATTTTAGTAATTTTAATATTTAAAACCATTTTTAATACTTCTGAAATTTTTACTGGGAAAGATAAGAAGAAATTTGGTATTAATTCATTAACTCTATGCAGTTAATTTTAATTATATAAAATTTATTTCCATTTTTATGCAGCCAAACTGGAAAACTAAAATAGCATTTTCTGTAAAGAATTTTTCTTTTTTTATTACTGTTAAGAACATCTTAGTTTTGTATAACATCAATTGCTTGAATGTTCAATAAAATAAAATGTGTTAATTTTTTTTCACTTTACAATCATTTTAAATTTATTATTTGGAAGTTCCAATTTATGTTATCATTACAAATCTTCCAAGAATTTATAAAGTTTCATACACGGTGGTACAATAAATAACTACTATGTGTTCAGAATATTCCAAATTTCTATTTGTACTTTATCCTGGTATTTTGATTTAAAACGTATTTCAAAAGTGGTTAACACAAGGAGTCCATAAAAACCTGGGTAATGTTGTCTGTCTAGCTAGATAGGCAGTTGCCCACAAACTGAAATTTAACATCATCAGTTAATTATCATTTAGGCTTTGGTTCCCAGAATTGCCCTATAAATTTAATTTGTTTATTATAAATAGATTAGAATTGAGTACGCTAACATATTCTGGCAAAGTCACAAGAGACTAACATTTAAAACAGTATACCCACATATTAATTTACAATGAGAGTCACAACTGCTAGTTAAACTGGTATTTAACTTGCTATTTCTCTTGACAAAGAAACTTCATAAGAATAATATTTGGTGAGCTTGAAAACAGAATATGGGGATTCTTTACATGAGTTGAATGTTCAGTAGGACTAGGCCATGATTTACTTATGGATTAATACTCACAAGAAGGTAGCCAGCCCGAAGGAAGAATATGTTGCTTTCTTAGGAGAGTACATAATTTTTTAACATTTATTAGATTATATTGAGACCTCATTAGACATATGTTCCTCCTATTTGCCTGCAAGCTCCTCAAGCACTTTTAAAAATCTGTCCGTAAAACAGAAAAATAACTCTAGCAGCCAATCCATAAATGTTGAACTAAGCTTGATGGTTCTAAAATGGGCTCACAAATGTTAGCATCCTGAAATCTTCTACACATCATATTCTTTTTTAGAATTCACAATTCCATTTAAATATTATAGACTCTGAAGTCTTGGGGCAAAGAAATCATTTTTACACTGTTTATGCCAAAATTTCAGTAGCATATTTAATCATGGGATCATTTTTTTGTTGGGCATCTAATAAATAGAGCTCACAACACAATAATCAATTGGTTGGATCTGCCTCCGGGTTATGCTTTTTAAGGATATATTTGCTTGTATTTAGGATATTTAATATAAATTTAATATATTCATTTTCTCTTAAAAAAATGTTGATTTGCGATACTGAGTCCACATCCAGCATGACAACAATCAGATGGAGCTGACTATTAGCAACTTTTAGAAAGAAAATACAGAGAATAAGAATAAACTTTCATGTTCACCAGTTCTTAGCACTCCTAATTGTATAGTATTTGTCCAGACTCATTCACTTATGATATTGTCTGATAACTGTGTTTGTGACCCCTGTAATTCAATGATATCAGTTAATAACGTTTTTCATGGTACTAGATTTTTTAAACAACGCAGTAGATAATCTCTAAGATTTCTTAAAGCATCAAAGATATGACTACATAAAGCTTGAGTTTTCTTTAATTAGAAATTATGGCATACTCGCTAAGTCTGATGTAGACTTATTTTGCCTGGACTACAAAACCAGGTTGATCTTTTCTTTGTAAATACAGTGAAATAATCAAAAATGATGGAATTCCGTAGGGAGGCAAGGAAAAAAGCATGCTGTAACAGTGATTGAGGATCCCAGAGTAGCTGCCTGAGACAACTGCTAAGGCTTCTTTTATCAAGGAGTTTCTGCTAGTCTCAGATAAGTACTTTGTTCTTAGCTTCAGAGGATAGAGGTAAATTATGAAGATGAACTTGGGTACATAGTCCTCTGTGTTAGTTAAGGTTAAGACCAGAGGTCTCAAGCATGGAGGTTGAATGCTTAGCTGTCTGTTTTATCTTTGGTTATGATCCAGTCATGTGGGACTTTGAGAATCTTAAAACTGTTGATTAAAATGTATGTCATATCTAACAGCATAAGAAAATGTGAAAGAAATGAATGTAGGCATGCAAAAGAATTGAATAGATAATAGTCACTCTTTAAATCAAAATATATAATGAGGTAAGTGGAATTGATTTTGTTATTATCCTTTTTTCTTACCTCCAGGTAAACTTTGTTAAAAATCAGATAAGTGTTGCAGGATTAATTTGTTTTCTGTTGGAAAAAAAAATTGCTATTCTAATTATGGAAATATTTTTCACAGTTCAGCAGCTGAGATATGAGAGAGGACAGACTAAAAGATGACAAAAGAACAGTCAGGTATTCTGGAGGTAAATCTAACAGACTCATCCTACATTTTTCATCCTTCCTGCTTTTTGCCTTTTTGTTCTCTCCTCCCTCCCTCCCTCCCTCTGTCCCTCCTTCCTTTCCTCCTCTTTCTTTCCTTTTCATCGTTGCTTCTTTTGTGTCTCTTATTTTGTTACACTACTTAAGACTAGATGTTTCCTGTGTGTCAGAACTGGTTTGGGGCATTGACAGTGAGATTGTGCCTTGCACGCATTTAAGAAAGTATTAGAAATGGCACATTCAAGGCTGACCAACTGCTATATACCTCATCTGAAATTTAGCACATACAGAAAGGCCTCTGGTTAGAATCCAGGGACTACGTGTTCCCATTTTATCTTTGGCTGTTATGAATGACCCAGAATTGTTTTTGAAAAGAAAGGAGGCTGAAACCTGCAAGTTTTCAGTATTTCCAGAAATGGGACAATAATAGTTAATTTAAGTAGTGCTGTTGATCAATTCAATAATTTAGTTTGAATTGTCACTTTTGGTAAGAGTTCATTACTTTCAACACAATTGGACTGTAAAGTTAAAAAAATATACATATTCATTAAAACAGAAGGAATATTAGCCCTATTTTACCTTTGAGTTACATAAATAAGTACTCAAAAACAGCAGGATGCTTATCAGACATAACTATATATGATACAATGTTATGGATTATAGGATGAGGTAAAGGGAACATTCTTTAATGAGAGAGATGGTTATATACCTGTCATAATCTCAATTAAATTTGTCACTCCTCACTTAATAATAGTTAAAATCTGAATACATAATTATTGCTATTTAAAACTAATTTTTTAATACTGACCTTTAAACTTGACCAAATATTAAGAAAAAATTAGCTACTTGGATTATGTGAGATTTTATAACTGACCCTACTTTAACAAATAATTGATACACAAACAAATAATTGATGAAAAGCAGTAATGGTGGCTTGCCACATAAATAATTAGGATATAATTACTTTCAAATAATTATTTTCGAATAGTAGTTTTCAAAACCAAAGAGCATATTAGTTTAAACATTCATAGATCAGTATTTCAATTTGAGGTTAAACTTTCTTCAGTCCCTAAAATGAAATCCCATATGAATTTAATTTAGATGCTGTTATTAAATATTTTATGGAATAAAATTCATTATATTTATTTTAATGAAGTTGAAAGTATACAACCAAGTCTTTGTTATACTTGAACATAATTTAACTGTGAATAGAGTTATATGTAGGGCATGGAAGAGGTTATGACTTAAATGTGCTTTTAAGTTCTTTTATTGAGGCAAAATTCATATAATATTAACCATTCTAAAGTGAACACCAAAGTGGCATTTAGTTTATTCACACTGTTGTGCAACTACCATTCTATCTAGTTCTGTTATAGACTGAATTGTCCCACCAAATTCATATGTTGGAGCCATAAACCTCAATGTGACTGTATTTGGAGAGAGAGCATTTAAGGAGGTATTCAAGGTTAAATGAGGTCATAGGTTGTGGCCCTAATCCAATAGGACTGGTGTCCTTATGAAAAAAGGAAGTTAAACCAGGAGTGTGCATGCACAGAAAAAAGGCCATGTGAAGACAGAGAGAGAAGGTGGCCATCTGCAAGCGAAGGGGAAGAATCTCACTAGAAACCAACACTTGCCTGCATCTTGATCTTGGACCTCCAGCCTCTAGAACTGTGAGAAATAAATTTCTATTGTTTAAGCCACCCAGTCTGTGGTATTTTGTTATGCAAGCCTGAGTGGACTAATATAAGTTCCAAAATATTTACATCATTCTAAAAAGAAACCACATACCAATTAAAGTTATCCCCTATTCCTTCATTCCCCCAGTCTGTGGTAACCACCAATATATTTTCTATCTCTATGGAGTTACTTATTCTGGATATTTAATATAATATGAATATTGTATGTGAACTTCTTTGTCTGGCTTTCTTCATTAACATAACTTTTTTGAAGTTCATCCATGTTGTCACATGCTTCAGTACTTTTTATGGGTTTAACTGTGTCCCCAAACAAGACATGTTGAAGTGTTAATCTTAAGTAAAACAGAATGGGGACTTATTTGAAGATAGAGCCACTGCAGATGTAATTATTTAAGGTAAGGTTATACTGGAGTAGAGTGGACCCTTAGTCCACTAGGACTGGTGTCTTTATAAGAAGACAATGTGAAGATACAGGGAGAGAACACCATGTGATGACAGAGTCAGAGACTGAAATTACACACTACAAGTCAAGGAATGCCAAGGATTTCTGGCAATACCAGAAGCTAAGAAACAGGCATAGAAATGGTTCTCTCCTAGAGATTTTGAGAGAGTGTGGCCTTGCCAACTTCTTGATATCTTCTAGCCTCTAGGACAGTCAGAGAATAAATTCCCATTGTATTGGGTCACCCAGTTTATGGTACTTTGTTATGGCAGCCCTAAGAAATTAATACAGATTTTGATACTAGAAAGTAGGTTGCAGCTATACAAATACCTGAAAATGTGGAAGTGGTTTTGGATTTGGGTAACGGTAATGAATGGAAGAGTTTTGAGGTGCATAATAGGAAAAAACCTAGATAGCCTTGAAAAGACTGTTCATAGAAATTTGGATGTTAACAATGATTCTAGCAGTCTCAGGAGAAAAGGAAGGCTATAGAGGAAGCTTCTATCATCTTAGAAAATACATATATGATAGTGAACAGAATCATAGAAAAATGAATATTTTAAGTTCTTAGATGAGTTCTTAGAAAAATGAATATTAAAAGTTCTGATGAGATCTCAGATGGAAATGAAGAACATGTGATTGGAGACTGGAGAGAAGATGATCCTTGTTATAGTGGCAGAGAACTTGGATGAATTATGTTCTACTGTTTTGTAAAAAGTAGAATTTGTAATTGATGAACTTGGATATTTTCCTGAGGGGATTTCCAAGCAAAGTGTGGAAGGCCTGGACAGGTTTCCCCTTGCTGCTTATAGAAAAATGTGAGAGGAAATATAAATTGAAGAAGAAACTGCTAGGCAAAAATGAGCCTGCACTTGATGATTTATAAAATTATCAGCCTATTTGGAATACCTTGATCTAGAGATAGACTTAAGTCTGTGACTGGACAAACATTTGAAAAAGAGATTGTGTGTAACCTATGGATTCAATTGTCCATCTCAGCAGAAGCCAGGAATAGAGATGTGTTTGTCCAGGAAGAATCTGTGGAGAATCCTTGTATCTAATGGTGTGGATTTCCACAATATCCACAGAATACAAACAAGGAATGACCAAGGTTTTTGAGAATTTTGTATCAGCAGAAACACTGCCAGCTCATTGAAAGGAGCAGAGATGGAATGAAATAAGAGAAGAATGACACTGAGGGCACAGATTCAAGGACCTGGGCCAACAGGACCTTTTTGGTTCTGGAGAGTAGAGTCACCACCCCAGGCCAGGTGTCACTCAACTACGTCTTCACATTGCTTTCTTCCGTGTGTGTGTGTGTGTGTGTGTGTGTGTGTGTGTGTGTGTGTGTGTGTGTGTGTTCTCCCTCTGCATCTTTCTTGCAAGGATGACATTTAGGTTCATCCAGATAATTCAGGTTTTTCTTCTGAATTCAAGATCTTTAATTTATCACATTTGCATAGATGTTTCCCCCCCACACACACACACCCATAAGATGATATTTATAGTCTTCAGGAATTGGTATACAGACAAATCTTTGGGAGCATTTATCAACCTACCACAGCTGGATTTCATCATCAAATACATTTTCAAGGAGGACAAATAGATAAGATACTATATGAGCCCTAATTTGAGTAAAAGTAACTGCTAAAGTTCAAATGGCTTTTATAAATATTATGTCATTTGTTTTAACTTTATTACATTGAATAGCAACTTCATTGGTTATAACTTTCAAGAACCATGACTTTCATGTTTTTTCTAAGCACTGTGTTGTTACTAGCATGTACTCTGAAAATGACTATGGCAAAAAAGAAATTAAGAAGAGCTTAATTTTTGTCCTTCTAAGGTTTTTGACTCATATATATGTATATTATATTTCAGATAAACTATTATTCAATGTTTTTCTCTCTTGCTGGATATTTTTTACAATATATATCTATATATCTAAAATTTTACCTCTATCTATACATAGAACTATATTAGATCTACCTTTATACCACAAAAGTTCTTGCATTCTGTAGATTTAGGTCTTCACTTATAAAAGTTTTCATCTATTCTATCTTTAAATAGTTATCTCTTTCATTGTATTTTAGAAAAATTTTTATTTGCTTCATATATTTTATTTTCTTCTTAATGACATCAATTATTTCTTTATATTTTACATTCTTAGTTATCATTAACAAGAGTTACTTGTCTTTGTTCCTTTATACTTGATTTGTTTGATTTATTTTTTCTCAAGCTGGTCTTCTTGTCACCAATTTCATTTTCAGTAGGATATATTTTACATTCCATTGTTTCCAACAGAGTTCTTACTTACAAAAAGTGTTTGTTATAATATTCATTGTAACTACTAAGCTCTTTACCTCATTATTTTTCAATTCTCGATTTCTTGTGATATACTTTTATCAATTTTTTAGAGTCCATGTCGTGTTCTATGTGTTTAGAAAATAGAAATATTTTGAAATGTCTTTGTTTAAGGGTATATCTTATGTATATTTTCAACTCTCTTCTCCATGCTATGTTCCTTTTATTTTGTGTGTGTGTATGTGTGTGGAAGGGAATTTATAATCTCTGTGAATTCTGTTTGGATCATTCTTTTTTATTAGCCATTTTTAAATGTATATCATTCCATTTGGATCTTTTATCTTCATTTTTTGAGTTAATATTATGAAAAGAATGCTCTAAGAACATACTAAGTGGCAGACATGACAGCTGAGATATGCAACCTTAGAACATTTTCTCATAGATTCTATCATCTTTTTCTTCAGCTTCCTTCAGATATTAGTTTTTCTCACATTAGGTAAGAATATGTCCTAGATAGTAAGACACAAATATCTTCCTCACTCTCATCAATATATCAGTAAGAACTCTTGATACAAAAAAAGAAACTTCCATTACTATTCTGAGTAATTCAACCTTGTATAAATCTTGTGTAACAGTTTACTTTTAAGCAGCATACCTACAAACAAATTCACTTTTTAAAATAGGTACCTAGTGAAATGTGTCTTACTATTTCCAATTCTTGTCACACATTTGGAATAATATATGAAATAAAATCCAACAGTGAAGGAAATCTGTCTAATAAGTATGTTTTAAAAATTGTGGAAATACTTAGCATAGCTTTTATGGTCCCTTGTTTGTGTTGAGTGAGCAGCCCCAAAATAGCATTTCCCACACCTGGAACTAAAACAGAGAATCACTATATCTCTAGTAACTGAAAAATCTTATGTAAGCCAAGGTCTGAGAGAAAAATAGATAATATATTCAAAAGGAGGATCAAAGAGAGTTTAAAAGAAGGGGCTATTTAAAGTTGTAAGCAGGGTTAAGAGGAACCAACAAGGTTGAAGCTAGAAATAGCAGGCCTTTACCAATCCTAGGTCTGAGGGGTTTGAGGAGGAAGCAGCTATAAAGGGGGAAAAACCGACCCAAAGGACTTTCTATCCAACCTCCATTTTCCTGCAAAGCATAATGTCCAAGAGGAAAAAAGAACAGCTGATGCACGTGATAGTCTCCAGGGAAGAGAACGTTGTCAAGATTGTGGATTGAAGATTTGAAGGGACAAGTGGAGAATGGACCAAATCTGATTTGTATGGACCAGAATCTGATTTACATATTAGTTGCATTATTGCTAGTCTTTATGTGTCTTTACTTCTGTATTCTACAAGAATCCAATCAATCCTTACTAGTTAAAACTGTGGTATTGCTCACAATCTCATCTATTCAAAAAGTACACATTGTTGATGGTAATGATAACATCCTCTAAGATGGTCATTGATAATAAAAAGAAAATTATTATATTAATGTCTGGATTAATGATGTATAGAATTGTCAAAACAATTTGTATACTTACAAATTTGTATATTTTTTCAGCAACTGTTTGTGAATGCTCACTTTATTCCAGTCCCAAGTCTAGGAAGAGAGGAACAAAGAAGCATAGAATTTAAACTTAAGCCATGCTACCAAGAAGCTTTCATTTTGCAGTCAGTGATAGCAGACAAATCAAGTAGTCAAACAAATAACCCAGGCAAAAAAAAAGTGTAAGAGCAAAGCCCCCAAGTAAAAAATAACTGTATTTGTCAGATGGATAAAAAGGAGGGTGTTATTGATGAAATATAATGATCAAGAGAGACTATGGTACAAAATAAAGTGTAAGAGTCAGGCAGGGGCCAGACCATGAAGGACCTTTATTATAGGCTGTGTAAAAATACTTGTAACTTTTAAAAACCCAATTGGAAACTACTGAAAAATTCTTAAGCAGCAAAGTATTAATATCTGTACTATATTTTTTAAAGTAGTTGGATAAAGTACTGTGGCTATGATGGAGGGTAAAATATGGAAGCAAAGACTTAAGAGGACATGGTGATCGTAAAGAAAAGGAACGAGAGCTGCTACAAAAAGGAGGGTAGTAATAGGAACATAAAGTGGACATTTTAGAGATAAATTTAGAGGTAGAACTCCCAGAAGAATCAAGAACACTACCTTGGACTTCATCAAAATTTAAAATGTTTGCTCTTCAAAAGACTTCATTGAAAGAGGAAAAGACAAAGTACTTGCCAATGATATACTTGATAAGAGATTTATATTGAAATAAACACAATCAAAACTAAACAATAAGAAAACAAGAAACTCAATAAATAAACTGGGTATATTTATTAGTGAATTCATAACTTCAACAAAGAATATGTATGAATCACAAATATGCATATGTAACTGCTAAACATCCTTAGTCATTAAGAAAATGCAAAATAAAACCATGATGAGATACCACTATATATTTATAAAATTGGTTTATATTAAAAAGCCTGACCATATCAATATCAAGCGCGGACAAAGATGTAGAGGAACAGGACCTCGTAAGATTGCTCGTAGGAATGTAAAATGTTAGAACCACTTAGGAAAACAGTTTGACAGTTTCTTAAAAATTTGAAAATACAGCTTTCGTATGCTCCAACTATTTTACTCTAAAGTATTAACCCTAAAATGAAAGAATGAAAATTTATGTCCATACAAAGATGTATACACAAATGTTCACAGCAGTTTTTTTGGTAGTAACCCCAAATTCTAAACAACTTAAATATTCATCATAAGGTGAATGTATAAAAAATTGTGCTATGCTGCATAAAATACTACTACTCATCAAAACAAAATATGAACAATTGATGCATGCAACAATATGCATACATTTTAAAATAATAATATTGTATAAATGATGTCCAACATAAAAGTTTATACTGTATTATTTATGTAAGATTCTAGAAAATGCAAATCAATTTATAGTGACAGAAGTAGTTCAGAGGTTGCCTGGAGGCAGGGATTAGAGGTGGGGGGAGAAAGGTTGAAAAAGAGTGGGAGAGAGACTCTGAAGGGGAATGAGGAGGTTTTTGGAGTGATGCATGTATTTATTATCTAGGTTGTGGTGATTTTGAAGGTATACCCATATGCCAAAACTTGTCAAATTGTACACTTTCTACATGCCCAGTTTATTCTATGTTAAGTATGCCCTTAAGGAAAAAAATGCCTATTTTTTGCCTTCAGCCAGTGAGTGGATTATGTTGGCAGTTTCTGAGATGAGATTGTAGACTAAAAATTCATCAGTCGATCCAAGAAAGCAATGGAAAATTTTATTCGAGCCAAATTTGAGGATTATAACCTGGGAAGAGCATCTCAGAAAGCTCTGAGAACTGTTCCATGCATCAGAAATCAAGGCACAGTTATATAAGTTTTTGAGACAGAGGGCTATATATTAAATGATGTATTTTTGACAGTTTACACAATCCAGTCTAAGAGTCATCAGTCAATTTTAACCAGATTCAATTTTAAGTCAATTTTAAGGAGTTGTCATATTGATGCTAGGAGAATGTTGTTCTTTACAAATATTTTTGCTGATAGGGGAGGTTTCGTCGACGCATAATGCAGATACACACAATGCACAATGTGGGGAGAGAGAAGGCCAAAGGGCAAAGAACAAATTTTTATGTTTAAATTTTTCTTGTCTTGCCATAAAATATGACTCATTTTATAAGATTTAAATGTTTGGCAGTTTGAATCATGAGTTCTTTACTAAGCAAAGAAAAAAAACTCTATGGCATGATCAACCTAAGTAAGACCATACCTTCTCCTGGAAATCAAACTCTGAAAACTGTTTTCCTTTGCTCTTGTTTTAACTGATGGATTCTTGCCATCTTGACCTTTGATATCTGTTATCTCTCACATTATTACCTGACATTCCTTATTCTATATGACTTAAAGATTCTTTTGAGTGCAGAACACAACACAATGCCATTCAGATAGGTGAAAGGCAAAGCTCCAAACCAGAGAAGGCTGCTAGTCAGAGCCACACAGAGGGTTGCACATGAGGACAGAGTAATAGCAAGTTGGAGTTAAAGAGGGCAGCTTCTGTATGGCAAGCCAGGTGGGGTAAGTTAGCTCTAGCAGACTCCCTGTGGACTGGCTAATTTGAATGACCAAGAGTTAGGGAGGAACTGTCCCACCTTGTCTGATACTTAGACAAGAGAAAAGAGAGTGGTCCTAGAAAAGAGAGTGTGAGAAGGGAAGTGGTTGGGATGTGAATTTACTCAGCTGCTCACAAAGGGAAACTGACCAGCCTCTAATCAGGACCTAAAAACTGGGTCAAGACAGCATTTCCAAACAAAAGAAAACTGCATTACACCGCTGTTCCTGTAGCTTGCTTGCTCTGTAACTTATCTTTTCCAAATGCTCATGATTTCTACTTCTGAATTTCAATTTTAACCAGATTCCATCCCTCAGACTGGGTTCTTTAATGCCCAACCTTTTTCAAAGTGTACCCATCCATTGTACGTCCTTTGCTTCTATAACCCGGAACATGACATCTAGAGGCCAGATTAAAATGCTTCATAAATCACATACAAAGAAAACTCAAGTGAAGCAAATTAGTTATAGTTTTAACTTAGAAATTTTAGCTTATAAATATGCAACTTTGAAAAACTAAAGTGGACTATAACTGAAGGCACGCCACTTTCCCCATTACTGTGGCACCAAATCATAATTCTGCTTCATAATGTAGCATTTGTATAAAATCAGTCAATGAGCATCTTAACATATGCACTAAACACTGCATTTTAGTGCACCTCTCATGTATATGCACACTACCTCCTTCCATGGTCAAGCAGCCCCAGATGACTGAAACCACAATAAGAAGCATACCTGGCCTTATATTTCCTCAATCAGAATTACATCCCAGAGCTCTGCATTTCTTCTTTCATCTAATCTTGAAAGCATTCTCCTTGATCCTAATGCTGGTAGCTGACTCCTCCATTAGTAAATTGTCTCATTATTACTAGAACTTCAGGATTCAGAGCAGATGCCATGACAATAGTGTCAAGTCTCTGTTATGTGACAGATGCTGCCTGAGGTAATTTATCCACATATTTCTAATACTGATGTCAACTCATAAAACAAGGATTATTTTATCCCTTTTAAAGATAGAGACACTAAGATGAAGGTGATATACCTTAGGTCACGAAACAGTAAAGACAGAATTTTAAACCAGAGTCTGTTTTGTTTTCCACTAAGCCAAACTGATTATTTTATCAAAATTTTTTTCACTTAAAGAGACAAGATCCACCATCTAAAATTTCAACCTATAGATTTACAGTCATGTCTGTTCATTAGTCAGGCAGAGTTTTAGGAAAATTTTTCCTATCTTTGGCAAATAAAATAAGTATTTAAAGTAAGGTGCTATGAAACATATAGTTCTTTTGAGTCTGAGTTAATTTTGAAAGGATTTTGACAAAACCCACAATTTCTGTTTATGGAAAATCCTCTATTTAAGCATAAGTTTGCTGTATATTATCTCCCCTTTATTTTACTGTGGACCATGACTTAATTATTTTAGTAGAAACTAAAATTTAAAGTAGAAAATGTATTATGACTAAATTTATTTTGGCATATTTATTGTCAAACCAACTAACCCCTGGTTGATCTTTAGTCACTAAGCAATAGCACTCAGTAAAATTCTGGAAAGATGTATAAGTAGACTGAGTTATGGTAAGTCATTCTAAGAAGGTTTTCATTCATATAGGAATGGTAAATCTATCTCAGCTTCCTAGCCCTTTCTCCACTATAACTCCACAACTTCTATACCCACAGTACAATTGATTGATTGATTAGAATTAGGCTCATAAAAAAACCAATTCATTTGAAAGCCAGGCATCTAAAACTGGAAATACTAAAATACAGTCAGATTTGAGTCATCCACAATCCCTTTGCTCGGTGACCAAAAAGTCTCTTAAAGGTAAACTATGAATATTGGTTAGCTTAGGTTCAAGTAAGACATTTGATACCTAGAGAAAAATAAGCAGGAGAGTGAATAAAACAGTAGTCACATTTCTGAAGAATGAAAGCAGTAGATTGCAAGTGACAGGTTCAATTACTGGTCCATGGACCACTGACACATCTGCCTTAAACTCTGAGGAATGGTCAGTGGGAAAAGGATGAATAACTCTTCAGATTTAGAGAAAATATGTAACCACTCAGGCAGAAAATTAGCAATTACATTTTGTGCCATCAGTAATAGCTATTTCAACAAAGATCTTAGGTTAATGTCAGACTGTGTGACAATATATCAACCATTACACCTGTGTTCAATCAGAAACCACATCCCTCAATGCAATGCTGAGCTGTTTAGTTCAAATGTGGCTTGTTCAGTGATAAGCAAGGTGGCTGACATCTGGTACAGAAGTATTCAAAAGCAATTTACTTCATAGTTTTGATGCTGACTGTTGAAAAGAGAAAAATTCTGTAAAATTTGGACAGTTGTGATTTGTCTTTTCAGGTTTTCTTTTGATTGTTTTCAGTGATGAATAAAACTACAATTTTTATTGGAGATAAAGCTCCAAATTGCATCAGTAAGGACTTTGTATAGTGAGATTTTCAGATTTACAGTTACATGAAATTTTATCTTTAATAAAAAGCATAAATTCATGATGGTGTTTCTCGTTTCTGAGTAATGGAGTAGAACAATAGATGACAGATTTACAAAAGAAACAGAAGAATATGAGCATATAATTAATGTATTACTTCTCTCTGTTCTTAATTTAAATCTGGTTTGACATTACAAAACTAACTGATGAGTTTTTAAAATTTTGCATACTTATTGACAGGGATAATAAATGATTTCTCACCAACAGATAAATATACTTAATTTGCTCATGAGCCCTATTATCTTACAGTTTTACCCCACGAATAAGCTAAATAAAAATAATACAAAGAGTCAAAAACAAAATGTAAAGATTACAAAATGACTAGCAACCCAACAAATGGCTAATCAGAAAATTATAACAAAATACCTATAAGAATATTGCTTAGTTAATAAATGACCATAGTTAATACAAAACTCTATTTGAAAATAGCTTTAATAAGATATGACAAAATAAAGATAAGATCTTACTCATGAACATTCAAGTACACAACCAGATATACATTGTCATTCTGGTAGTCACACTAATTATAAACTTTTTAAAGTATTTGTGGGTGAAAACGAACTAATTGAATTCAGCCTCAAATTAAATCATTAGAAGAATTTTATTATGAACTTTATTATTATAATATGAAAATCATGGGGCTTCCCTGGTGGCGCAGTGGTTGCGCGTCCGCCTGCCGATGCAGGGGAACCGGGTTCGCGCCCCGGTCTGGGAGGATCCCACATGCCGCGGAGCGGCTGGGCCCGTGAGCCATGGCCGCTGAGCCTGCGCGTCCAGAGCCTGTGCTCCGCAACGGGAGAGGCCGCAGCAGAGGGAGGCCCGCATACCACAAAAAAAAAAAAAATAATATCAAAATCATGTTTCTGAAGCCTCAGACTTAAGAGCGATTTCTTAATAATATTCTCATATAATATGTATTCATTTTATTGTAATTTGTCATGGCTGGTGTCAATCCAGTAACATATATGTTCATATATAATATATATTATATAGATTCACATACAATATATGCAATGCATAATATGTTGCATATGATATTGTATATATATATATTTAATAATCGTAATATAATTATCTTAGTCTGCCTTTCATGATTGTGTGGGAAGATAACAGATTATCCTGAAAGAGGAGAGAGAATTCTTCTTAAAGTACCTTCAAGAATTGTCCTTGAAGCCAGAGAACCACCTGTTTGCTCATGTGTGACTTTCCAGTATAACTCTGGACACACACACACAAATAATGATAATGATGATGACAATGATAGACTGATAAACTATATGAAGTGACATGCAAAGCACGGTATCATGCAATTTACATAAGAAAGATTATAAATGCAGAAGATTGGAAAGTGTGTTGCCTTACTAAATAGACATTTTTCCAAAAATTTACATTTACACCAAATATTTGTAAATCACAGACATTTTGCATGATCTAAAAAACATTCTATTTAAATCACGTACAGGGCACATTTACAAAGTGAAGACTATTGTCTCTTGTGTTATGCTGATAAGTTCAGAAGACGTGTTTATATTTGTATTCTCAAAGCAGGTACACCTAAACTGACTGCATAAATACAGATCCATGCCCATATGGGAGTGATATGTCAGCACCCTTCACCATGAATGGTAGTCCTCTAGGCAAAGAAGAGGACAGAGAGAATAAAATGTTTTTCCTCAAGTGCAAGTATACCACTGAAAGGCTTTCCAATAGCAGTCTTTTATGAGCGCAGCACACTACCTCCGATAATTGTTTGTCAACTGTGATTCAATGTCTTTGTAACATTGTAAATCATGCCATTTAGTCTCAGCATTCTCTCATTCCCCTTTTATTTTTTTCCTCCTTACTCCTGGTTCCCCAAGTGCTTCTGTCTCATCTCCATCCTATCAATGCTCAATTTCAGATAACTGTAGTGCTGGAAAGGGTTTGAGTGACTATTTCTCATTAAGGTATAAATGATTGATCGATTCTTGTACTGTTTTCCGGGGCATTTACATTTTAATAGGGGATAATTCTTTCATTCATGGGGAATGAGTTCTATAATAGTGTCATTTCAAACTAGAGTAATAGGACACTGTGAGGGAAACTAGGATTTGGGAAATCTTCCTTATTCTTTTTTATCAAGGTCATATCCAATTGTTCATTACTTTTTAATAGTTCAAAACTTCACCCTACATCTTGGGTTCTAGCATCTCCAAAGTTGGGTTTAGTCTTTCTAAAGCTGGAGTTATTTTCTGGAAGTAACTTAAATATGGATGCAATCACATTAACTCGTTCCTATCACTGAGGTAACCTCAAGTGCTGAGCAGTCATACTATGGAAAACCTCTGAAGGAGATGGAATCAAAAGACAAAATAACTTTAGCAAAAAGTTACAAATACATAGAGGCAGAGAAAGTGCAGTGAGACAACCTAATCAGCCATCCAAACAGTGATATTTATAGACCTCCCAGCACTGTAGTAAATATTGTTTTATGCACATACACTATTCCTTCAGCTTCAAGGAGAGATGAGATTTCTAAGTACTCTCTTGCTATACAACCCTAGTAAATAAAATGTACAGTCTCCTAAAACTATCCCAGAGAGACATGGAGATCACATTGTAGGCATTATTATTCTCCCCTAAAACACTTTTTATGAATTGTAAATCACACATAATTCTGGGGAAGGGAAATACACATGAAACTCACTGACAACTTGTTTTCCTCTATATCACAAAGGACTAAATTTTAAATTACACTGTTTCACATATTACTGTATTTTCATTTCATTTACTGTAAAACCACAGCAGTCCCAGGGTAATTTTTTAAAAATTAAACAAAATACTATAAGTTGGCTGAGTCGATGTATATTGTCAGATTGAATTGAGATAGAAAGTTCTGGTCAGCCAAACAGACATCCTAATATCTATGGGAACATTCCAAAAATTAACACACTTTCAGCAAGTTTAAGAAAGTTTTGGTTAAAAACTAACACTAAGCAGAGTTGTTTTTCATCCAGGTCATGGGACATTGAAAAACTCATGTTACCAACTTCTATATAAACTAGATGAACTTATAAACATTTTGCAACTAAGTATTCTGTCTAGAATATAACTTTAAATATGTAGGGGTATTTTAGTTATCTGGCACCATTTGAAAAAATACTGATATTCTAGACAACAGAAATTTGTATTTTACATAAACTTTTTATAAAAATTTTTATTTATATTTAGTGTTCTAAACATATTCTAAATTTCTATGGTTGACTAAAGTTTAGGATCATAAATAGCAATTTTTAATTCCTTCAAGTCCACTTTAGTGATTTGCAATTATTTACCTATAAATGAAGAATGCCAAAGGTCTGTAAAATAGTTGTCCCATTTTACATAGGTTTCCTAGTGAACCTGAGGGTAAATTTGCCTCTCTGAGAAACTTTGTGTGTATTTCTGGATATTGTTTTAAAATAGAATGTCAAATACGAAACTTAAGCACACAAGCTATATTTTAAAACATTTTGTTTACTGAAAATCTGCCCCTTGAATAATGGGGATATCATTTTACTAGATAGATCGGTAGATAGATTTTTTTTTAAATTTCACTTGCAATAATTTGTAGGCTCACTTGAATTATGACTTTTAAATAAAGCCTTCACTTTTAGAACAAATAGACTTCTTTATAATTTCTGAAGAATAATATACTTAAATCTTTAAGAAAAACATAGAAACATTAAAATACTGAGTTACATTTTCCTGCCTTTCGCTGTATCCTATGGAAATAACAAAAGATCCGCAATTACTGACCTAATAATAAAATACATTTTTTGCAATTTCATTTAAAGAAATGTCATAAGAAACTCTCTGTAGTATGATTGTGTGAGGATGACTGATGAAGAGAGGAATTTTAAAAATAAAATTCTCCCTTTGGCTGGAGGAAGTATTATTTGGAGAATATAGAGAAAGATGATTTCTTCTCTCCTAATGCATAATATATTTTCAACAGTGCATTCAATTCAAATTTCATTAGAATTAAAATGCATTAATGAGAAAATAGTTGACCTGCTAACTAAAAGAAACTACTACACAGAGGTTAATCAAGGTATATCTACCTCAATTCAGTTTAACAATGGGACAAAATAAGTATTCACTTCTAAGTATTCAATTCAATTATGTTTTTCAAAAAATTTAAGAATGTGCTTACTGTACAAAGCTTCACGTAAGAAATGGGTTGTACTTAATATTCATCAAAGGTTATATTATCTACTCAAGATATTATTCTGCTGAGAGGTTTTGAAATATAAACATTTTTTATTTGTTTTGAAAATTGTTTTTAAAAACAATCTTCTAAACTTATTTTTATTTAGAACAATTTGTTGTCAAACCTTTATTATTCTAAACTGTGAAATTGATATTTTATAATTAAAGAAAATAAACATGAATACAGATCAAACATTTTTGATGATTTTTGCCTAATGAAATTTTGCTTTAATTAAGATCCATTAAATGTATTTCCAGATATTTCTCACATTAAGATGATTGCTGGAGCAATAGAAAGGTACACGGACTATATCAGTTAGTTGACATTTGAAGACCCAACACAACAATTGAAAAGCTCACCAGTTTTGATTCAGGTAATCAAAGTTTATTTTATTCAGTCTAAACATATGAACTTATTTTGTCTTCCTTTTCCCTATGCCTTGACAGATTCTCAGAATAAAATTGAGACAATTACTTCTCTCTCACTACGTTTTTTTTCTTTGCCTTTGAAATTGCAACAGAACATCAATCAGAGGTTTTCTAAAGGAAAAGAACTTTATAAGGCATAAGATAGTGGTTAGGCATTGGCTATATGCTCAGACAGCCTCTGCTCAGAATTCTGGTTCCTTTATGCAATAGCTGTCTTACTGGCTTTAGGGTAGTTACTTAAGTTTTCAAAACCTCAGTTTTCTCATCTGCACCATGTTGATAATAACAGCACCTATCTAGACACAGGGTTCCAGGGAAGGTTAAATGATCAAATGCATGTTGAGTGCTTAGAAGATGGCCTGGCATGTTTTATGAGCACTCAATAAATTTTCATTTTATATGTTTATTCAAGTTAAGAATCAAGAACAATATTAAAGCTATAAATAATTGTGTTAGTTTTATTACAGTCAGAGGAAGAGTCCCAATTCCTTCTACTCCATACAGTATCCTCTAAATTTCTTTTATTATAATTATAAAATGTCTGTACTCACTCGCATCATTGTGTCCACCGATGACAGATCTACTGGGCTACTAACAGAGGTTCTCTCAGAGGCCTCACCACCAAGGCCTTGCCTACTTTTTCTCTTTTCTTCTCAAAACCCTTATCCTGCTTTATTTTTCTTCTTATTGCTTATCATCTACCACATTCCATGTTTTCTTTGTCATCTTGTTAGGATGTTTGCTTCACAAAAACAAGGATTTGTCTTGCACATTGGTGGCTAGAATACATAGTACATAGTAAGTTCCAAACAGCTGTATAATAGGTACTCATTAAATATTAGTTACGTGAATAAATGAATTTGTATTAGGAGATCAATGACTGGAAAATTGTAGAAACCTATTAATATGTAAATTTTCAATACCTAAGTACCGTTTCATAGGGAAGGTACATTTGACAACCTTTGGTAGCAGAGTCCACTTATTACTTATCATCTCTTCTTTAACACATACCAATAATAAAGGCATTCTTAAATATGGCAGAACTATTTTATTGCTTAAAGCTCACCTGTGTTTTATATGTTGTCCACACATAAAATCAGCTAGGGTCTACAACTTGCCCTTTAATATGATTGATCAGAAAAAATACCTGCATTCAATTTCATTCTGCTTCCCATCTCCCTATCTTAGTTTGAGTTTCTTAGAAAGCAGAGCCTAAGGAAATGCTTGTGTGACAACAGATTATCAGGCAGCGTACTTCCAGGGAAGCAGAGTATAGAAAAAGGAAAGTAAGTAAAGGAGGAAGGGAGAACAAATACAAGTAAGTATATTACCAAGATGGTTAGAGCATCACAGCAGGCTGACTATTAAGGTCTCGATGGAGACTTTTATGGAGGGTTTATGAAGCTATTAGGAAGTGTATAAAAATCATAGAGGAGGTGACAAGATGAAAAATAATTTGTCTACAGACTTTCATTTCTAGTGGCTAAAGTTTGCCTCAAAAGCTTCAAATTCTTCTACTTTCTTGGTTGCACATGCTGGGGGTCTGAGCAGATGTTTCACTTTTTAGAAATTCAGTGGTAACCAGGAAGACTTAGATTAGGAGAAAAGTGCCTGCACAGAGAACTGAAGCAAGGCACTATCAGTTTACACTCACAGGTGACATAAAAACTGTCACTGTAGGTAATCTCTGTGTCTGTAGCAGAGCCAGTAGCAGGTAGCAGTGACCTGGCTCCATGACCATAGTGGGGCCACATGCAAATTGCTGCTAGTGCAGCCCCAATTGGAAAGCCAGGCAAGAGCCCCGATCTGGGGTAGTGAGTAAACTGAGTCCCACATATGCCCTCATCCTTCAATGCATACGTGCTGGGAAAATGTTCAGGGCCTGTAGCACCAACCTTCCTACACTTACGGTGCTTAAGTCCCCAAAACTCTAAATGTAAAATCAAACACATGTAGCTTTTAAAAGTAGCTCACTCTTTGCTTAAACAAAATATAAAATAAAACCTAAATAACTTCTGTGTTAGAAGTCTCATTTGAATCTAAAATTTTTGTAATGTAAAGTTAAAATTTCTATAAAAATGTAATTTATAATAATGTTGTAATGTATAAACATTACAGATTACCTAACAATGTCAGTGCTTACTATTGCATTTTAGTAAGAAATCATAACGGTGGAAATATCAATCAAGAAGCAATATATGCAGCTTTGTTTCTCAAACTTACATACGTATAAAAATACCCCCCCAATAAGAACCAATAATAAATATTAGGTATAATTAAGGCATAGGAAAAATATAGTGATTTTTCTGGATGTCAATTTTCCTCAAATATTTAAGAAAATATCTTGAATCTTGATTTTCCATGTTAGACAATCTAATGTGAAAAGAGAAATATTTTTTGTGTGATATACATTACTATAAAATGTCCCCTCTGTGTAAGCAGGAAAACCTATATTAGCTTATATTAATATGACATTCTCATTATAAAGAATGGACTACTTGCTGTGGAGAAAGTTAATTATTCCAATATAACTGCTTAGCTTTTTTTAAGCTCCAGTTGGATCCAGAAAATGAGTAGGAAACATCAGCAATCAATCTAAAACTTGTACAGCATATTTATGTTAAATATGAATTTTAGAGTTGTGGATATGTAACTAAGCCTAAACATAGGTTTTTGGTTTTTTTTGGTTAAAAACTTGAGTAATGACTATTCTTCTGTCAGTGACTGAACAATATTTTATATTTTATACATCTTAAAAGAGACAAGTCTTGACTGAGAACAATACAATAAAAATACAATTATAAACTATATATTTATACATAGTTATATATAACTATGTAGAGCTGTGTATATAGTTGCAGGTATACAGCTTGGCAATTTCAAATTCCTTTGTAATTGTATCTAGATGTCTTTTACATGGGAAGATCTTGGTAATGGAGAGAATTAGATGAATTCCCACTGTAGCAATGGCTGAATATATTTTAATTCCAAGATAAGTAAATAATCTGACCCCAGAAATGCCTTTTTCGGAATCCTCAACTAAAGAATTTTAATATGTTCAAAGGATACTCTGGAAAAACTGAAAGACTGAGGCACAGACAGTTGTTTAACTTAGAATTGGATAAAATATGGACATTATTTCCATGACCATTTCTTGGTTCTTGTTTGGTATTTTTACAATGAAGTTATTTGATGAAGACACAATAATTTGCAAATTGCTAAAAGCCAAAATAATGGTGAAGAAATTCTCAACCAGTGT
The DNA here is from genome assembly GCF_002837175.3 of Physeter macrocephalus. Classification (NCBI taxonomy): domain Eukaryota; kingdom Metazoa; phylum Chordata; class Mammalia; order Artiodactyla; family Physeteridae; genus Physeter; species Physeter macrocephalus. The sequence goes on from NC_041221.1 coordinate 103,922,106, forward strand.
TTGACTGCAAAACAAGAAAAAAAAATGTCTGGTTGAATGCATGTCTAGGCCAACTCAAAGACAGGTAAAACTGCTTTGGAAAAGATTGTTTTGTACAATGAATACAACAGCAGCCAATGCTTCATTTACCAAGGACACTGCCATTTAAAGTTTAGTTTGTGGTTTTCTCTGTGTATTAAACTGGTAAAGTATTAAGTTATATTTGAAAAGATCATTTTGAATCTTCATCCAATGCAATGTATATCAAATTCCTTAGAATGTTTACATTCTTTGACCAAGTATTTCCTTCTCTAGGGATCTATCTTAAGATGAGGTTAAAAAAATTATATATGGGGTATTATTATAGGACATTTTCAAATATTTAAAATTCAGAAATAATGTACTAGGGAAATGATAACTTAAAATATAACACATCTGGGCTTCCCTGGTGGCTCAGTGGTTAAGGATCTGCCTGCCAATGCAAGGAACACGGGTTCAAGCCCTGGTCCGGGAAGATTCCACATGCCCCGGAGCAACTAAGCCCGTGCGCCACAACTACTGAGCCTGTGCTCTAGACCCCGCCAGCCACAGCTACTGAAGCCCAGGCGCCTAGAGCCCGTGCTCTGCGCCAAAAGAAGCCACCGCAATAAGAAGCCTGTGCACCGCAAAGAAGAGTAGCCCCCGCTCGCCTCAACTAGAGAAAGCCCACACACAGCAATGAAGACCCAACACAGCCAAATATAAAAACAAATAAATAAATTTATAAAAAATTAAAATATAACACATCTATAAGATGAAAGAGCATAAAGCTAATTAACTTATGTTTAACAGTATATTGTATGATGTGATGTCATAGTCTGCTCGAGATGCCGTAAAAAAATACCACAGGCTGGGTGGCTATAAGATCAGAAATTTATTTCTCACAGTTATGAAGTCTGGCAAGTACAAAATCAAGGGTGGCAAGACAGGTTTGACTCTGAGGCCATTTCTCTTGGCCTGGAGAGGCAATCACCATCTCACTGTGTGCTCATATGGCCTCTTCATGCATTCTCAGAGAGAGAGAGTGAGAGAAAGCTCTATGATATCTCTTAGTATAAGGACACTATTCCTATAAGATCAGAGTCCTGCCCTTATGACCTCATTTAACCTTAATTACTTCCTAAGATGCCCCATTTCTAAACATAGCTCTCAGTGTTAAGGCTTCACTGTGTGAATTTGTGGGGCAAGGACCACACAACATTCAATCCAAAATACAAATAAAACACTTCTATGTAACATTATGGGGAAAATCATTACACATTTTAAATACTATATTATCTTACTTTTATAAGTACTAAATTATTTTTATATAAAGGAGAAAAGCTAGTAGAAAATCCACCAATCATAAAGAGCAGCTGTCCATGGGTGGTGTTATTTATTGGGGTTTTTATCTTCCATTTTCTTGTTCATTGCAGTCCATATTTTTAATAATTATTATGTGTTGGTTTTTTTGTATACATATAGCTGACTCACTTTGTTATACAGCATAGACTAACACAACATTGTAAAGCAATTATACTCCAATAAAGATGTTTAAAAATATATATATTTTAATACCTGTCAGAGATTAAATGAGGGTCAGATGGAATTCAAAGAAATAAAGTATATGAAAGCATCTACAGCAGTGATTTAAGTACTCAGCTAATTCCTTTTGACTTATAATTTACTTTTAATGTATTTGTATAATATAATACTATGTATAGTGTACCACAGGCAATTCAATTTTCATTATTTTGGTCAAAAAACTTGGGGAGAGGAGAATACATATCATATTAAAATTCAGATATTAAGAAATAATGAGATTAAATAAACTCTATGACATGTTTAATTTACATGGGTGTGTGCCCTAAATGACAGAAACCCAATGCAAATTGATTATTTTAGAAACATCTTAAAACATTCTCAACTCTTAGATAACTTATCATAGAAGATAACCTATTCTTTCAGATAGCAGATCAACAATTAGTGTAATTCTGTCACATGATCAATTTTTCAACTATTTGTTGAGTGATTTCTAGGTTCCAGAAAATATACTTCAGATCTTTAAATACAAAAATATAATATACTATCCTCTGAAGAATCGTACACAAGTAAAATAAATCATTTTGCAGTATGATAATTTCAGGAAAAGAGAAAGGATTTAGCAAAAACAGCGTAACGGCAGATAACTTAGCAATGTCTTCGAAAGAGATATGTGAGATAGGTTTTAAAGAGTAATAGCAATAGCACTTACAAAAACAAAAGTCAGGAGACAAGAGAGAAAAAAAAGTTAACTAGACTAAGAATGCAGCGCATTTATAGGGAGAGGACCCTGGAACTTTCTTGGTGGCCTGTTCTGTCAGTGCACCAGGAGGCACTGTACTTGTACGGCACTACCAAACATGAGCCCAGACAAAGATGATCTTGTCAAAGTGAGAGTTTGGTTATGAATAACTTCAGTTGCTGTCTTGGAAATTATTGGTAATTTATCCCTTTGATTGTCCTAATGCCCTTTTTTCACTTTTCAAAATTTTAATTTTAAAATTGTTGGTATGTATATTGTTAGAGCATGGATACTTTTAATATGGTTTTGTGCTTTTATTACTGTGTTACGAATCTTTCCTTTTTTTCTGATTATCAATGAGTGTACATTAATTAAATAATAATGAAAGGAACTTTACAAAAATAAACTAAATCTTTAATATTAAAACAGGGGGCTTATGACACATTATGAAAAAACTAAAAACAAATCAATGCTAGCTTAACTATCAGACAACTTTTTGACTTTAGTGATACGGGGGAGAAAAAAAAGCTTTCAGAGTCAACTCGGTGTTGTTCATGTGTAAAAGATACAAATTTGTTTTGTCACTATGGCTAGAAAACATAAGGGAAATGTCAACACGAACTTGTAGATAAATAACTTTAAAATAATAATGTAATAAAGGAAACTAGACTAAAAAATCAAAGATTTTAAACAAAGTATGAAAATTGAAATGAGAAGATTAGGGTCTAATGTCCCCGTGTGATATGAGAGGATTACCTTGATGAAGTTTCTTCACAGATTTACATCATTAGGATAATGCATACTGCATTATTTATTTTTAAAACATACTACTATAATACAAAATTATCCATTACATGTGTAAGTCACTAGAGCATGCCTGCCAGATTGAGTACAGCAGAAGACAATTCCCTCAGTAGAAATCAGTAAAGAACAAAGGGAATGAGAAACATACAAAATCTTCAACAAACCTCTTAAAACTTGAAACACAAAAACTTATACTTAGAACAGCTTTCAAAAGTATGGAGACAAAGCAGGAAGTCTTTAGAGAAGGTAATATCACTGAAAATCTCAGGAAAGAGTCAACCAGTTTCATTTCTCTAGGATAAAGGGCACATTCTAAGAAGTAAAACGTAAATTGTTTAGTTACAACAATCAAAATGGGATGCACCAGCTGGCAGCAGGAGCTTCCAGGGCTCAAATTAGGAATGAAGAACAGAGAAACCTGTACTTAAAGGTGTCTCAGGTGAGGAAATCCTAACCTGAAATCCTCTGAAATCCTCAGACAGGTGAGGATTTCCAGAAAGGAGTCTCTCTCTGTCTCTCTGTCTCTGTCTCTCTCTCTCTCACTTTCTCTCTGTGCCTACAAGTGAGAAGAAATACATACTAATTTGATCACAGCTCATAGCTACCTATTTCTATTTACTGGTAAAAAATATAAGCTAAATAAATTCACACAAAAAACCCTAGATCAACTGAAAGCCTACCACAGGGGCTTGGTGCTTCCTTTATACTAATCTCCTGACAAGAGAATTGTCAAGGGAACATAACTCCTTCAATAATGAATCATCAAAGGCACCATACAGAATACATGCAAAGATAACACAATAGTATATTCAAAAAAAGCATAGAAAAACCAAATGGCAAGTAAAAATACTCACCAGAAAACTGTTACAGCAGCATAAATGAAAACTGTGCTAGCATTCCAATTGTCTTTTAAAAAAAATCTTATTCAAGAAATTGTTTCTACCAATAAAATCAGAGACATAACTGGAGTTACAAGAGCTTAAGAAAGAGATTGTAAGAAAACATAAGGAGAGAAAATGTGAGCTGGCTGAGCTTAATCTAAAAAATTGAAGAAAAAATACAAAATAATCACATAACATTATAGCAAAATTTAAAGAAACACAATAAAAAAACAGAAAAACAGAGGCCATAAATGATAAAGTAAATAAGATAAAATAGATACAATCAAATAATTTTAAATTATCACAGGTAAAATAATAAATCTGTGGAAATAAAGTATTGATAGAACCCCAAGCATGCTATACTGTTTAAAGTAGTATTGCAGAAACTGACAAGTATTTAGGTCATATTTATTTATCTGAAAAATAAGTTAATTATATAAAGTAAAGTATAATAAAGTTTTTATAACCATTACATTCCATTTCTGATTGTATGTTTTTTGATTCAACAGTTTATTAAATACCAATATCACGTTCCATGTGGTAAAGCCTTTTGATATAAGTTTCTTATGAATTTCTAGTTGAAGACCATGTGATCATAAAATTTACATATAATTCCTATATTCTACCTTGAGAAAATTATTAAAGTTTAAGACTAACATATATTCAGTTTTAGTAAATGTTACACATATATTTTTTAAAAAGAAGTCTCTGTTTTAGAATTCACTATCAATTAACATAACTTATGTTATTTATGTAACTTATATCATTGAAATATGCTATAGTTTCAAGAATATTTTTTAATTTCATGTGTCATGTATAATGAGAATTAAAATCTACTACTAATTGTTTTGTTTGCTTCACTAAGTATTTTTGTTTGTTTGTTTGTTTTTTGTTTGTTTGTTTTGCAGTACATGGGCCTCTCACTGTTGTGCCCTCTCCCGTTGCGGAGCACAGGCTCCGGACACGCAGGCTCAGTGGCCATGGCTCACGGGCCCAGCCACTCTGAGGCATGTGGGATCTTCCCGGACCGGGGCACGAACCCGTGTCCCCTGCAATGGCAGGCGGACTCTCAACCACTGCGCCACTAGGGAAGCCCACTAAGTAATTTTAATGAATGCTATAGTTATGCTTTTAAAACCAAAGGATATAATTCAAAATGGATGCATAAACACATTTGTTTTTTTTTTAATAAATTTATTTATTTTATTTATTTATTTTTGGCTACGTTGGGTCTTTTATGCTTTTTAAAACCAAGGATTAAATTCAAAATGGATTGAATAAACCATTTTTTTTTTTTTTTAATAAATTTATTTATTTTATTTATTTATTTTTGGCTACGTTGGGTCTTTGTTGCTATGCGTGGGCTTCCTCTAGTTGTGGCAAGCGAGGGCTATTCTTCTCTGCAGTGCGCAGGCTTCTCATTGCAGTGGCTTCTCTTGGTGTGGAGCATGGGCTCTAGGCACGCAGGCTTCAGTAGTTGTGGCACAGGGGCTCAGTAGTTGTGGCTCACAGGCTCTAGAGTGCAGGCTCAGTACTTATGGCACATGGGCTTAGTTGCTCTGTGGCATGTGGGATCTTCCTGGACTAGGGCTCGAACCTGTGTCCCCTGCATTGGCAGGCAGATTCTTAACCACTGAACCACCAGGGAAGTCCCCAACACATTCTTTAAAAATCTCTATTTGCATAAATTAATACTTTATCCTGAATTCTAGCTATGAATGAATAACTAGTATTCAGCTGGTGCTCCTACAATAAACAATAAAACTGAATAGTATAAATTAGGTAACTGGTTTCAGGATTTGGACATCAAGCAATGCAAGACTATAATCACCAAGAAAAGGAAATCTTATGAGGTGAGTCCCATAATTCCCCAATTCTCTGCCTGGGACAATTTTCCAAATATAATGAAGTATGCTGGATGTGAAATAGGAGACAGTGATGTACTGAAGAGAGCTTTGCAGAGTTTGTGTGTGTGTGTGTGTGTGTGTGTGTGTGTGTGTGTGTGTGTGTGTGTGTGTGTATGTGTGTAGCAACAGTTAGGTGAAGATCCTCAGTGGTCCTTGAATGAAGACTGGGCCACCTGTTTCTTAGGGCAACTACCTGAGGCTTACCAGAGAGTAGCTTTGATGGGTTTGAGAACAGAATAGAAATACCAGATGTGAAGCAGTGAGAAAGATAATAGAAAACTAGTTTAATTATTGTGCACTGCCTTTATTACTACCTTGTTAAAATTAAGTGGAGACACAAGGAAAGATATTCCTTAGGAGTATTCTACTCTAGATTCCTCCAAACAAAACCTAAAATTAGAGTTTGGAGTTTGAGTCCCAGTAAGTTAGAGGGGCTTAGGAAAATCCTTGAACTTATAAAATCTACTCTACAAAAGCATAAAACGAAGCCTAAACAAGTTGAAATGTGATCAATCTGCAATTAAGTGCATACTAGAACAAAAACTAACTTTTTAGAGGAACATAGCAAATCAAGATCCTCTGCAATCTATTACTCATGATGTCCAGTTATAAGAAGTGAAAATAAATAAGTGAATTGTAACACATAGAAAAATAAAAGACATTCAAAAGAAGCTCAACAGGGCTTCCCTGGTGGCTCAGTGGTTGAGAGTCTGACTGCTGTTGCAGAGGACACAGGTTCGTGCCCCGGTCTGGGAAGATCCCACATGCCACGGAGTGGCTAGGCCTGTGAGCCATGGCCGCTGAGCCTGTGAGTCCGGAGCCTGTGCTCTGCAACAGGAGAGAGGCCCGCGTAACGTAAAAAAAAAAAAAAAAAAAAAGCTCAACATAAGATGACCCAAATTTTAGATTCAGTGGGTAAAATTATGAAAGCAGATATTATAAATATATTCCAAGAAGTAAAGGGTATGTGTGCAAAGAATTAGAGGAAATTGTGATGGTAAGGAATGATCAGAAGCCAAATGTTAGCAGAGAAATGGTAACTATAAGAGAATACACTAGAATTTATGGAAAAGAAAAATAATATGTATGCAATTTAAAATATCATTGGATGATCTTAAAAGCTGGTCGGGGGTTTCCCTGGTGGTGCAGTGGTGAATCTGCCTGCCTATGCAGGGGACACGGGTTTGAGCCCTGGTCTGGGAAGATCCCACATGCCATGGAACAGGTAAGCCCCTGTGCTAAAACTACTGAGCCTGCACTCTACAGCCTGCGAGCCACACCTACTGAGTTCATGTGCCACAACTACTGAAGCCTGCGCACCCAGAGCCCATGCTCCACAACAAGAGAAGCCACTGCAATGAGAAGTCCGCGCACCACAACGAAGAGTAGCCCCCGCTTGCCACAACTAGAGAAAGCGCACCCACAGCAACAAAGATTCAATGCAGCCAAAAATAAATTAAAAAATAATTTAAAAAATATACCTTGGAGATAACAGAAAAAAAAAATCCGTGGTTTTTATTTTTTACAATAGACCACTAACTAATTTAAAGAACAGCACATGAAAATAAAAATGAGAGACTCAGGGAATTTGAGAAAGATTGTAGTATAAGACCTGTGAAGAAAAACTGGACATTGTTTTCAAATGTGACTTTCAAAGATTATCAACATACAATACGAAAAGCTCAGTGAAATCCAAGGAGGATAAACACAAAGAAAGTCACACCTAAGTATATCATAATATAACTGCTGAAAACTGATATAAAAGAAAGTATAAAATTTGAATGCAATCAGGGATATAAGACACTTCATGTAAAGATCACCAAAACAGATTATGGCTGATTTCTTGATAGAAACAACAGAGAACAAAAGGCAATGAAATGGCATTCTTGAACTGTAAATATTAACTTAGAATTTCATACACTGAAAATTTTCATCACAAATGAGAGTGAAATTTGACGAATTTGATGAAAGACATTTGAAGATAAAGAAAAACTGCAAGAATTTGTCGTTAGCAAACCTGATCCACAGGAGATAACAAAAGATTTCCTTCTGGCTGAAGGGAAATAACACTAGATGAAAACACTAATCAGTATGGGAAAAGGGATAACACAAGAAATATTTTCTGAGTATAAGTGTGTGCATAAAATATAACAATAGTTCAAAGCATGTTAGTGGAAAGTAAATGAAATTATATATTTTACAGTTATTGTAATCAGAAAAATAGAATTTTGATGGTAGAATTTGGAAGCATGAACTGCAATGTGAAAGTGTGATTTGTTGGTATGAAGTAAGAAGTATTCATTGTGAAGGGAGATGTACTGTGAAGTATGATATGTGAATGGCACCACATTGAATCAAAATAGATACATTAAGAATAGATATTATGAGCCCTGGGTAAATAAATTATTGTAAAGACACTAATAAACTGGTATGCTTTGATGGCAGAATACTAAGTCTGAAAACTCAACAGAAGGCAATTTGGTAATATCTAGCAATTAATAAAAAATTTGTATGTTGTTTATTTGATATACTAATTTAATGTATAATATATTCACACATGGTCAGTACAACTTGTGTTCACATTTGTCATCATGTATTACTTGAATGAATAAATGTTGGGAAAAGATCTAGGACTAGAAGGTACCAGCCATAGGAATAATCTGAGAGAAGAGATTAGCAAATACATTCATACTTCTTCCTGGTTATGTTGATAGATATGGAAAAGAATAAATAACTTCTTAATTAGACCTAAGCCACTAGTGGAAATATTGCAATATAGTTGACTTATGATATTAATTTCAGGTGCAAAACTGAATGACTCAATGTTTTTAAAGATTACACACCATACAAAGTTATTATAAAATACTGACTATATTCCTTGTGCTGTACATTACATCCCTGTGACTTATTTACTTTAAAAATGGTAGTTTGAGCTCTTAATCCCCTTCACCTATTTTTCCCCTTCTCCCTCCCCTCTCCCATGTGGTAACCACTAGTTTTTTCTCTATATCTGTGAGTCTGCTTCGTTTTGTTGAAAGACTGCACTGTTAAACAAGAGTTCCTTTTAAAATTTGTTTCCAAAAATCATTTTTGTGGATATTGCTGCAGAAACTATATATATTTTTTAAAAAGGAATATTTAATATACAATCCCTGTTACTTTGTGATATCTTCTACTTTAAATTGGATGTTTTAGTAGGCAATCTATAGTTTCCCCTTCAGCAGAGTGAAATATCAAACACAGAATGCTAAAAAAAGTTATTTGATTTAAAAATGTAATTCTGAGCATAACTATTGTGTTAATAAAATATTGATAAAGGAAATTGAAGATGATTCAAAGAAATGGAAAGACATCCCATGTTCTTGAATTGGAAGAATATTGTTAAAATGGACTTAATACTCAAGCAATCTACCGATTTAATGCGATCCCTATCAAATTCCCCATGATCTTTTTCACAGAACTGGAAAAAATAATCCTAAAATTTATATGGAACCACAAAAGACCCAGGATTACCAAAGCAGTCTTGAGGAAAAAGAGTAAAGCTGGACGCAAGACTCCCCCAAGACTTCAGACAATACTACAAAGCTACGGTAATCAAAACAGAGTGGTATTGGCAGAAGAACAGACATATAGATCAATGGAACAGAATAGAGAGCCCAGAAATAAACCCACACACCTATGGTCAATTAATCTTCGAAAAAGGAGGCAAGAATAAACAATGGAGAAAAGACAGTCTCTTCAGCAAGTAGTGTTGGGAAAGCTGGACAGCCTCATGTAAATCAGTGAAATTAGAACACTCCCTCACACCATACACAAAAATAAACTCATGATGGCTTGAAGACTTAAATATAAGACATTATGCCATAAAACTCCTAGAAGAGAACATAGGCAAAACATTCTCTGACATAAATTATAGCAATATTTTCTTAGGTCAGTCTCCCAAGGCAAATTAAATAAAAACAAAACTAAACAATTAGGACATAATCAAACATCTAAGCTTTTGCACATCAAAGGAAGGAAACCATAAATTAAATAAAAGTCAATCTACAGACTGGGAGAAAATATTTGCAAATGATGCAACTCACAAGGGCTTAACTTCCAAAATATACAAAGAGCTCATACAACTCAATATCAGAAAAACAAACAACTCAATCAAAAAATGGGCAGAAGACCTGAAGAGACATTGCTCCAAAGAAGACATGCAGATGGCCAACAGGCACATGTAAAGATGCTCAATATAGTTCATTATTAGAGAAATGCAAATCAAAACTACAAAAAGGTATCACCTCACACTCTGACTGATGATGGTCAGAATGGCCATCATCTAAAAATCTACAAATAATAAATGTTAAGGAGTATGTGGAGAAAAGGGAACTCTCCTACACTGTTTGTGGGAATGTAAATTGGTGCAGACACCATGGAAACAGTATGGAGTTTCCTTAAAAAACTAAAAATAGCATTACCATATGATCCAGGAATCCCACTCCTGGGCATATATCTGGAAAAGAAAACTCTAATTCAAAAAGATACATGCATCCCCATGTTCATAGTAGCACTATTTACAACAGCCGAGACATGGTAGCCACCTAAATGTTCATCAACAGATGAATGGAAAAAGATGTGGTACATATATACATTGGAATACTACTCAGCCATAAAAAATAATGAAATATTGCCATTTGCAGCCACATGAATGGACCTAGAGATTATTATACTAAGTGAAGTCAGACAAAGACAAATATCATATGATATCACTTATATGTGAAATATAAAAAATAATACAAATGAACTTATTTACAAAACAGAAACAGACTCACAGACATACAAAACAAACTTATGGTCACAAAGGGGTAAGGAAGGAGGGATAAATAAGGAGTATGGGATTAACAGATATACATCACTATATATAAAATAGTTAAACAGCAAGGATTTACTGTATAATACAGGGAACTATGTTCAATATCTTACAGTAACCTATAATAGAAAAGTTATATATCTATATCTATATTGTATTATGATAATGATTTTAAATAAAAGGTTAGATAATACTTAATATTTATACTTTTTGATTTTTGAAACAAAAGGAAATGTAGGTAAAGATTTTTAAAAATTATTCCAGAAAGACATTAGAAGCACAGTGAGTGGATTAAATTTATAACCACCACAACTGAGGGTTGAAAACATTTTCTGTCCTTGATTATTTTGTCTTTAATGATTCATTTCATCAATTTTGAAAACCATAATAGCAGCACTTAGATCATCAGAGTTGTACACAAAGGCAGAAAGATATGTTACATGCCTTAAAACATGTTGATATGTTATTGAATTGGGCTTGACCCAACAATAAGGTATTTGAAAGAGATAAATATAAAAATATAGTCTCTGCATTAAAAAAATGTAAATTAAAAAAAACTTTAGTGTGTAACTTAATATAGCATAGGAAAAATAAACAAATATTTTAAGATAGTCAATGGTATTTCAATATTTTTTTGCTTTCACAAAAAGTATCAGAATATATCAAGTTGTAATAACACAAGTATAGTTATTTAGAATTGCATAGTTCTTATATTCCTTTGAAAGCAGACCATGAAACAAGGACTTGGATGCCATTGTTTATTTGGCAGATCATTCATGAATTCAGTAGCAAAAAAAAAAAAAATGAGGAAATTGAGAACAAGATAGAGGAAACACACCAATCAAATTCTGATAATGAGCTTGTTACAATGATGGGCAACTACAGAATCCTCAGAACTCTTGTATCAGAGAAAGGGGAGAATGCAGCATTGATCCATGCACCCCCATTCCATGTTGATTTACTCCTCTGAACTTCTGGGTTATGCTTGCACGTAGCTGGTTGGCCTTGATCCTCTGAGGAAGCAAAACAGAGAGACCCTACTATATTTATTTAGTGTGGCATACTGAAAAGAGAATCAGGGATTTTTCACCACAGCTGTACTAAATCAAATAGGCTGAGGGGATATGGCTGGTGTATCACAAGTGTCTACTACACTTATCTTTTCTACAATACTGTACTATTCAGTCAACATATGATTGCTATCCTCAGAAGCCTAAGTTTACTAATAGGAATCCAGTCAAAGTAGAACTCATTAAATAAAAGTAACCTGGATATGGAAGATCATGGAACCAATTCTGATTGAAGAAAATGCCAATGTTATGTCTACATATAATTATACTTGGGGGAAATATAGAAGGCTTCAAATACTGTATTTGAAAGTTTTCATGTGGAAGATAGAATGCTTTTTTTCTGTATAGCTAAAAGCATAAAACTGAGGCAAATGTGTGGACTTTCAATGGAGATGGATTAAGCTTGAAATAGGAATGACTACACTGTGAAATCTGTGTAATAATGAAATGGGGGCAGCCAGACTTAATATATATCCAATCACAGGAGGTTTTCAAACAGAGACTAGTTGACCACATCCTTGTCAGAGATGTTTTAGAGCAGAATCAACCATCATATACAAGACCTCTTGTACATATCCTTTTCAAACACAATATTATGTAACCCTATAAATGTGAGAAAGAATTTATGCTCATTTATTAAATTTTTCATTCAAAATATATATGGAGAGTTGTACTACGCATCAGGTGTCCAGTGATAAAATAGAAACTTATTGAATGATAGCAAAAATGATATTCATACACAATAAGTATATGGGTTGTAAGTCCTATGAAGGAAAATAACAGTAGAATGAAATTATAACAAGACAGGTGGCTTGGATTTATTTTGAAGGGTTGAGGAAGACCTTAAACAAGAAGACAGTATTTAAACTAAGACCTCAAGGAAGCCAAGAAGGAGTCAGCCACTGGAAGAGTTGTCAAATTCTAGGGGATAAAATGTTCTATAATTCAGGGTTCAGCACTCCAAGAGTCTCATATATATCATGTATCCTTATGTCGTGTATCCTTATGTCGGCATAGCTAACACCTAATCATATGGCTTAACGCAAATTACTACAAGCATATAATTTCCATTCCAAAACAAAACGGTACTGAGAATTTACAATTAATAGCAATAGGAAATTTTTCTGCATAAAATATAAGTAATGGGTTAAAGCAGTAAAAATGTCCTGTGGAAGCATTTAGATATTCTCAAGGAAAACTATTTATTTTGTATTTTTATTTAAATTAAGCATTTTGAAATATTAAATCTACATTTACTAATTAGTAAATTTATAATTAAATAAACAACACAAAAGCAAAAAACTTAGTGAGAAGTTATTTGCATCACTAGAGCAATTTATTCATTTCTTCATTCATTTTAGTTTTCCATGTTATTTTTCAATAATAATACAACAATAAAAATATATAAACTCTAAGGGTCTTGTGTGCTGGTATGAGATTAACCTTTGGTCCTGGCAATTAGAATGTTGCCATTTAATGAGCAAAAAAGAGTTGTATTTTGCATTAAAAAATTAGTCTAAAAAAGCTAATTTTGGAAACAATATTTTCAAAAGATACATATGATCCACTAGAATATAATACATATTATTCTTAGGAAACAATCTTGCAACATAACAATACTGGTAATTTTCTGATAATGTATAATTTAAGAAGGTACAGATTGTCTCAGGAAACATTCAAGCTCATTATCAACATGTACTTTGAATGTGTCATATATTAATCTACCTACCATGGAATAAAAATCCCCTTTTAGTCTTTCATACTTGAAAATGAGGTATGAGCATTCTATGGCAAACTACAGTTACTGCTGAGTACTTCTTATGAAACTATATCATGATTTTTAAGGGCTTATTAAGAATTGGTATAGCAGGATACACTTTTCTCATTCTCACGGAAATTGAGAAAGCTGAATGGCTCACTCATTAGGTTAAATGACTGCATTTTCAATGACATATAAACCACATAAATAAATATTAAAGATTCACAAATAAACTTTTGGCTTCCATTGGACAAAAATGTTTGTCCCATACTATGAATCACTTTTCTTTCAATTTTTTTCACCTCCTGGTAAAAACTAATGTAAGAACTCTGTATTATTTCCTGTAAGCATTTTACTTTGAAATAAATTACATTATAGAAAAAATACACATTATTGAGTATTTTGAGACATTTCCAGATTTATTATTAACAAGTTAGATACAAAATTTATGAAACTGAAATTTTAAGAAGTAATTGTCTAAATAGCATAAATCAAGCCTGAAAAGTATTTTTAGAAAGTGTTGTCTGTGTTTTCTGAAACACTTTTGTAATATTCTATTCATTTTAATCCTTTGGAGTATTTTCTCCATATCTCCTTTTTGAAAGAAAAGTCCATGCCACCCACAATTTTCCTCTAGTCTGATTTCTAAAGCTCTATACTCATTATACAGTTACTCCTGAAATGTTTCTATTACTGATATGCTATTCGTACTCGACACTAAATACATTTAAAGCAAGTTTCAAATTCCTCTTCCCATCTTATAAAACCTTACCAACTCACAATTATAATTTTTAATATTTATTCACCTCTTCTTGTGTCCTTTGCTTTCATTACTAATGAATCTCATTTTAAACTTCCAGAGGGATAATTTTTGACTTGTACACTACCATTGATTTATTGCATGACCTTAGGCAAATCACTGAAATCTGTTTCTGTTTCCCCATGTGTAAAATGGGAAACCTTGGAGATTATATTTGAATACACTAAAACATATGTGCAAAACAGTCTGCTAATGTTATGCTTACTTTTCTAACAGTAAATGGCAATACTTGCCTTGACAAAACATAACTATGTAATTTACCCAATTATTTTTTTTAAACCAAAACCAAACAGAAAAATTTATTCCAAACTAACAGAAGATAATGCAAGCACCAGCCAGACTTGTGAACTCCACTAAAGTGGCACACTTTCACAGGTAGCACATAACGATGGAAATTAAATCCTGTTTGAAGCTATATAAAAGGGGATAATTTTAAGTGCAGAACCTAAGATTGTATTTAGAAAAAATCAAGGTAAATAGATTTATGTAATTTACATATGGTTTCTTTGTTAATGTTTGTAGGTTTACCATCTATAGACTCCATTAAGTGTTTCCTTAGTGTTTTTAGTGTACATTTATTTAACTTACAGATATACTAAGATAAAGTTAGCTTTCCTTATGACTCTGAAAACAAATTATTACTCATTTTGACAACGGGGTATTTGCAAAGCTGAATCATTAGGTTTTTAATTTAAGTACGTTATGTTATTGGCAAAATACAAGATTCCATTTTGATCTAATTTTGTAAAGATTTATCTAAAATTAAACCAAATTATATCTCTTAGAAGACTCTCATTAACCTCATGTTCAAAAATTGCAAAGATCTGGGATTTCTATCTACACTCACTTTCTATATATTTCCCAAGAAATTTAAGAAGAATAAATCAAATTTTCAGGTTTAGTTTCAGTGGTGAATTGGAAACATATAATACACAAGCACTGTTCTCTTGGGACTATTTGGGTTTTTTTATGATTCACTGGACGATCAGGCTTAAAAGCCTTTTGACACAGGCATGGTAAAAACATGAAGTTGAAATTACCATTTGCTAAAAGCCACTCATGGTTTTCCACCTATAAAGGAAGTTGATAATTTCACTGATTTTTTTCCTGACATAATCTTTGTCTGGTTCTACAAGATGCAGGTATATTTTTAAGGACTTAAATAAACAGGTATCACATGCTTTTTGAAAGTTCACTTTATGCCACTTAGCTTTTATGAAAGACCTACATTAGTACCCGTTTTCATTAACCAAAAAAAAAAATCCAAAGAGGATTTTCACTTTTACAAAAATGGCAAAAAGTGAAAGTCACATTAAATGTTTGTTTTGCAGTGAGCCATTATAGGGGCAGCACTCACCTCCAGCAGTGAGAGTGCAGGGCCAAGCTTTTCCTGGGAACTACATTAAGCACCTCAGCATTGAGCAGCCGTAGCTTTGAACTGTTTTTGAGGATCTGTGCTTTAACTTGATTTATTTTGTGCATCCATTAGCATGATGTGTCCTAAGGTAATTGCTTCTTCACCTTACACCCTTTCAGCTTACAAAAGGTTTGAGAGTAATGCCCTACTTTTGGATAGCAAGGGAAACCTGTAATATGGTGGCACTTATTCAGCCTTTTCCACATACAAATGCAATGTTGCAACTAGAACTCAAGTCATACCAATGACTATAAAGACAGAATTGTCTACAAAGATAAATTTACCAATAGTTATTCAAAATTTCAGGTATTTTAATAAAAATTCAGTAATAACTTACAGTAACAAAGAAGGAAATTGATGACTTGCAAAAGAGTAGGGTTAAATTTCAGAGTTATAACACACACGTAAACACGCACATTCCTCCCATGCACTGCATAGGAATACACTAAGATTTTGTTTTATTTGCACTAAGTAACCTTTCAGTTAAATCTGTTATAATTTCTTTTGAATTTACTTGTTTCTAAAAAACTACCTTAAGGATCTGGCTTCCTTTAGCAAACCTTTATCACTTACCTCCATGTACTACATAATTGTGTATTTCAATGTAGAACCTAATTCATGTCAATTTATATTGTTTATGTTTTCAAATTTTAACTTTATGTATCTGCACTTTTGCATTTAATGTTCATCTCAATGGCACATTCAAATTTTAATTTAAATAAAAATATAAGCTTCAATTTTGTTTCTGTTTAGACATTGATTAAGGACCTCACTGGTTGGTACATGCAAACTATTACATTTGGAATGGGTAAACAGCAAGGTCCTACTGTATAAGAAAGGGAATTATATCCAGTCTCCTTGGATAAACCATAATGGAAAAAAATTTTTTTAAAGAACGTATATATGTCTGAGTCACTTTACTGTACAGCAGAGATTGGCACAGTGTTGTAAATCAACCCTGCTCAATTAAAAAAAAGGACCATGGATTTTAAGTATAACATTTATGCTAGTTTTACTTTACTTTTGATATTTAAAAAATACAAAAAATGTCAGGAATGAAATAACAGTGAAAAATAATCCAAATGCTAGAAACTGATTAGTGTATTTATTTCAGTTTTTAACAAGTATATAATTTTAAAAAAATGCAAGTAATGCTGATTGTCTTGTAAATATAACTTTAAAATTAAAGTCTCCTTTAATCATTCTATCTGAATCCTTAGAAATAAAATGATTCTCTGGTTTATATCTTTTGAGTAATTTTCTTCCTTTGTACAAATCTGTTTTACAAAGACAATATTGGGGTTTTTGGTGATTTTTCTTTGTTTTTTCTTTTCTTGTTTTTTTTTTGAATTTTATTTTATTTTTTTATACGGCACATTCTTATTAGTTACCTATTTTATACGTATTAGTGTATATATGTCAATCCCAATCTCCCAATTCATCCCACCACCACCACCCCCTCCTGCCACTTTCCCCCGTTGGTGTCCATATGTTTGTTCTCTACACCTGTGTCTCAATTGCTGCCTGCAAACCGGTTCATTTGTACCATTTTTGTAGGTTCCATATATATGCATTAATATATGATATTTGTTTTTCTTTTTTGACTTACTTCACTCTGTATGACAGTCTCTAGATCCATCCACGTCTCTACAAATGACTCAATTTCATTCCTTTTTATGGCTGAGTAATATTCCACTGTATATATGTACCACATCTTCTTTATCCATTCATCTGTCGATGGGCATTTAGGTTGCTTCCATGACCTGGCTATTGTACACAGTGCTGCAATGAACACTGGGGTGCATGTGTCTTTGAATTATGGGTTTCTCTGGGTATATGCCCAGTAGTGGGATTGCTGGGTCATATGGCAATTCTATTTTTAGTTTTTTAAGGAAACTCCATAATGTTCTCCATAGTGGCTGTACCAATTTACATTCCTACAAACAGTGCAAGAGGGTTCACTTTTCTCCACACCCTCTCCACCATTTGTTGTTTGTAGATTTTCTGATGATGCCCATTCTAACTGGTGTGAGGTGATACCTCATTGTAGCACTGATTTACATTTCTCTAATAATTAATGATGTTGACCAGCTTTTCGTGTGCTTCATGGCCATCTGTATGTCTTCTTTGGAGAAATGTCTATTTAGGTCTTCTGCCCATTTTTGGATTGGGTTGTTTTTTTAATATTGAGCTGTGTGAGCTGTTTATATATTTTGGAGATTAATCCTTTGTTGATTCGCTTGCGAATATTTTCTCCCATTCTGAGGGTTGTCTTTTTCTCGTTTGGAGTTTCCTTTGCTTTGCAAAAGCTTTTAATTTTCATTAGGTCCCATTTGTTTATTTTTGCTTTTATTTCCATTACTCTAGGAGGTGGATCAAAAAAGATCTTGCTGTGATTTATGTCAAAGAGTTCTTCCTATGTTTTCCTCTATGAGTTTTATAGTGTCCGTTCTTACATTTAGGTCTCTAATCCATTTGAGTTTCGTTTTGTGTATGGTGTTAGGGAGTGTTCTAATTTCATTCTTTACACGTAGCTGTCCAGTTTTCCCAGCACCAATTATCGAACAGAATGTTTTTTCTCCATTTTATGTCCTTGCCTCCTTTGTCATAAATTAGTTGACCATAGGTGTGTGGGTATATCTCTGGGCTTTCTATCCTGTTCCATTGATCTATATTTGTTTTTGTGACAGTACCATATTGTCTTGATTACTGTAGCTTTGTAATATAGTCTGAAGTCAGGAAGCCTGATTCCTTCAGCACCTTTTTTTTCCCTCAAGACTGCTTTGGCTCTTCGTGGTTTTTTGTGTCTCCATACAAATTTTAAGATTTTTTTGTTCAAGTTCTGTAAAAAATGCCACTGGTAATTTGATAGGGATTGCATTGAATCTGTAGGTTGCTTTGGGTAGTATAGTGATTTTCACAATATTGCTTCTTCCAGTCCAAATCATGGTATATCTCTCCATCTGTTTGTGTCATCTTTGATTTCTTTCATCAGTGTCTTATAGTTTTCTGAGTACAGGTCTTTTACTTCCTTAGGTAGGTTTATTCCTAGGTATTTTGTTCTCTTTGTTGCAATGGTGAATGGAATTGTTTCCTTAATTTCTATTTCTCATCTTTCATCATTAGTGTATAGGAATGCAAGAGATTTCTGTGCATTAATTCTCTATCCTGCAAATTTACCAAATTCATTGATCAGGTTTAGTAGTTTTCTGGTGGCATCTTTAGGATTCTCTATGTATAGTGTCATGTCATCTGCGAACAGTGACAGTTTTACTTCTTTTCCAATTTGTATTCCTTTTATTTCTTTTTCTTCTCTGATTGCTGTGGCTAACACTTCCAAAACGATGTTGAATAATAGTGGCAAGAGTGGACATCCTTGTCTTGTTCCTGATCTTAGAGGAAATGCTTTCAGTTTTTCACCATTGAGAGTGATGCTGTGGGTTTGTCATATATGTCCTTTATTATGTTGAGGTAGGTTGCCTCTGTGCCCACTTTCTGGAGAGTTTTTACCATAAATCGGTGTTGAATTTTGTCAAAAGCTTTTTCTGCATCTATTAGATGATCATATGGTTTTTATTCTTCAATTTGTTAATATGGTGTATCACATTGATTGATTTGCATATATTGAAGAATCCGCAACACTGGGATGAATCCCACTTGATCGTGGTTTATGATCCTTTTAATGTGTTGTTGGATTCTGTTTGCTAGTATTTTTGAGGATTTTTGCATCTATATTCATCAGTGATATTGGTCTGTAATTTTCTTTTTTTGTAGTATCTTTGTCTGGTTTGGGGCTGATTTTTCAAATGTATTTAATTGCTGTCATCAAGTAAAAACAATTAACATTTTACTCAAAACCATGTTATTTTCCCCTTGAATTACTTGTGATAATGTAGGTGTACCTAACTTATCCCTAGTTATTATTTCAATGTGTGATATTTTTGTTAATTTTTTTTTTTTTCTTGTGGTACGCGGGCCTCCCACCATTGTGGCCTCTCCCACTGCGGAGCACAGGCTCCGGATGTGCAGGCTCAGCGGCCATGGCTCACGGGCCCAGCCGCATGTGGGATCTTCCCGGACCAGGGCACGAACCCGTGTCCCCTGCATCGGCAGGCGGACTCCCAACCACTGCACCACCAGGGAAGCCCAATTTTTAAAAAAATAATTTTAAAATAAGAAAAGAGAACTGTTGTTTTACTTCTTTGTAAGTTATAAAATCTTGCCTGCTGTATGTATCATTTTCTCATATTAAATGGAAGCTATGGTGCTAGTCATTTTAAGAAGAAAGTGCTCAGCAAAGTCCTACTTTCACATCACTATTAATATACATATTTATAAGGAAAACATATAGTATTTCTCCCTTTTTTAGTTAATATGGGGTTTTAAAATAAGTGTATAGTATACTAATAGCTATATTGACTACTTGGAAAAGTACTGATGAAAACTGACACTTTTTCAACTGAGTAAATACTTATACTATTTGGGACTTTTCTATTCCATGAGAAAAGGAGAGGCAGAGAGATACAGTTTCCCTAAATTATAGATTTGCAAACAGTTATCAACAGGGCAAAAGTGAGGCTATCAAGAATTTAGTCAATTTTGAAAGAAAAATGAAAGCCTAAGGTCAATTTTTGTAGCTCCAAAAACAGAGGCAAGGTTTAAGGAATCTGACAACAGGGATTTGGAGGTCTTCAAAAATGATCAGAGAAAGTTCAAAAATACCTTCAAACCATGGAACGAATTCCATATATAAATTGGATTGAGTTGGACAAAAGAGATAATAACTCTATTTATAAGGACTACTCTATTTTACAGCAACCTTCCTAAAACAAAGAATAATTAACCAACAAAAAAAGTGAGAATTGCAAACCAACTGACCATGCTGTTAATATTACTTAAAGTGTGCATTAATAACTTCAGATATAGAAAAAAATAAACAAAAACCCTGCTGTGGTAGAATTAATGAAAGGTCCTTAATGTGAAGGGTCAAAATCCAGTTGATAATGAGGACTGAGAGGAGAGTGTGTAAGGCACTAGTAAAAGCAGCTCTAAGAGTTAGCAAATATCAAAACGTAGATCAGAGGAAACACTGAACTGTAATATCAAGCAACACTTTTAATTTAAGTGTAGTTATTGAGGGTACCGCTAAAACAAAAAACCAAAACCAAAACCAAAACCAAAACAAAACCTCCAACCTCTAACAAGGACCTACTATATAGCACAGGAAACTCTGCTCAAAATTATGTAACCACCTAAATGGGAAAAGAATTTGAAAAAAAAAAAAGATACATGTATATGTATAACTGAATCACTTTGATGTACACATGAAACTAACACAATATTAATCTATACTCTAATATAAAATAAAATGTTAAAAAAAAGACATTATGTTTAAAAAAAAAAAAAAGACCCACATCCCAGGTAGGTGACCCACAAATGGGAGGATAGTCACAATTGCAGAGGTTCTCCCCAAGGAGCAAGGGGGTCCTAGTCCTTCACTGGGCTACCCAACCCAGGGATCCTGCACCAGGAAGAAGAACCCCTAGAATGTTTGGCTTTGAAAACCAATGGTGTTTGATTTTGGGAGAACCAGGAGGCTGTAGGAAATGGAGATGCCTCTCTTAAAGGGTACACACAAAATCTCACACACTCCAAGACCCAGGGCAGACATTTTTCCAAAGAGGAAATGCACATGGCCAACAGGTACATGCAAGGATGCTCAACATTGCTAATCATCAGGGAATTGCAAATCAAAACCACAGTGAAATATCACCTCACACCTGTCAGAATGGCAATCATCAAAAAAGAACACATAAATGTTGGTGAGTATGTGGAGAAAAGGGCACCCTTGTACATGTTGGTGGGAATGTAAGTTGGTGCAGGCAGTGTGAAAAAAACTGTATGGAGGTTTCTCAAAAAACTAAAAATAGAACTACCATATAACCCAGCAATTCTCACTCCTGGGTTTATATATATATAAAAACAAAAAACCCAAAAACACTGACTCAGAAAGATAAATGCACCCCAAGGTTCATAGCAGCATTATTTACAATTGCCAAAATATGGAAGCAACCTAAGTATCCATCAGCAGATGAATGGATAAAGAACAGGTGGTATCTATACAATGGAATACTACTCAGCCATAAAAAGAATGGAACTTTGCCATTTGCAGCAACATGAATGGACTTGGAGAGCATTATGCTAAGTGAAATAAGTCAGACAGAGAAAGACAAACACTGTATGATATCACTTATATGTGGAATGTAAAATATACAACAAACTAGTGAATATAACAAAAAAATTAAAAAGCAGACTCACAAAGAACAAACTATTGGTTACCAGTGCAGGGGGGGCAATCTAGGGGCGGGGGAGTGGAAGGTACAAACTATTGCATGTAAGATAGACTTAAGGATGTATTGCACAACACAGGGAATGTAGCCAATATTTTGTAATAACTGTAAATGGAAAGTAACCTTTAAAAATTATATTAATAATAAACTGAAAAAAAGAAAAAAAACCTGGTCAGTTCCTCATATATTACATTTTTCCTTATGAGGGTAAGTGGAATTAATACATAAGACCATAATAAAACTACATTGCACGATGATTTAATTCACTATTGTTATACTACACTATTAAAGAGTACAGGGTATACTGCTATTCTGAAAAAAGATAGCCACCAAAAAGACCTGGGGAAGGACTACAGCCCCGCCATTGCTCATGCCCCACCCTCTTCCTACTTACCCAGGGAAGAATGCGGTTAGGAGTGAAAGTGAAAGTGAAAGGAGTTATTAGCACCAATGTCCTTGGACATCAAATTAATTGAAAGGTGCTTTTTTGTTTTATAATACAAAATAGATAAGAATTTAGATTCTCATTTAGAGTAATAAAGATAAGAAATTCAGGTCCAAATGGAGTGGTCTTTTTGTAAACCAATCTCATATAGAGAACATATAGGAACCCTTGGTAATTTGGCCAGAGAGGTCTCAAACTTTCATAAGACAACAAAGATCAAAGTTAGTTAAATTGGGGAAAATAAAGCCTGTGGAATATGAGTGTGAGTCTTTGTGTGAGTCTGTGTATAAATGTGTCTGTGTGTCTTTATTTCAACTTTTATTCTCTAACATAGTCTCGATATAATTATGAAAAACTTTACATAAAGGTCAGATTTTCATGTGCTTTGTGTCCAGGAAATGGTAGTTGATGCAAGAACCAGAAGAGGAAAAAGTGGACCTTATTCTGATCAAAGACAGACATGAGTGTGGGCAACAGGTAGCTTGCTGAAGATATCAAAATGCAGAGGTATGAAGATGGATTCTCCTTGCTTTTTTACACCCCTCTATCACCATATACCAGAAGAGAGTTATAGCAGATACAGGAGTCAAACTGCTCAAATTACAGACAAAATAGCAACATCTTTGCTAGTTAGTCAATAAATGGTACATATGTAGATGATAGTTTATCTTCAGGAAATATATTAATTTTATTAGGAGTAGCAAAAAATTGAATTTGTGTAGTAGTAATCTGGATCATTAATAAAACATGTATTTTTTGATAGAGTGGAATTTAGAATATGGCTATTACTGTAATCAAAGGACTTCAGGTAGTAAGCTGTCAACAGGATGATGGTTTATCTGTATCAAAGCCTCAAGCAATCAATGTCAATAAGATGCAAAGACCTCAGCATTAGTGTGTTGTTAAAGTTTAAGGCACTCAAAATTATTATTACTCAATAAATAAAAAGAGATTTCTAGGGTAGCATTAAAGGATATGCAAACAGCTACAATTCAAAGAGGAGTGCACAGAGAAAATTTAGGAAACTGACGTTTAAAAAAATCTACTAGTGATTCTCTGATCTACTGGAATTTAAGCACCCTAGATCTTTGGGGAAAATTCCACATGTATCAATAGTTCTTTAATCAAACTCTGTTTCTTTTGTGATGGCAAAGGGGCTCTAAAATAACGAAGTGAGTTGCTAGGTTATGAAGTGTATACTTTTAGAAAATAGCAAATCTTTCCAAATGTGTGCAAGATCCTGCCAATCTGACATGATTCCAGTCTTGATAATCTTGTCCTACCCATCTTTTAAAACTCCTCACTGGAGACTTTCTTCAGAACTTTCTAAAATTTTGGCTTGTTTTCAATGGTGAAACATTTTTAGCTTTTAGATATGAATTCTTGAAATAGTCATATTTTATTCAGAACACTGTTTAGTGAATAAATATATCAACTTATGTAATACTTTTAGAGGTAAAAAGGCAAGTTGATCGAGTACTGAGAGCAGTTTCCTCATTATGTTCATAAATTGGTTCTGAAAATAATTCTGCAGAAATGTTTAGAAAACATTTTGAAAAGTAGTAACATCAGTGGGAAAGGTAAATATCCTCCCACTTAACATTTATTATTTTTTCCTTTTTATCATTCTAATGTTTTTTTCCTCAGAGACTAGGGAATGAAAGTACCTCATGAATAAGCATTCTGGTTTTTGTTTATTATTCGCCCCTCTTCCTTTTTAGTTAATAGTCATTAGACCTTTAAAGCAACTATACATTTGAAGTTAGTTCTGTTTTTTAGCCTATATCTATATCAGACTCTATGTTATTTATTCCTTTTTTTACATATTAAAAAGTACTTTAATTTAAAAATTTTTTACTTTATATTGGAGTATAGTTGATTAACAGTGTTGTGTTAGTTTCATGTGTACAGCAAAGTGATTCAGTTATACATATACATGTATCTATTCTTTTTCAAATTCTTTTCCCATTTAGGTTATTACAGAATACCAAGCAGAGTTCCCTGTGCTATACAGTAGTTCCTTATTGGTTATCTATCTTAAATATAGCAGTGTGTACATGTCAATCCCAAACTCCCAGTAACTCCTTCCCTATGATGGTTCCCCATCCCCCCTCCACTCCAGGCATTTATCATCTCTTCCTTGTTTATCCTGTAATTTTGGTAAGTGCACCAATTGAAGGACATCACATGGTTTTATAACGTTTTTACATATCTCCTGTCCCAACAGATAGGATTATTCTAGGGGAATAAGTTACAATTTATGCAACTTTGTATTTCAAGATATTACTTTAGGATGGCACATAGTAAGTATTCTTCAGAGGGCTTGAATTTACTGGAATTATATAACACAAGAGTGGGAAAAGAGGAAAGAAACAGCACTCGGTAAAAAGAAAAGAAGAGGTGATTTTCTTCACAGAAATCGAGAGTTAATTGATTTAAAACCACAATGTCTTTATAGCTTAAAATTCAGAAGTGGTAATGGAGAAAATATGAAAATTCCTCTACAAAATAACTGAAAAATATCTTCTTGATAACTGAAGAAAACAGGAAATCTAAAGGGAAAAAATGCTCTGCAAACCAACGTTTGGGATTTAAATAAAACAAACAAACCAACAAAACTGTAAAGTCACTCCAGCTTTTGTAAACAGGAGCAACAATAGCACAGTTTGAAAGGAGAGAAGGAAATTATGTAGAAATTGTACTGCAAGGAAAATATCAGTGAGTTGAAACTGGGAAGTTTATTTCAAAGAAGTGAATCGTATAGCAGGTATACTTTAGGTAATAGACTCAATTGTTACCTTGCTAAATAGGCTGAAAGAACTTCCATTATTTGCAAAAGTAAAAGCATTTTTCTAAACTTGATATCAATTGTGTGCTTGACAAGCATGGTTGAATGATTGGAAGGTTTTTGACTGGGGAAAGAATGAGAGAAGAGAGGGACAGTAGCTTGTGCTTTATAAGTGTGATTTTTAGGTGGTAAAGATATATAAAATGTGAAGTATTATTAAAATATATTTATTCTGAAGGATTTTTGAATCCGTGTTGGCAAGAGAAGGGCCTGCAGTGGAGGTGGGGGAGTTTTGGGGTGAGTTCTGTTCAGAGCTCTGCTTGCTCCCTTCGATTGTATCTGGGGTAGAAGATTGGCTCGTCACAGTCAGAACACAAAATAGCTCATAAATATCAAGGGAATCTCTATAACATTTATAGGACATACTGAAGTTCAATAACTGAGTGAGATTTGAATGGGATCTTTATATTTCATGAAAATGTAAAAATATTCTTATTTACATGAAGAACAAATGCTTGAGAAGGGAATACGGAATTAAAACCAGCACAATAAAAGGACATAATAAAAGTACGCTAAAGGACATATAAGCTAAAGAATATATAAAATATAAATATGTAAATATACAAACAAAGGACTCCAGGAAAATCACAACCTTAATGCATCTCGTTCATTTTTACTTCCAAGTCCTGAGATGCCTTTCCTGAGCCAATTAACATCTGGTTCCAATAGGCAAGTGAGAACTCAGACTGAAACCTGAAGAAGAAAGCTGGTGCGGTATTCTTTTCCTTTGTTAGATGAGAGCCTGTGATCCCAAGGCTGATAGTCCTGTGTTAAGAATCAGAACAAAGTGGATCCTAGGTCAAATTTGGCCCACTGAGATTGTGGACTTCCCAGGAGACGTGTGTAATAATTGTGCATGAAGATTTCCAAACACCTTCAGTTGATGTGGAATCAAAGAGACTGAATACTTTCCAAATCTGCAGCTAGAAAAATATGAAGAGACTGAAGAGCAGAAGACTTTGATGTGACAGGAAACTGCCATCCCACCGAATACAAGCATAGACTCCTCTTTTGAGATGTCTGCATCACCAGTGCTCTTAATCCCACAGAGGATGATGACATCTTGTGGGAAAACTTAAACAACCCATGAAAGTATTAACAGTAATTGACTTAGAAAATGAAGAATTTTTAGTAACACCTTAAATCATGCTTATAAAATTTTTGATATATTAAGGAATGATATATTTAAAATATTTTTAATTAAATAGTTTTAAAAATACTCTTTCAGTGTTTACAAAATTAAAACAAATCTAGTGAATGGGAGGACTGTGTTATAATTTTATGAGAAAGGTTTTATTCCTTTCCAGAGGAAATAAATAATGTTGTACTTAATGTTGGGTCTTACAATTGATAATACAATGAAATGCTATATACCTTTAGATAATGAGATAGTATGGGGACGTATTGCATAAGTATTTCATAAGGATTTTTGAAATAGAAGAGTAATGACGTAAGGAAAATTTTAATAATATTTTGGAAGTAAAATACTTATTTATATTAGACGACACAAGAAATTGTACATATGGAGGGAGAGGAAAGGAAAAGAGCTCCAAAAGTTTCATTTGCTAATAGGGGAAAAGAATGCAGTTGGGGACTTTAAGTATTCAAATGTGTCATTATATTTGAGAGAACTAAAAAAAACAATCAGAGGTAGATCACAGCAGCTTGATTGACATGAAATATTTTCTATTGTTGTATAATTTTTAAAAGGTTTTCTCATGTGTCCTGAGGAAAGGGAGACAATCGTTGACTGCATAAGTAAAATAGGTGACCCAAGGTAAGTTTAGAATTAAGATACTATAATGGCATTTAGTTCACACTAGCAAAAAAAAAAAACAGAAATTATAAAATAACAAAGTTAAACACATAATAAACAGTAGGAAACATCAAAAGAATAAAGTCAATTATATTAGTTGCTATAGTAAGTACAGTATGCATTCTTTAAAGATGGGAGGAGTCAGAATAGACTAAAACCATGCATTCCCACAAGTATGTGCAAGTCCCAATCCTCACTCTCTCATTCCCTTAGAAATACCAATGTCATTGACTTTATATTTGATCTTCCAGAAACCATTTATGCATATATAAGTATATGGACAGGTATAGCTAAAGAGTTGTTATTTTTGTACAAATAGGATAACATTCTAAATTCTTTCCTGAAACCTGTTTCTCTTACTAAAAAAATGTTGGTTTTATCCATAATACAAACAGATTTACCCAATTTAAAAAAATTACTACGATTGGTCCTTTATATGGATTATAGATAATTTATTTAATCAATACCCTATTTTTAAATGTTTGCTATGAAGATACATTTGAGATTTCCTACCTCAAGGAAGCATAACTGATTGAGGGTCCCAGCTGCTGCACACTGAAATCCATTGCTATAGTTCTACCAAGACCATGCTTCCCATGGACTGCACTCAGCTAGCGATTGAGTGTGGCAGGGATATTAAGGCAGGCCCATTCCTGGCCGACACAGCCATCCACTGATGTGTAACTTTGGCTTGAGTTCTTCCTAACAATTTTGCTATACATTTCTCAGATTTGCACTAGTCTACGATGCTTCCCCGTAATCTTCCTTTCTTCCTTCTCTTTCCCTCACTCTAGGTCATACTTGCATCTGACAGCTCTCGCAGCCTCAGCTGTCTACTTCCATTTTCTTTTATAAGCATTTCTACTAATAAATTTCTTGAACATTTATTCTCATCTCAGTGTCTGCTCCTCAGAGGACCCAGATCAACACAACACATTTAATGTTTTCTCAGCTATTTGGTTATATATATATAATTAATATAATATATATTATATAATATAAATTATATTTATATAATTTCCTTTAAAATATGCTGTTTTTTAATTCAAGTATCAAATTGTATCTTAAGATTTACCATGTTTTCATCAATTATGCTCAGATCTTTTACACCCAGGTAGAGTTGGATTACATTTGACAGAAAGATTTGATTGCCCTATTCAGTGCAGTTCATTAAAACTATGTTTGTTTTTAAGAGTTGTTTGTTTTCCATCTCCCAAAGCTATGCTAGTTAACATGATTTACTGATATAGAGAGGACTATTTGTTATTAATTATATTCTAAACAATAACACTTCATCAGCAGTTTATTTAGTGTTAGTACCAGCCTAATGCGAGAAAATATTAAATCAATACTAACTGTCCTATTTTCATTTCAATCTTCTCCCTCCTTAATTGCAAATCACAATACTTTGTGATAGTTTGCCTTGAATCTCAAACATTTTAACATTTTTCTTATGTGAATTTATAAAATAAATGAAATGCTATTGGACTAGTAAAATATTATTTAAGCAGTTTAGTACAGAACTTCACTTTATGATTGTTAGAAGAACAAAGTGAAAGTATCATATAAAAAAGGTCATTTGAGTAAATGAGCCTTATGCAATGATTTACAGCTCATACTAAAAGGTCTGCAGGACGTCATTACAAGACAAAATAGTGATTGTCACAGGTATTAACAGAAAACCTTGAACACTCTAAGTCTAAATTGTCACATTTCAGTATCTGAAATTGCTATGGAAAGAATTAACAGAATGAAAAATTGTTGCCAATTACACTTCATTTATTTGAACATTAGTCTTCATTTAACCCAAGGATCTCTCTGTTGACTATTAACTCTGACAAAGACAAGCTACCAACGTTCTTTAAGGCATTATAATTCATTTAAATATTTAGTGAACAAAATATTTCAAAGGACACTATATCAGGTAGCATTAAGTAAACCAGTTTTTTTAGCAAGTACATTTTTATTTTCTTAGTCAAAGTTAGCAAAATTTCCCAAGAGTCAGATGGTTAACCTGAATGGAAAAATGTGTAAACTTAGATTTAGTCTGACTGAAAAAGAAAATTTGAATGAGCTGATGTCATGCTGCCCTGGCCCATATCTGGGAAAATCTAATCCAGTTTACAAACGACAGCATGCCAAATAAATACTATAGTAGCAAGCTAAATAAACAGGCAAGGTAATCTGATAACAGCAACACGTAAATGTGTAGGAGAAGCAAATGCTGAATATTGATTAAAATAGTCTCACCTTCCTGCTATTCAACAATTTACTCAACTAACTAATGATCTGTATCTATGAATGATTTGTATCTATGAAATCTAATGATTTGTATCTATCTATCTATGAATTTGTAACTATGATTTGTATCTATTTGTATCTATGAATGGTCCAGATTTCTATGAGCTCATGTTCTAGACACATATATCTTCAAATTAACTGCTATATTTATAACACAAATGCTCTCATTGAATCAGTCTTTGTTCTTATTGAATACCTTGGTAGCAAGAATAAGTCTAGAGCTTCTATCACAACTCTAATAATTCAAAATTCTTATGACAGTTTAGTAAAATAGATGAAATTGGACGATATCAAAGTTTAAAATTACTATGCATCCAGGGACACAGTCAACAGAGTGAAAAGGCAATCTATGGACGGGAGAAAAAGTTTCCAAATTGTACAACTGATAAGGATAATATAAAGACTAAATAAAGAATTCCTACAATTCAACAACAAAAACAAAACAACCTAAAAACTGGGCCACAAACTTGAATAGATATTTTTTCAAAGGAGATATAAAAATAGCTAATAAGCAAATGAAATGATGTTCAACATCACTAATCATTGACTGAAATCAAAACCACAATGAAATGACACCCTTCCCCCATTAGGACAGTAACAATGCAAAAAACCAAAAATAAGCAGAAACAAACAATAACAAACTCCAGAAAATAACAAAGGTTGGTATGGATTTGGGGAAATTAGAACTCTTATGCACTGTTTTTAGGAGTGTAGAATGATGCTACCATTATGGAAAACAGTATGGTGGTTCTTCAAAGTATTTTAAAAAGAATTACCATATGATCCAGAAATTCCACCTTCAGAAGAATTGAAAGCAGGGTTTTGAAGAGATATTTGTATACCCATATTCATAGCAGTATTGTTTACAAATAGCCAAAAGGCAGAAGCTACCTAAATATCCATCAGTGGATTAATGGCTAAATAAAATGTGGTATATACATACACTGGAAAGTTATTCAGCCTCAAAAAGGGAGAATATTTTGACATAAGCTTTCTGATATGTTCTACAACATGGATGAACCTTGAGGACACTATGCTAAGTGAAAATAAGCCAATCACACACACACACACACACACACACACACACACACACACACACAAATACAGTAAGATTCCACTTGATATCTAAGTATAGGTACTCTTGATACCTAGATATATAGGTACACAGAATAGTCAAGTTCATAGGGACAGAAAGTAGAATGGTGATTGCCAGTGACCAGGAGGAAAGGGGAATAGAGACTTGTTTAACAGATACAGAGCTTCAGTTTTGCGAGATGAAGCATTCTGGGGATTCGTTGCACAACAATGTGAGTTTACTTAACAGTGCTAAACTGTACACTTAACATTAGTTAAGATAGTAAATTTCATGTTATTTGTATTTTACCACAATAGAAATTTTTAAAATTTCATTGAATATTTTCCATATCAGCAATTTAAAAAGTGGCAAATAAGTTGGGGAAAGTTCCTTTATTTTTCTCTTTTTTAAATTGAAGTATAGTTAATTTACGATGTTGTGTTAGTTTCAAATGTACAGCAAAGTGATTCTGTTATACATATATAGAGATTCTTTCTTAGATTCTTTTTCATTATAGGTTATTGCAAGATATTGAGTATAGTTCCCTGTGCTATACAGTAGGTCCTTTTTGTTTACCTATTGCCTATATAGTAATGTGGATATATTAATCCCAAACTCCCAATTTATCTCTTTTCTTAACTGTATTATTTATATAAAAACATGTAATATACTTCTTAATAAATGGAAAGGACTCAAAATGGTACTTGGCCTTATTTTAAGTAGATATAAAAAAGTAGACATAAAATGTGTATACATATACATATAGTTTCTTATAACTTATGATGAACAGGTGTTCACAGGAACACAAAAATGCTATTTTGAAAGGCCTTTGATTTTACAATAGAATATTTTTGCTTAGGATGGCCCCTTCTGAAAGAGATTTAAATCATAAGAGCTTCCTCAAGGCTCAGTTACTCCTGCTTTCTGCCCCTCAATGTCTGAGGTTTCAATCCTCCAGTTCTTTACCTTATCTCAGGCAGTATACCCCCTCATGAAATCATATCATCTAAGTTCCTTCAACTGTACAGAATACATGAATGATGCAGCTCAAGAGAGGGGCAAGTAAAACCAAAGTGAAGGACAAATGATATTCACAACTGAATGGAAATAAAGCTAACTAAAAGATTTAGTAACAATGTCATTTAAAAGATTAGTAACCTGTGACCAAGGTAGTAATGTGATTTGCCATAAACTACACAACTGATTGAAAGCTAATCACATAGAAGAGCCAGGAGTTTCCATTTCTTTCTTTTACCATAATAAAGCTAATCTGCACGCATCCTGATTTAGGTAATTATCCTCCAACTTTATTACACATATGGAGCTGGAGATACAAGATAATTTTAACTTTTACTTTTATGTGATGAATACTTTGATCTTTCCAGTTTGACTTTAAGGCCATTTTGTCTCTCGTTAGTAAAAATATTTTAATCAGAATTTTCAGTTTATTTAGAAAACATTTTTCAAGTCAAATTCAATCTCTCTAATTTATAGACACTTATAAACCAAACAGTAAAAACATTTTCCTTTTTCTAGTTTCCTTTTATATTAATATAATGAGTTAATAAGGACAATTTTATTACAAATTTTGCAATGAAGTTTTCTATCACTGTTTAGATACTTGTCCATTTTAAATTTCAGTAATTAGACTTACAGCCAGAATCATGGTTGTTATTTGTACCAATATTCCCAAATCAAGTTTTGCAGTTTTTAAAGTTACCAACAAAATATGATCCTTTTCTGTGTAATTTTGACAATTATTTTTATGTTTTAAGTACCAGTATAAAAATCATGTGAATTGGGTGAAAGTATGAGTGCTTGCATTTATTTCTTATCTAATCTGTGAAAAAATGTGTGCAATTCCTCTCAGATATTCTAGACTTGCTCTATTGACCAAAATACTTCCAAACACTGCCTTTAAGTAATAAAGAGAAAATCACCTGCTCACACAAACAGGGTCAAAATCTCTGGTTTTCATCACAACTCAAGAATTCTCCTTCAAAAAATATTTCACCAACATCTGAGTACCACCTGAGGCAAGATGTGCAGCGAAGATGTTGCCCTTTACTAGTTAAGAGGAGCCTGTGAGAGGTGTTTGAAGATCCTTTTGTAAAGATTCCATGCTGATCACATGACAAGGCTTTCTATGTCATTTTAGTAGAATTGCAAACACTTGGGGAGCAGGAAGCCTGAAGAAGCAATGACTGAGATAGAGTGATTTAACAGGATGTACTGTGTCCCGGTGGAGCTGCTTTCACCAGAAACTGAGAAGTAGTGTCTGTAACTTTGAATAAGCTGTGGAGGTGGAAAGTGATAAAGAGAAAGGATGCTGGGTCAGCCCTTACTGTAAAAAATGACTTTCACTGGGAGAAACACTATCATCAGTATTGACAACAGAAAAACATTTATTAAACACACTTGTGTAAGTGTAATTCTAAGGTCAGTACAATGATTTTAAACATCTCTGTTTCCTGGAGGGAAAAAAAAGTATTAGTTCACTCTCTTTGGAGAAATTTGAAAGACACAGTACCTACTCCATCATGTCCCATTCATATCAAATTTTTAGGAAGGCAAGACTAAATTCAACTTAATATTTGATATTAATTATGATATCTAATATCTAATAATTTTACATAAAGATTATGATGCAATAAAGTTGTATTTTAAATGCTATATGTAGCTTATTTATTGTTGAATTCTACAATAAGTCCCTGCTTCTATCGTTTAAAATATAAGCATTATAATTGCTCTTTTCTGAATTTTTGTGTCCCCCCAAATTCATATGTTTAAATCCTAACTCCCAACATGATGGTATAGTTGGTGGGGCATTTGGAACATGCTTAGGTCACGAGGGTAGAGCCCTAATGAATGAGATCAGTGCCCTTAAAAAAGAGGTTCCACAGAAATCTAACCCCTTCCACCATGTGACTATACATCGAGAAGGAGCCAGCTATGAACCAGGAGGAGGACCCTCACCAAAACACAACAAAATTTAACTGTCAAAATTCTGAAAATTAGAACAAATACTTTGGAATATAAACACAAGCATGCAGAATGAAAGAGCTGGCAGGCCGAGAAGGAATCAAAATATCTTTTGTATTAGATGTCCCTATGATAGTATCTGAGCATTTTAGCAGAGGCAAGAGAAATCACTGTTTCATTTCTCCATAGTGAACTGAGCTGAATTTCTAAACCACAAGACTGTACACTTTTATAGGAAGATAATACACACAATATGGTTGATTGAAAAATGCATAGGATATATGACACAATCTCAGAAGAGAAAGCAGAAAGCATTTGTACCAGATTGCTAGGGCTGCCAAAACAAAGTATCACAGACTGCTGGCTTAAACAACTGAATGTCTTTTCTCACAGTCTGGAGGCTAGAAGTCTGAGATCAAGGTGTTACAGGGTTGGTTTCTTCTAAGCTTCTCTCCTTGGCCAGTAGATGCCTGTCTTCTCCCTGTGTCTTTACATGGTCTTCTATCTGTGTGCCTATGTCCTAATCTCTTCTTATAAGGACACCAGTCATGTTGGATTATGGCCCATGTGAGTATGCCTTCATTTTAACTTAATTTCCTTTTTAAGGACCCTATCTCCAAACACAGTCACATTCTGAGTATTGGGGATTAGGACTTCAACATGAGAAATTTGGGGGAGAGGAACATAATTCAGCCCATAGTAGCACTATTCACTTCTGCAATAAAAGTTTGAAATATTCAATGTGAAGTAAGAAATAAAAGATGACATGATTTAAATAATTATAAAGAATGTAGTAGAACAAATAAATGATCACAGTTTAGGACAATCAGCATACACAAAACTGAGATGATAACCTCTTTTTAGAATCCCTAAACATGCCATGAAGTTCTCTGAAATTTAGGAGGAACTGTGTTACCGAGAGTGCTAATTATTCCATGATTCATCCTTCCATCTTGCAATAGAACAATCTGGCTTTTCTTGCACAGTGTTATCCAGCTGGAGAATGCCCTTTCCAAGGTCTGCTGTAGCTATGTGTGACCACTGACTAAGTATGTACCAAAAGATGCAAGCAGATGTGAGATACACAACTTTCTGGTCACGTTTTTATAAATGATATTTTTAACCTTTCCTTTTTTTTTTTTTTTTTTTGCGATATGCGGGCCTCTCACTGTTGTGGTCTCTCCCATTGCGGAGCACAGGCTCCGGACGCGCAGGCTCAGCGGCCATGGCTCACGGGCCCAGCCGCTCTGCCGCATATGGGATCTTCCCGGACCGGGGCACGAACCCGTGTCCCCTGCATCGGCAGGCGGACTCTCAACCACTGCACCACCAGGGAAGCCCTAACCTTTCCTTTTTGAGAGCTCATTAGATGGCAGTAGATTAATTGAAACTAAGGTATGGAGACAATAGAAGTTTACCTATCAATATAAAAGAGTTTTCAATGAATTTCTGCATTATAGGAGAAAGATAAAAGTATATTAACCAATAAATAGAGCATACAATTTAAAAACCTACTGCGTATAACGTAGCTTGAGTTTAGTACTGTGAAAAAGACAGTAAATTTGCCACAGAAGACTAGGAAGTGCTCCAGATTAAACATCTTTATAAAAGGAGTGACAAATATGACAGAGTAAAAGAGAAATAATTACCTTATAAAGAATTGTGAAATTCCTCTAGTAGGTCTGTGTTTTATTCCCATCCTACCACTAATCTCTTCATGACATTTTTTTTTCTTAGATTCCATATATATGTGTTAGCATACGGTATTCGTTTTTCTCCTTCTGACTTACTTCACTCTGTATGACAGACTCCAGGTCTATCCACCTCATTACAAATAACTCAGTTTCATTTCTTTTTATGGCTGAGTAATATTCCATTGTATATATGTGCCACATCTTCTTCATCCATTCATCTGTTGATGGACACTTAGGTTGCTTCCATGTCCTGCCTATTGTAAATAGAGCTGCAATGAACATTGGGGTGATACCAAAATCACAAGTGATAAAGAAAGAATAAGTTGTACATGATCAAAATTAAAACTTCTGTGCTTCACAAGAATGAATTTATATTTAGAATATATAAAGAACTCTTAAAACAATAATAAAGACAACTTGAAAGCAGGTAAAGCATCTGAATAGACATTTCTTTAAGAAGATATACAAATAGTCAATAAGCACAAGAAAAGATTCTCAACATCATTTGACATTAGGGAAATACACAACACCACAATCAGGTACCATTTTACATCCATTAGGATGGTAATAACAAAATAAAAAAGATACTAGCAAGCACTGACAAAGATATGAAGAAAGTGAAAGCCTCATACACCCTTGGTAGGCTACAAAATGGTGCAGCCACTTTGGAAAACAGCCTCATAGTTCCTCAAATGTAAAAAACAGAGATACCATATGACTCAGTAATTCCACACCTAGTTATATACCAAAGAGCAATAAGAACGTATGGTCACACAAACACTTGTACATAAAGGCTCAAAGCAGCATTTCATAATAGCTAAAAAGTAGAAACCACCTAAAGGTTCATCAACTGATGACTGGATAAATAAAAATGGGTATATCCATAAATGGAATATTACTCGGTAATTAAAAGGAACAAATTAATGATATATGCTACAAAATGAACATTAAAAATATTGTGCCTAGTGAAAGAAACCAGTCACAAAAGACCACATACTATATGATTCCATTTTT
This sequence comes from Physeter macrocephalus, assembly GCF_002837175.3. Taxonomy (NCBI): domain Eukaryota; kingdom Metazoa; phylum Chordata; class Mammalia; order Artiodactyla; family Physeteridae; genus Physeter; species Physeter macrocephalus. The sequence continues at coordinate 103,958,425 of NC_041221.1, forward strand.
AAGAAATTCCAGAATAGGAAAATCTATGGAAACAAAAAGCAGATTACTGGTTGCCTAGGGTGGGCCAAAGGGGGGAACACAACTTGGGGGGAATGAGGAGTTATTGCTAATGGGTATAGATTTCTTCTTGGAGTGAGGAAAATGTTCTAAAATTCATTGTAGTGAAGGTTGCACAACTGTGTGAATATACTAAAAAACACTGAATTATATAATTTAATTGGGTTGATTGTATTAGATATGAATTATATGTCAATAAAGCTATAACATACTAAAAAAAAAAAAGAATTGTGAAATTCCTGAAAGTAAGCCTAGTAACAGGAGGCGAGAATTAAAGGGTCCATCTCTAAATAAATTTACTGAGTGGTTTGTGGAAAATTAGGCAGTGGATACTGTTATATCAGAATAAGGATCTGCATATTCTGGTATTTTGGAAGCCCCTTACCTATTCAGCTTGCTTTAGTCAAAAGAAGACAGTAGCACAAAGTAATTGACACTGTGAGGAAGTATTCAAAAATACTAGCCTGAACACTTCAAAAATCAATGTTATGAAAAAGGGGAGGGGAGTGTTTTAGAGTAAAAAATTTAAATAGGGACAACAGATGCAGTGTGTGAATATTGGTTCTATACTGTTTCGAAATGAATAGCTAGGAAAGATATTCTAGGAGATAATGTAATTATATCATGGAATTGTTATTAACTTTCCTTGCTGTGATAATGCTATAGTGATTATGCAGAAGAATGTCTTTATTTTTAAAGATGAATGCTGAGGAATCATGACATCTTGTTTTAGTTCATGTTACCTAGAAAACAGGGGCTGAGACAAATACAGAGGAGCTAAAGCTTTATTGGAGTGTAATCCCAGGGAAGAAAACATGACAGGAAAAGGAAGTGAGGCACAGAGGACAGGCAAAAAGGGAGTGAATTAAATATCTGAGACACAGCTTTGCAACAAAACAAAAGAACAAACCACAACTGGTTGATCTCCAGAGACTGTATGAAGTTACTGTTTCTTTGAACAGTACCTTTAAGCATGAGATGGCAAGATATTCATCTGTTACTTCTTCCCATCTTTTATTTCTTATTGGTCAAAGTCTATCCAACAGAAAGTTCTCTCCTGACCAATAAAGTTGTGTCTCTTGGTCTCACCAGAGAACCCATGGTGAAGCAAAATTCTTAGTGCATACAGTCCAGCCAGCGCCTGGTCATGGGTTTCTCCAGTCAGCAGATGACATACATGGGATTCTTTGGTCTGTGTTACAAGCAATGTCAAAAACATAGGTTGGTACTTTAATATCACTGAAATAGTGATGAAACTTGTAAACTCCACTCTGGCCAGGAAGCAAGACAAGCAGCCATGCTGGGCGTGCAGATAGTGGGAGAAGCCAAGCAGATCTGGAGTAGCACACAATTTGTGCATGGTATGGCTCACTGTTTGTGCCTCTGAGAGCCACATGCACCATTTTACCATATCCATATATCATATGAGATCAAGATCCTCTCACTCTTCTAAGAAGAGAGATGCTGTCCAATTTTTCAAGGTGAGGGGTAGCTGCAATCTGAATATGAGATTGGATAAGGGCTGTTAGCAAACCAAGTTATTGCCCTCATGTGCAGCTAGTTCTAGGTCAAAATTGATATTTTTCATTTCCTATCTGCCTCTCTTATTCTAGATTTTCATCACACTTGGCCAGCTCTTCAGATATTCTAGGTTACTTGCCTGGTAAGTTGTTCCAGAGTTTCTTTCCCAATGAAAGAATGGTATTCCAAACCATTAATCACCTCATCTCAGTTGATCCATAGTTTTTGTAATTTCCCATTTAGATCTATCACTGGCTGTAATCCAAGTAAATCCATTGGATTCAAAAGCGTACTCTTCCCTGATTGAATTTTCAGTGACAACCAACTTATCAAGATAATCAAGGTTGATTTTCCTCGGCAATAACAGTACTCTTGTCATTGTCTAATAATTCAATAGGACAAAAAAATCATAAATGGTCAGTTAGTAATGAAACTTTCCAATTAGTGTAATTCTTGCTGTGTCTCTTGGCACACTTTCCAACCTGTGTATCAGGACTTCTAACCCAGCAGAGACTGCTTTTCAAGGAAGAGAAGCAACAAGTAAAGGGAGTGGTGATAAAAAGGAACAATCCAATTTCTACCTTTGGATTCTTGAACTAATGTATTCCAGCTCTTGAGGATACATCACTGTGCATTTCCCATTTACTATGTGCCTATATCACAGCCTATAAGACTACACCCAAAATGTGCAAAGTGTTGCCTGAGATTAGTACCTTAGCTTTACAACCAACAGGCTATTTTGCACTTTTTTCAAGCCAGCAGTTTCTGGGATTTGGAATAAAATGGTAAAGTCAGTAAATTCCATGATTATAAGCCAATTGTTATATTTTCTTGACCATGAACAAGCCCTTTTATCTGAAGCAATGCTCTGTAGGATACGGATGTGTCTGTCATTCTATAAGCCCTCAAATGGTGGTGACACTTAAAGTTTCAAAGTCAGAGAAGGAAAGCCCAAATCTGGAGTATATGATCATTCCAATAAGGATGCACTGCTGCCCCCTCCAGACTGGAAGGAATTCAAAGTAACTGTCATGCCCCAATCTGTGTAGCTGGTTTTGCTGAGAAATCATCAGGCATGCAAGATGAGCTTCTGATGCTAGACATTTTCGTATTCAGTAGTGGAAGCAACTTATCTCCATCTTGCTTAGAGAAGGCTCCCTCTGTGTCCATGAATGCATTGGGTAGTCAAGGGAGGAGGATGTTTGACCTCCATAGGATGTGCCATCCTGTCTGTAAGATCCTACTTGAGTAAATGCTCTCTGGTAGTCAGTAAAGTGAGACAAATATCTGTATAGGTATTCCCCATTCCCAAGTCCATTCACATATATATGTCTCAGAGAGCATTTCCTGACCACTTGGAGTTGTTTTCCCAGGCTTTTGACCAGTATCCCAATCATTTATTACAGCCGAAGAGTCAGTTCTTATTTCTATCTCAGGCCACCTCTCTCTCTCATTAAATGGTCAATCAAGTGTACCACTCTGAGTCTGCATCCTGAATCATTTTCTTTTGCTGCTGCTGCCCTTCATGACAATCCATGAGAGGAGCTGTAATACAGCAGCAGTCTATTCCTGGCTAGCGCTGACATATCACATTTGTTCATCTGTAAGCCATACCTAAGTCCTTTCCTCCTCTACAGTTGATCATAGAGAATGTACTAGGAGACCAATGTGTGTTCAGGGAGCAAGATAAGCAAGTGACAAGGGAAAGCAGACCACTGATTCACTTAATTTTTTCATGCCATCTGGAAAGCTTGGAGCCTGAGCCCTCCTCATCTACCATTTCTATTTTTCAGTGGATTGTTGCTGTTTCTGCTCTTGCAGAACGTGTGACTCAGTTGATCTGATATCAGTCAGCTCATCATTGGCTGCTCTTGCCCACAGTCCCTTGATGTCTCAAGTTTAGTCGCTCAGACTCTGTTAGGGCCAAGAAGTACACCAAGAGCAGAAACTGATCCAAGACTAGGGGAAGATGAGTCTCCGTTTAAACCCGCCATAGAAGCCCTCTGGTTTTCACCATCTGCTTTTAAGTTGACAATCCATCCGCCACCATTCATCTGTCAATCTTGTCCAGACTTTCGCTGCCTTCGGAAACAGTCAAGCCACAGTAATATCTTTGTCATTATAATTGTGTCAGAACAGTCAGTCATGTGTAGCAGGCACTTGATCTCCCACTACATGTTTTTGACATCTACGCCACCATGATGTCACCACATACAAGGAATTATCACCATTCCTTCACCAATAGCAATGTGGTTTCTATTGCTTTCAGACTGGAAAGCAGTCCAACTCTAAAATCCGGCCCCCAGGGGTCTACTTTAAAGCGCCACTGCTGGTGCCAATTGTTACAATTCTTAACTCCCTGGAAAATAAAGCCTGGGAAAAAAGTATATGTGTGAACACTTCACGGAGGCAGGGGGTGCAATTTCAGAGAAGCAGGGTTAAAAGAAACGGGAAGGTGAGGCAAGGCAAGAGGGACAGTTGTTAGGAGGGGCTGCATTATTGAACTGACCACAGTCTTACAAATGGTTGTTTGGCTTCACTGGTCTCCTCCAGAGACCCTGTGAAAATCTACTGCATCTTGAAATAGTCTGGGCACAGAGAAAGAGGGGGAGAAAAAACAAATTATCAGTTGCTTTTTCCTCCCAGTCTCGTGTCTCATTATCAAAGTCAATCCCACCAGTCTGAACTCCACCTAATTTCCAGGTCGTATCACCTGATCAACAGGCAGCATCTGGTGAAGCCAGACTCTTTGCAGTCCAATCTGGCCATGGAGCAAGCATAGGAGCTTTTCCACACAGGTACTGTGCACGGGGCTCTTAGGTCTATGGTAGCGCCAGTGTCCACAATTTTACAAACAGAAATGGCATTGTCCTTTGCTACAGCTCTTCTGATTGGGAAACACAGCAAAAAGCTGAGGCCTGAGAAAGACAGGATGAGATGTTCTGGGATGCTCCATAACCTGGGTCTGATAGAGATCTGTAACTTACTTTCTAATGATTCAGAAAAAATAACAATAGAGGGATTAAAGCAAATATGGCAAAATAGTAACAACTGTTGACTCTAGAAGCTACACACATGCAAACACACTAACATTCAGATTTTCTATATTGGAAAATTTTCATAAATCAAAGTTGAAAAAATAATAAAGCATTATTTCTGAGAAAGAAAAGTGATGAAAGTAAAATTTGAAGAAATTTGAAGAAAAAACTAAAAAAAAGAGTTCTTGAAAATATAGGAGCTATACAGAGTCAGTCTATAACATTTTTTTTAACATTTAAATGTTGCCTTTTTATGTTTTATTTATAATTCAATAGATGCTGCAATCTATTTTAAACACATTTCCTGTAATTCTATCTGTATATATGTGCATATCAAGTTAACATGGAATTCTTCCAACCCAGTTTCATCTGAGTCATGGAAGCAACAGATGCTGCTACATTCCAAAGTGACTGATGAAACAGTCCACAATGAAAGGTTTTGTAGCAAGCGGTCATAAACCTCTTAAAGCGACTCACTAACATGGAGAGAATATAAGGATAGGATTTTTGAGAGACTGGAGAGCTTTGGGGTTTTGAGGAAAGTTTGTTGGGAAAGTTTTGTGGACTGCTTTGGAGAGTGGAAGGGAGCTGGCTGCCCTTCACCTCAGAGTGGGGTTTCTATGGGAACTTGATATGTGTTCGCTGCAGTTAGTGGACACAGTACTCTGAGGTGTGACCACATTTAAGCAAACTAAAAGACGAGAGACTGGCTAAAGCACCAGAGTAACAGAAAAGGAGAGGCTTATTTAGAAAATGCTGCACACCTCTCTGATGATGTGATAAGTATGTACAACTTGTGGGACAAGATATGGAACCCACAGAAGGACTTGCAGCCTGGGGTCATTTAAGAGTGAAGTGATTCTGATCAAAGAAGCTTTTGCAAGAGAGATTTTAGTCAATATTTAGCTTCATCTGGGGAAGACAAGATGATTTAACGTTAAATTAGTTTTAAATTTTGGTTACTACGTGACGCTAAGCATTTTTATTGAATTGGGACAATTTTGCTTCTTAAAGTGACCATAGAAATTTATATTACCTTAGAGTGAGGAAAAAACACAAGAGGCCTACACGTTATGATTTAAGAGGAAGGATACATTTAGCTTTTTAAAGGGCAATGTGAGACTCAAATATTTCTTATTGTATCTTATGATCATTGGTTTGACAGGTCTTTTCCATAAACATAGATGTTAAGGATTGCAATTTCTATGCAGACATTTTTGCTTATTTCTCTGAATTTTGTGTAATTAATTTTTAAATAATTGCATATGTAGGACCATTTTATAAAATATATTATAAAAATAAGTAAGCAATTTTATTTTGGATCCTTCAAAGTAAATGTGTGTATATGCCTATTTTTCTGAACTTGAATCATTAACATTTAAACTTATTATGCACACACCCAGAGATGATCATACTAAGTGAAGTAAGTCAGATGGAGAAAGATAAATGTCATATGATATTGCTTATAGGTGGAATCTAAAAAAAAATTGATACAAACGAATGTATTTACAAAACAGAAACAGATTCAGAGACTTGGAAAACTTATAGTTACCGGGGGGAAGGGTGACAAGAGGGACAGATTGGGAGTTTGGGATTTACATGTTCACACTGCTATATTTGAAATTGATAACCAACAAAGACCTACTGTACAGCACAGAAAACTGCTTAATATTCTGTAATAACCTAAATGGGAAAAGAATTTGAAAAAGGATACATATATAACTGAATCACCTTGCTTTACACCTGAAACTAACACAACATTGCTAATCAACTATACTGAAACATAAAAGGAAATATTTTAAAAAAAGAAAATAATACTTTTATAAATGTATTAAAAGATTTGGGTCAACTTGAAAAAAATAACATTAAAAACAAAATTATTTCAAAATCTTAAGTAAAATGATTTTAATTTTAACAGCTTTCCTTTGGAAAACTATAATCCACTTTTAAGACATTACTTTATGATTCTAATAATGGAAGGAAGGGTATCTCTGCTGCCTGTGTTTCTAGAAAAGCTAGAGAAATTGAGAAGGGTCAGAAGGAAACAATAGGGGAAAAAGAAGTAAGGTGGATGGCAAGGCAGGTAGAGTCTGATGCTCACTCAAGTCTCTTTATTTTTTTTTTAAGTAGCCACACATAAATCTTTGCAATAAAGCAGAAGTACAAGTTCCTGGTTTACCTCTGTACATTGAGAAACACCACCATTTGGAAGAATCAGCTCTAGCTGTAGCACTATTTAGCAGGTAGGCTTGTCTCTGTTCTTTATAGGAAGTTCTGAGCAGGGCTCTCCCTTTAGATCAGAGACAGAGTCTCCTCTGGGGTTTTTTTTTGTTTGTTTGTTTTTTCATTTCCCCCCAAGGTGTCACTGAATTCTATCTGGATTGAAATGTTCACAGGCTGGTACCTCAGAGACTGAGTTCAATTCTTTTTTTTTTTTAACATCTTTATTGTAGTATAACTGAGTTCAATTATTAAGGCATCTCTCTCATCTCTCCTATTAAGCACACACATACACACACAAAGACACAGTCTTACTAATCATGTTGTATAATTACGGGCAAGTCATTCAATATCGTTGGCTTCAATTCCCTTATCTACACAATAGGAATAACTACACTGGCTCTAAAATCTGTTATATACGTAGCAAGTGAGATACTGTAGATGAGAGTGCATTTAAACACTAAGAGGATTTCTATATAGGATTTTACTAGTAGTAATACTACAAATATTAAAAGGCAGCAGTTTAACACTAGAGCTTTAAGTTAGATCAATTTAGAAAATTATCTTAAGTGAACTGAATTTTAGTCAGGTATAGCCTTTTTTTTTTTTTTTAACTGTGGTTGAATCCAGTTAACACACATAGAAGATTTTATGGTACATTGTTTCAAGTTTTCTATAGTAAAAGGAATGTACAAAGTGCAATAAAATGTTTTAGGTGAACTTAGCTTTCTATGTGTATAAAGAAACAGAAAAAAACTGTTATTTAAAATCAAATAACATCTACCTATTTGAAGCCATAATGACTTCACAGCATTGAACTATCACAACATTATAGTCCTTCTCAGCCAAAGACTGATGAGTGTACAATATACACTAAACTTTCAGAGAAAATCAACAAATTTTTACCTCTACTTTTATAAATTTTGGTCTCAGAAAAACTGTGATAAAAGGCTACTGTACCTCGAGATGTTTTGCTGTTCATTTTTGAAACGTAATTAAGCTTCAGCTCTATTATTCCCTGACAACGGAAAAGCCATTGATTGTGCTGCTTTTGAAATCCTGTATCACATTAGGCACTTTCTAATAATGATGCCCTTGGCTTAGAAGAAGAGAAAATTGACTTGACCTAATTAAAAACTCTGAAGAGCCTCTGTATTATTTTTTCATAAAACGTATTTGGGCCTTATGCCAATTAAGGAGTGAACACTTAAAAAAAAACTTCTGTCAAATGTAGATGAAATAAAATGATATATGTTAAAGTAAGTCAGATTGTAAGAAATAAGATTTCTCAGACTCTATAAAACTTCCAAGCAGAATGAACATCAGTGAAGTTTCCAAACGGGAGCACATCTGTCTCTGTTAGTCTCAAGGGCCTTAGATCCAAGAAAAGGACAGGGCTATGCCAAGAAAGGTGATTCTGTAGAATAAAAGCCTCTCTCTTCAAGCATAATTACTACAAACTTCAGTGAATAATGAAGAATCTTGTTATCTTGGTACCATCTTTCTATCTTCTGTTTTCTCATACAATGAAATAGCCTCCGCTATTGCTTCTGAATGAATCCAGAGTTGGGAAGCTACAGACATCTTGGAAGGTTTTCAACTGGCAGTTTTCATTCTAAGTCAGAACTACTTGAATTCATGCAGTGAGCAAGTCAAAATATGAAATGAAGTTCAGTCTCCTGTTATACCTTCCAACTCTAACTAGACTCACTATTGTTTAACACATCAAAATCTCTTCATGAAATCTCTGACATCTATCTTTCCATCTTTTTACCTTGCATATTTATAATTGTCTATTTGTCCCCTGTGCTCTGTGGTTTCCCACTACATTGTATAAAATAGTCAAACAACTGCTATTTTCTTGTATTTTTTTTTGCATAATGTTTTAAGACAATGCATTTTTTTCTTCTGCTATTAAGTCTTAGCCATGCATATGCATACTCATTGTCTCTATTTTTGTTTGGTCTCAGAATACTGCTTCATGTTTAGATATGACTCATGTTTAGATATGACTTCATATATGTAATTATGTAAGAAATACTTAGTATTTTAGAGAATCATATTTTAATATAAATTTATAAAATACATATGATTTACAATGTTTTATTATTATGATTCCAATTTTTCATTGGTTTCCAATTGATCAGATAAAAAATTAAAATCCTGTTACCCTTACATAAAAGATTTTCTGCACTGTGCCCCCAAATTAAACTTCTACCTAGTTTCCAATGGAAATTTTTGTCTTACTTTACACTCTGCCCAAAATGAATTTTCCCCATACTTTAGAATGCCACTCTGCATAATGCCCCAGTGTCTTTGTGCTATTCTCTTTTATCTGGTCTTTGAGGGTCTCTGAATGTCAAATAGTCAGCTTTCAAAGTACACTGTTAATGTTGCCTTTATAATTTAACTTTTCCTATCTGTTCCTACTAAGGAAAAACTATTATTATTTTTTTATTCTTTTAAAACCCAATAACAGCGTATCGGTACCCCTTTCATGATACAACAGCAGCTTCCATAACTCCTTAGACGCATCAGGTCTTTAAGTATTAGCTATCCATTGAATTTGTATATTTTAAGTGACACAGAGAGATTGGTTTACATACACCATCTATATGTTATAGCTGTGATCTGCACACCTATGAGAGGAAACCTCACTTCTGTAGAGGAAAATATGTGAATTGAAATGAATCTCTTACACTTAGGAGGGCTAGATACATGGAGAAAATCTTACAGCAAGGTTAATTAGTTTAGTAAAATTAAATCACCAGGGCAAGGCGGGGAAATGGAGAGGAAACTATTATGAAGAGAAGACTGGTTTAGATATTATAATAATAATAATATTGATAATAACAATAACGATGGAACAAAGGGTCTTCTTATACGTAAGATACAAAAGAACCTTCCTGAGCATAAAATGGTGGGTTGTTCTGGAAAAGACTATAGTACAATTGTATACACACACACACACACACAAAACTATATACACGTGACACTGAAAAAGATGGGCACAAACAAAATACTGAAGTGGCTGATGATCCTCAGGTTTTTGGGTCAGTGCAATACCAGATGAATAGTAATAGACTGTAAGAAGATCTTGAGATAATCCATAAATATCAGGGAATGAAGCAAATCAACTTTAAAACAAGTGGTTAACAGTAATGCATTGAATGAAACTACAATTATTATCACTCTACCTAGAATTGAATTAGTGAATAGATACAATAATTTAAACTTTGAACTGTGTGTGAACCTGTTCAAAATAATGAATAGTAAATATAATACAAATAAAAGGAAGATACACTTCACAAAATAGGCAGTAAACTTTGAAAATTATTAACTGCGAAGGGATTATGTAACCTTGAAAATATAATAGTTCACCCAATATTTGTAATGATGCTAGTACAAAAAAACTCCAATATGCCAATAGAGCAGTGTGTATAATTTATTATCACATATTTTTGCATTTAATAAATTTGCTTATGCCTCTGTCTTCCACAAGTCTGTAAGTGTCCACTGTCCAACTGAGAGTATCTATTGTTCAGCGTAATAGCTGTCTAGTAAAAGTTTGATCAATCAATAGGTATATGAATGAATCAAAAACTTGGAAATTCTGTGGTGTAGATGTACTATATTCTTCAAGATAGTACAAAAAACAGTATATTAAATATGAAACAAATGTCAATTGAAACACTTAAAAAACTTTTTAATGAGAATATTAAAAGTGCATGAACAGTGGATCTATAGTCACTATAGCACAGGACCTTGCCGATCAGAAATGATGCTGAGTATACACAACACAACAACTGCAATGACTGTTGTGTGTACCAGTAGATAACCAGTTCAGTTGGATCCAGTAAGGAAATGCTTGCACTCCCATTGTGTGCCAAAATCAAAATGAATTCTTCACCTAATTGTTAGTTACATGGCTTAGTATACTTTGAGCCTCAGCTAATAATGCCAGAGCAAATGGTTAGACTCCAAGGTAGTTAAGTTAGTTCTCTTAAGCTCCACTATACCATACTAAGTACCTCTATACTCCCTTGTTCAATATTCTAAAAATACTTTTGACCACAATGGTCAATAAGCAGAATAAATGGACAAATCACATTAAATCTATTAAAAATCTAAATAAAAAGATGAATCAAACTCAAAGTAATTTTTCTCTGGTTACTGGCAAAATGGAAGAATTTTTGTGTTGCTTTATTGTGTTTTGATCAAAAGTACATTCCATGATCATTATGACTTTTTGGAAAATACTGATAAGTTTGAAAACTATATTTTGTAGAAACTATACTTGTGTATGTAACACAAATGAAGAATCATATATGCAGGTGGCAATGTTGCTTAAGTAAATTTTCCACTGCTTTGGGTGAAACTGATATAAAGAAAGCAATGTTACAGGTTATACAACTTATGATGAACAAACAAAAACTAGTAAACTAGTGAAAACACCTCAAATTGATTTTTCATTAAATATTAAGAAACATGAATATACACAAATGCATACTAAATATCTTTATTACCATTAAAAGCAACATGTATCATATTTTTTTAGATTACCATGAATTATTAATGTGCTTTGCCAAGGTGTGGCTAAAGAACAAAATATTATCTACAATCTTAGAGTGAATTCAGTTGCTGCATTTACAATTTGAAAAGTATAGTATATAAATATATGAATGCATATGTGGTACTTCTGTTTTTAGACCTCTGCTCTCTGGGCTTTAGCATATCATATAAAGTGACAGCTAAACTATACATAAGTTTTCTTAACTTGTAGAAACCAACTGCTGGTGGTCCTTTGTTTTATTCTGTTTTGCTTTTATTTCCACACATGTGAGTTTGTGTGCAAATGAACTAGAATTTTTAGTAGAATATCCCTACAATTCCATTCATGGTGCAGGCTTCGCAACTGAGGCACAGCACAGTGAGTCAGAGATATGAATCCTTACAAAATAATTAAGCCATAATTGGGGGAGTTAAAAATTTTTTAAATGAGTTCAGAAGACAATAAGTTAGTCAGAACCTGCAACATTAAACAGATTCAGCCCTACAATTTTGCTTAACATGCACATTCAGAAACCAGAATCAGAGGGAAAATTTCATACATGCAGATGAGCACTTGTGAACAACTCATGAAATAAATGCTATTTAGCCTCAAAAGCCTGGTGATTTGGGAGCCAATCTACTAGATAGATGCCAAATTAAATGATAATGGCCCTAGGCTGAAACTAGCCATACTGTCTGGTACTGATAAGTACTTGAAAAATAACATTTTCATAATTGCATGAATCTCTATTAAATGAAATAAACCTGTAAAAATCAGCGAAACAACAAAAACCAAACATACTGCTAATGCAAATTACTCCTTTGTTAGAGAATAATATCTTTTTTTAACTTTGCTTAAAGCAATTCAATTGAAAAGCTAAATCCACAATTATACTGCATGTTATGCTTGGATAATGTCTCCATTCCCATAGCCCATGCTTACCCACACATGGATGCTAAATTGTGGCAGTGTGTGGGGCTAAAGGAGTTTATAAGATAAACCATGTTAATCTTTGGAATCCAGAAAAATAACTGGTTTTGCCAAGCACCAGAGTAAAGTCATTTGCAGTGGTTTCTGCCCTCCCTATGTAAGATGATGCCTCCTTCAGAAAGCTTGTATAGTCAAATATGATACAGCCTTCCTATCATATATATGGTTCTTATTACTATGAAGAAGTGTGTAAACATAATTCTATTGCCTTTCAGTTCCTGTGAAAGTTCTCAGAAATATGAACTTGTCACTTTAGGTAATTATTAGGCACCTATAGAAAATATTATGGGTATATATTTGCAAATTAGAGAAGCAGAAAATGAGCCATAAGATTTTATAGTTTAGAAAAATGTTTACTCATAATTTTTACTACCATATTGCCATATTTTTCTACACAGCTTTACTGCGCAATACTAGTACCTAACTTTTTGTGTAGCTTTCTCTTGAGTTGAATAATTTATTTTATTTTATTTTATTTTATTTTATTTTATTATTATTTATTTTATTTTATTTTATTTTATTTTATTTTATTTTATTTTATTTTATTTTATTTTATTTTATTTTATTTTATTTTATTTTATTTTATTTTATTTTATTTTATTTTATTTTATTTTATTTTATTTTATTTTATTTTATTTTATTTTATTTTATTTTATTTTATTTTATTTTATTTTATTTTATTTTATTTTAATTATTTTTTTTGCGGTACACGGGCCTCTCACTGTTGTGGCCTCTCCTGTTGCGGAGCACAGGCTCCGGACGCTCCTCGGCATGTGGGATCTTCGTGGACCGGGGCACGAACCCGCATCCCCTGCATCGGCAGGCGGACCCTCAACCACTGCGCCACCAGGGAAGCCCTGAATAATTGATTTTAAATTTAAAAGAATAGATGCAAGCTAACTTGCTTAAATATAAGACAATTTAGCTATTAGCATATAGATTAAATTGTTCTTTACAGAAGGTGCCATTTTTAAATGTCCATGAACATAGACTTGGCAGGTGGGGAGATGTAGCAACTTCCCTTGTTCGGACAGAGCCAGAGATACTTACACTCTGTTTCATTAACATAAGAAATCAAATTATTTTGCAACTCTGACTTTCATAACCAAAATAATATTAAGCTACATTCTCTCTATGGCTATAAAAGAAATACATCACATGATGTAACACATTACTGCATGATGCACTATTTTTGATCCTAAAAAAACCAAAGCACACAATTTTCAATGTCTTCAATTCTGTAAGATTGATAGTATTAAAATATACTTCTTGTTCTCTGTTTTGCCACTCTTACTTTTCCACAAAGAAAGTCTATTATCCCACATTGAATAACCTAATATATGACATTGACTCACTCATCTTGGTAAATATTCAAAAAAATCCAATAATAGAATTATATTCCTGTAATCAAACCTACTTCAGTTACCATGTTGTCCAAAAAGCCAAAAGTTAACCTGTGATTGTTTTCCAATGTTATTATTGGTTTCATTTATGAAAAGACACTGACAGAAAAGACTGGAGATATGAGAAAGATGAGGTGGAACTTAAGGTTTTCAATTCTGTGTTGAAGAGATTTAAGAGAGTTAAGCATTGTGGATCACTTAATAACTAATAAATTTTTTAATCCAGTGATTCCCCCATGGTGGTAATTCTATGCAAAGTATTATATTTTTAAAGGAAGGGATACATATAGAATCCTCTGTCTACCTCTTAATACATTCATATCTATGTTTTTGCTAGATTACTAAATACAGATCCCAAGATCTCTCTTGAGCCCAAGAGAATATGTACTCATATCTACTTTCGTGAGTATGCATTGTCTTTCTAAACTCTTTTTAGTTCTGTCAATTTCTGCTTTTTACGTATTGAAGGCATGTTGTTAAATACACACACATACCTGTTAAATAATTCTAGATGACTGACCATTTATCATTATGTATATCCTTTATTAATTGCATTAAAATTGATCTTCTCTAATAGGACTGTATTTATATCAGCTTTCTTTACATTAAAAACAGCCCCTTGGATGAATTTATTAAGTGATTCTTGTAAATCTTCATTTCAACACAAAGGCATAGCCAGGTTTTAATAACAAATGTGTGAGTCTGAGATGTTTTGAGGTGGGGAGCAGTGTTCTCTACCTTGGTACATGGGACAAGCTCATATACAAATATTACTCTTGGATAATCTTTCCCATGTGTATCTGACAATATAATCACTGACATTAATCATTTCTTATGATACCTCTGTATAAAATGTTTTACTAGCCACAGAGAAATTACTCTTTTGGGACCATTACATAGGGAGAGGAATGCCACTCCCCTCCTCTATCAAGACATAGGCTCTTGTACCTAACTTCGGCTCTGTTTTGGCTTGCCTCCTTCTTTAACTACATGCCTGTGAACTTTTCATCTTTTGCATTTAGTTTGTTGTGCCAATTAAGTCTGTCAAAATAATGTCACTTAAAAACAACCACAAAATCTTTGTGGACACAACAACTAAAGTATTTATTTTTGCATATATGCAAGTCTACTGGGTTTGTCTGCTTTGTGCTGGGTTTGGTGCAAAGCTCTCGTCTTGGGAAGTTTGGTGGATAGGCTATGGCAGCTCTGCTTCCCACATTTCTCCTCCTTTTTGGACTAGCAGGCTGTGTCACTGGGACATGTTATTTTTTATCATAATGGTGGAGCCGCAAGAGAGCATGTAGAAATGTGTATGATGTTTTAAATCTTATTATCAGAACTGTCTGCTGATGCAAGTCATATGGCCAGACCAAAGTCAAAGAGTGGGAAATTAAACCCATCCTTTAGTGCAAAGTAATAACATGACAAAAGTTGTAGATTCCAGGGGGATTAAAGAGTGGATATCAATAATGAATCTACCACATCTTCTTTCCATGCCTCTAGAGTTTTTATTTCTCTCATTAACTTGAAGAAACTGGAGCTATTTCAGTGCTCAGGCAATAAATGGCACTTTGTGTCTCTTTATTTTTGCATTGCTGGGAAATCACATAAATTTGTCTTCTAGTCGATATTCCATGAGACTATCTGGGGTTTATTTTAATATGAAATAGGATTTATAACTAGAAGATGGTTATGCCTGATAAAATTAATAGAAACATAACATATACAGTCTGAAATCATTAAAAATTCATGTTGACATACTTGCAATATTTGTCTTATTTCCTTATAGTTATATGTTCATGATATTAACCAAAACCACTAAGTACTGGGAAGATTTTAATAAATATGTTGTCTATGAACCTCTTTAAGAACTGGTCTTTCCTTGTTCCCCCAGTAAAAAGAATTCTCATCATCCTTTGTCATAATCTTTCCTAATTTCCTATATATTAGTTGCCAAAAGTTGCTGTTATGAATTTTGAAATGAGAATGAATCTTTACTATGCTTATCAATTGCATTTCTATTTTAGATGCTGAATAGACACTTTATGCTTTTATTTCAATTCATTTTAGATTGTTGGACATGACAACATTATTATGTGTATGTATATGTGTGTGTGCATGAGTGTATATATATCCCCCTCACTGTCTCCCGTACCACCAAGCAAGCGTACTGAGATTTTCCTATGTGTGGGAAGCATTCTTGCTACTGTAGCTACATCAAGCTATGGTGAAACAGAAAGTTACAAAACAGAAGGTCCCCTTGAGGGTGTTGATATCCAAACATAATTCCAGCAATAAAACTGTTGAAATAAACACTTTAGTTAAATGCTGTAATATCATCATTCTTTATAAGTAACACGAATAATATACTCAAATTGAATTTACTCTTTAAAAAGAGCTGAAAACATGAAAACAAAAAAATAATCCAAATTTTAAATAGGGTTAATTTTACTTTTCAAAAGTCACTCCATCTTTGTCAGAGATTAAAAATGTAGTGTTATTTTTAGTTTAAACTCAACATAAAATTTTACTATATTTTTCTGATATTTTTGCTTCTTTGTCATGTTATCTTCCCTTATTCAGATGGACCAACTGAAGAAGTGTATAGATTCTTCCAATTCAAAAACTGAGAAGCTAAATATGGGAAACAAATGAACCCTCTCCTGTTTAGGTTATTTTAAAAGCAACTATAGAAATATAAATATTGAATTAATAAAGAGAAAAACTATTGTGCTTTCTCTGATCTGGGGACTTTAACATTCCACACAGGCATTAAAACTTTCAACATGGAATTTCTCAGTATGAAAATCTAGTTACATAAAACAATTAAAAAATGCTTTTCTTCTCTTTAATGTTATTTGTATACTGGAGGAGTATATTTGAAAAATAATCCCTTTATGTTTTACCCTTTATTAATTTTGTCTTTCATGAAGCAACTCAGTAACATAATGCCAATGGAGGTAAAGATGATCAATCTCAATTAGGACTAAAGAACATACATATACACACGTATTATATAGTATTTTATATTTATGTTAACTCATTGAAAAATCACTTTTGCCTCTGTCAAGATACAAGTGGATACTTGGATGGCTTTCATATTTAATTCTAATTTTTTAAAATTTGATTACTCAGAGAAAACTTAATTGATAGCAATTTTAGAAAATGTAAACACTGTGCTAAGGCTTCCAGTACTTTCCTTAGAATGTATTTTAGAAGCCCTGGATCATGAATTATTTCCCTATGATTTATAACTTCAGGACAGGTGTTTTCAGAATCTTCACACAAGAGTTATGTTTATTTACATACATATGTCAAATACAAATTGAGAGTGTAAATCTTCGAGATAGTTAGATCTGGATTTCACCTAGACTAAGATTGTTTCTTATCTCCATTCAAGAAATGAAAATTATTTCCCACTTCTAGTGATTCCAATTCCTTTACACTGCTTAGAATTTGATGAAGTCATTATTTCTAATCCAAAATCAGCAAAGCTCAATTGACTTTTAATCCAAATTGCCACATATCTAAGTGAATAGACTTGGTAAAGACATTGAAGATTCAGTGTTTAAAGTTTGTATATAATATATCACCTTATCATTAACTGAGTACAAAAATTTGTGGTGCAATATTACTTTTTTCCAGAGATGAAAATATTGAGACTCAAAGTAAATATCCCAAATTCACACAAAGAAACCCAAGTTTCTTTTAAATCTGACTTTGTGCTCTGAACTATGCATTACATAACATCCATAAAAAGAATACATGTTTGGGTAGGAAAAAAATCTTAATTAAATGCTTGTATAGTAGGCAATTTACACTTGTTTCATTTCACAAAAACCTTTCCTGTAGCTGTCCTTATTACCATCTTCTAGGTGAGGAATATGAGTCTGGGAGAGATTAAGCAATTTGTACAGCTAAACTCATAGCAGAACCATGTAATGGACACAGGTCTTCTAGCCACAGGTCTGTATATTTACCAACATCTGTGCTTCTTGTCATCTGTTCTATCTATAACATGGTTACTTCTCCCAAATTAGAGATAAATCATGTAGCTGGCACTTTCAAAGAAGATTTCATATTTTTTCAAATCAACAGTCTTTTCCCCAATAATATTGGTATCGCAAGATACGATAGAAGGGTCTTTGGAACGGAAGAGATGAGACATTAGTGTATGTATCAGATTGTTTGACCAATCATTTATTGTAGGACATTGTTTTTGTTCGTTTCCAGTTTAGCACTATTATGAATAAATCTGCTATCCTGAACAACTGGGGATAGGTTTTTGAGTGGAAATAGCATTCATTTCTATGGGATAAATGCCCAGGAGTGCAATTCCTGGGTCATGTGGTAAGTATGTATTTATTTAGTTTTTAAGAAACTACCAAAAGATTTTCCAGTGTGACTGTAACATTTACATCCCCACCAGCAATATATGAGTGATCCAGTTTCTCCACATTCTCACCAACATTCGGTATTGTCACCATTTTTTATTTCAATCTATACTAATAGATATGCAGTGGTATCTCATTGTGGTCTTAATTTGCATTTTCTGAATGCCTTTTGCCCATTTCATAATTGAACTGTTCGGGTTTTTTACTGTTGAGTTTCAAGAATTTCTTGTATACTCTAGATGAGTCTAGATATATTATAGATGATATATTATACATGTTTCTTTTGTTATATTTGTAGTTTGCAAATGTTTTATCAAAATCTGTATCTTGTCTTTCTATCCTCATAACAAGTTATTTCTAGAGCAAAATTTTTAATATTAATGAAGTCCAGTTTATTGACTTTTTCTTATATGCATTAAGTTTTACTTCATGTCCAAACATTCCTCACCAAGACCCAGGTCTTAAAAATGTTCTCCTATGTTTTCTTCTAAAAGTTTTATAGTTACATATTTTACATTTAAATCTGTGATTTATTTTGGGTTACATTTTGTACATGGTATGAGATTTAGTTGAAGGTCCATGAATACCCAACTGTTTTTTCCACTGATTAATCTGAGTTGTTTTTTCTTCTATGTGTTTAGTTTTAGATAATTTTTATTACTAGGTCTTTAAATTTACCAATCTTTTCATCTGTGATATCTATTCTGTTAGTAAACCCATCCAGTATATTTTTAATCTAAGCTTTGCAGTTTTCATCTTCAGAAGTTTGATTTGAGTCATTTTCATATCTACCATGTCACTACTTAATATGCTCAATCTTTCTTCTCACTTCTTGAACATATGGGTTAGAATAACTGTTTTAATGTGCTCGTCTAATAATTATATAATCTCTTTCAAATTCTAGAATTTTTAATACATTGATTTTCCTTCTCATTATCAATAGTGATTTCCTTTCTTTGCATGACTGAAGTGTTAACATAGTTTACTCTAGAAGACCTGGAAACAGCCTGAAGAGGTGTACTGGTCTAATAGTAATTCCTGGACAGAGTATGAAATGTACTGATTTATGGTATTGTTTTATAACTCTAGGTCAGACTCAAGATTCAGAGTGGTTTTGCTTGTTTGTTTGTCTTTTAACCAGCGTGGCGGCATTGTTTGCTGATAAAATCATGGTTGATGGTTTGTGCTTGGTTTTGGCAAGATCCTCAGAGGGTCAAAACTGGTCACATAGCAAGAATGTGGCCAGGAGGGTGTGTGAAGTCCAAGCTAACATTTTATTTTGAGATCCTTGGATCTGAGGTGTCCTGTGAACATGGTGGTGGTTCCCACAGAGAGAGAAAACATATTCTATATACCTCTGTAGGGGAAGGACAACTGGATCTTGCTTGTGCGCAACTGTTGGGAACCAGCTTTCAGCTGTGATGTGTACTCATTTTAATGTTCTTGTTGTATTTTATACTTTTCTTGCAATAAACTTGAAATGCTCAAGCATTGTTATTTTGGCTCCTATGAACCTTTTTCCACAATTGAAGTCTGATTTACCACCACAGTTTGCATACCTGGTAATTTTTTTTTTAATCAAATGTCAGATATTAACACTTTACCTTGCTGGGTGTGTTCCTATAAATATTCATGAGCTTTGATTAGAAAAGCAGTCATGTTACCTAAAACAATTTGATCCGTTTGGGTCTTGATGTAAGACTTTTAGGTCAGGACCAGAACAGTATTTAGTTTGGATCAAGTTTGCCCCACTACTCTAACAAAGCTATTTAGAATGCTCTACCTGATGGACTAGAAACTATGAGTATTTTATTTACCTCTGCTGTTCCAAAGACACATTCTACCTAGCCCTGTATGAGACCTGAGCATTGTCCTCTCTAATCATTTTATGTGACTCCCCAGCCTCAGGTATTTTCCTCCTGTGTATGTCCTGATCAGTAGTTATCTGAAGGCCTGAAGGTTTGAGAGAGTCCATCCTCTGATCTTTGGATCTCTCTCTCTCTCTCTCTCTCTCTCTCTCTCCCTCCAGCACTCTCCTCTCCAGAATTTAGTTCCGACTACTCTAGCCACCCTGACCTCCCTAGATTCCCAGATCTATCCCCTCAATTCTGGCATATCCTACCTGAATTTCCTCTTCCCAAACTGAGGCTGAAACCGCTCAGGCAGTAAGATGGGACAATCATACGACTCTCTTCATCTGTTTCACATCTTTCAAAAATCACTATCCTTTGTTGCCTGTTGCCCAGTGAAATCTTTTATTTTGTGTGATTTTTTTTTTCTTTTTTAAAATTTTTTACAAGGAGGAGAGTAAATCTGGTCTGTTACTCCATCTTGGCTAGAAGTCTCTGAAGAATATTTCCTCTCATTTTAAGAATGCATTCAGAATTTAAGAATGCATTATTCTCATTAGGAACATATTGGGTCTTTTTATCTTTTAAAGTTCTTTACTAAAAAGCTATGTGATAAATATCTTTTAGAATTCCATAATAGAAAACTATTATTTATGATAAACTATTTTGCTTTTCTTAATTCCATGACAATAATTTGTCAAGTCATTCCTTTTCTGGCTGGGATCCAAAAATGGAGATGCGAATTTTATGATGAAATGCCAAGACTATAACTTAGAGCCCTATTTCAGTTATATCTCTTTCTGATTGCTCCCTATTTGTTATTTGTGCCTTACATACATTAACTTTGTTTCAATAGTTCTGCTGTATCTGTCCTCTTTGTTTAGACACTTAAGGGACTTAGAAAGTATAGATAATAATTTTTTTAAGTAGTATTTGCATAGAATTCAACCAATATTTTAGTTCTGTTTCTTGCAGTCTATACTCCAGGTCCTGTGTGTCATCTGAGTTACCTGTGCATCTGAATAGCTCTATGCACTACTATGTATTACCCTCCTGGAGCAAACCTCCCATTACAGCTTCGAATTTGGGGGCAAATACTGACATACAATAGTTGATGTATAATAACTGTTGGATTAATGAATTAGTGAAGTAATTCAATTAGAGATTATAGCCCCATATTGGAATCACAGAATGGCACATTCTATTATATACAAGCATAGCAAATTCTATTTTTGTGGTAGGTTTTAACACCCAAGAAATCCTCACAAAGAACAATTTGTTGCTGGTTTTCTTCACAAACACAGAGTGACTGTAGAGTGTTGACCTGTAGGTTTACATACCACAAACACCCCCAGTGGTATTCATACAACAAAGAATTTAAGTTTTGTCAATAATACCAGGGTTCTCACAATCCTCGTGTGTGTGTGTGTGTGTGTGTGTGTGTGTGTGTGTGTGTGTGTGTAAATAGAGAAAGGCAGAGCAGAGAGACTAGGTAGAAAGGGATAATAGAAGTAGATATTATACCTGGTCAGGAGGTTGGTTAATTCCTTAGAGCTCTTTATTAGGAAAACAAACAAACAAAGACAACTACCAGTGGGCCTCTCAGCATGTCAGACCATTGGGTTGCATCCAAAGCAATTAATTCTCAGTGGGGTGCAAGTGAATTCATTAAAATAGAGAATTGTATTGTCTCTGAGGATTTGTGGGAAGGTTCAGATCTTCTAGAAGAGTAACAGTTGAATGAGCAAGGAAAGCCAGTTGTAACTTTTCCAGTTTCTCATTTATAATTTAGGTTGATTCAGGGTGAAATACAATTATGGTAAAGGGTAACAATTGTTTTATCTTAACAGCTGAGTAGAATCACTAGCCTCTATGTATATTTGTACAAATCTTTCATTTGATTGATGTCATAGATTAAACCAGAGAGACAAATGGAATAGATCAATTTCTTAATAAGGAAAGTCTGAAGCAGGAAATTAGTTTATTGTAAGTTGCCTCTGAATCCTAGTATTTTGTGATTGCTCTAAATAGGAGTGAGTCTGTTTGCTGGAGTGAGTGATGAGTGCACACACTAAGCAAGTGTGTGCGTGTGTACTGGGGGTGGGTGTGTAAAACTGGCACAAGTAGCCTCCAAGAAAACTAGAACATGTTTCTGTCACTGTCCTTTCCAGCACCAGTCCTAAACTTCAGTGACAAAGATGAACATGAAAAGATAGGTGTCATTGGAGGGTTTGATTCTAATGACAAACTGATCTCCTCTTTAAAAATGATTCAAAGATTACCACAAAGTATCCACATTTATTTTACATGTTATTTGTCTTAATATTAATTGCTGATTTAAATATAACTCATTTTATTTTTTAAGTGAAATCTCAATTGTTATGTGATGGCAAAGTAATTTAGTCCAGAAGCTATTTATATTTTAACGTTCTATTAATATCACAATACTATGATATATTTAATAGTTTTATCTTACATATTTACTTATATATGTCTGCATAGATTCATTAAAATTATAAAGAGAAGGGCATCTTATTTATGATTCTAAAGAGTTAAAAAAGCTACATGATAAAAATGAATGAATCCTTTCTGCAATAATATAGGACTCCGGTACTCTGTGTGTGTGTGTGTGTGTGTGTGTGTGTGTGTGTGTGTGTGTGTGTGTGTATTCCAAGAGACAAATGTGGTTTTAGATAAAGTTACTATAGACCTACCAATAATACTGTTCCTGTTAAAAAAGAAAATGTTCAGATAAACATGTACTGGTTAAGTCTTGCCTCGGTATTCTAGGTGAAGATTGGTTAACCTTGCTCTCACTTTCACTGCAATAATCATTTGGTCCTAAAGGGCCTTCTAGTCTACCTAGCTGGCTCAAGGCAAAATTGCTACGTAGGTGCAGAATCTATTTTCTGTCTTTACTTATCCCTTCTTCCCATTCAGTTATTTCCCACAGGCACCCAGTGGTCTTATGCTGCTGTTCTCACCTGCCACCCTGGAGGAAAGTGACAACTCACTTTCCTTAAGGAAATGTCCAGGGATTTAGTACACTTAGGTGTTTGACTCCTCCCAGATATATTTGTCTTCTAAGGAAGGATGGCCAGTGTGATTTTGTTTCATTCATTCAAAGATTTCAGTAGAAATCTCCCCACTCTTCCTCAAATAATGGCATGCCTTTTTAGAAATCCAACCTGATGTCCAACTGCAAGCTTTGTGAGTTCCACTAGGCCTTGGAAAGAGACCAACATATTACTTAAAACACAGCTCTTTTATTTTGAAACTCACAATTGAATTGGTGGTCCAGTGGCTAAGGCTGGTGGTCCAGTGGTGGTCCAGTGGCTAAGACTCTGCGCCCCCAATGCAGGGGCCTGGGTTTGAACCCTGGTCAAGGAACTAGATCCCACATACTGCAGCTAAGAGTTCACATGCCACAACTAAGACCCACTCCATGTAATTTTTTCATGGATACATGTCTTGTTTCCATTAGTTTGTGGATAGTAATTTTCTTTTCTGTTTAACAGGTAATCTTCCGAGTGTCCAGCACAGTAGGGGTGTGATAAACACTTGTTGATGAAGCTACCCTGCACCACAATATCTGACCTAAGCTGTCACTTATGGTTCCCCGGATATTGCTGTTTAATTGCTTTCAATTATCTTAGCCTGTGTCTACCCAAGCAAAATGAAGTGGTGAGTCAAGCAATTGTCTCATGAATGTGTTCAATATAGAAATTCAATATGGATTTTTTCCTTATTAACAAGCTTTCTTTTCACCAGACTTGTTCAGATAATTGCCTCAACTGTCCATCTGACTTTGCATCATAGACACAGGTCTGTAACTAGCTTAAGGGACCATGGAGAAACTGAATGGTCAGTGCAGTTCACAGACAGATCACCATGTAGTTTATTCATCAGTGGTGCTTCTGAGTAAATCAAGCTGATAGCCTTGGAAAACTGCATTGATTATTTCTGTCTCTTCATGGCTGAGGTCCATAGGACACAGAGATATGGTCCTGGCTTCTGTGTTCCTGAAAAATTTCACATCCACTATTGTTCCCACGTTCAGCAATTGGCAGCATACAGCAAAGGAAAGGTATGACAAGTAACATTAATTCGCATCACACAAGTAGCCAACAGAAACATTTTGGGTCTCAAATGGGTACTATTCAGAGAATGAGAAAAAAGTAAAAGACAAACTTATTTAATGTCATCACTGCTAAAGAAACAAATTCAGTTTCATTAAGGAAAAATATATCCTTTTTCACAAAACATTTCATCTTAATTATTGAAGTAACATTTTAGACATAGCATAACTTTACACAAATATTCATTCAGTACTTTAACTTCAAATAGTGTTGTATCTGTATTTCCTTTTTAAAATTATGACCTAAATATATAATGAGCTCTGTGGGCAATGTGATTGTAGTATTATTTTTCCTATAGTTTTCTGCTTCTCCTGATCAAGTTGGTTACATAGCATTTGTTTTACAAAAGACTGAAAGAAGAAACTGCTTTTTTAAAAAGAGGTTTAAGAAGAAGTATTTAAAGAATAAATACAGAGAAAGTCAAAAATAGCTGGGAAGGACAAAGTAAGATGTATAATAAAAAGTCTGAACAGATTGAATGAAGTTTTTTTTCTTTTTGTAACTATCTAAACATTTTGGAATCACATTTCTTTACTCTTGGCCCCAAAACCTTTTTGTTTCTAAGGCAAAAGAGTTTACACACTTTTTGGCTATCTACTGGACTTTGCAATAGTATACTTTAATAGCATGTTTATAAAAGAATTAGAAACACATGCAAGGATTTTCCTCTTAAAATACAGACAGGCTTAGAGTTTTAGGAAAAACATCCTTAGAAAAGCAGATTCATTTTAAATGAATTCAGACACATTAAACTTAGTTTCAGATTATCATTGAACCTTCTCAAAACCTGGCAGCATTTCTCCTTACATACCCAAGGTAAAGATTTGTAAAGGAAAGGAGGAGTAAGATGATCATAGTAAATAATAAGCTTGGGACTTCTAAAATATTGATTCCCCATCTCAAATTTTTGAGCTTTTCAATGATTTCCCTCCTTATTTCCCTCACCCCAAAAGCCCTAAGTTTACTTTTTTTTTTTTTAGCGGTACGCGGGCCTCTCACTGTTGTGGTCTCTCCCATTGCGGAGCACGGGCTCCGGACGCGCAGGCTCAGTGGCCATGGCTCACGGGCCCAGCCGCTCCGCGGCATGTGGGATCTTCCCGGACCGGGTCACGAACCCGTGTCCCCTGAATCGGCAGGCGGACTCTCAACCACTGCGCCACCAGGGAAGCCCCTAAGTTTACATTTTATTTCCATAGACAAATGAACATACCCAGTATTAAGATATACGCATTAAATGAAAAAAAAAAAAGACGAAACTTCTCCTAATTTAACCCTAAAGTAATTTGTTTTCCATTTTACCAGTTAATTTTCTTGAAAATTCTTAGAGTTGCTTCAACATGCTTATTTCCTACGTATGCCCAACCAGATTGGGTTTCCTGTGAAGCTGATTATTAAAGTGCATGAAATACACAGCAAGTACCAGCCAAGCACAATCCAGATCATTCCTGTCATAAACAGAAAAGCCTTCCTTACTGACTGCTTTAAACAGAAGTCACTTTGTGTGTAAACAATCCTTTGCCTAAATGAATCGTTAAACAAAAGAGCATTTTATTGTTGCATTATTCTGGCAGCTATTGTCAGACAGTATTCCAAACCATTACTGAAAGATATGTAGGATAGTAAATGTTATATAGTATGCTGCAATATTTAAAAAGAAATTCTAGTGAGTATTTATATTTAATCAAGTTTCATTTACTGTAAACCTATAAATCCACTGATTTTCATTGGCCTCACTCTGGTTTGCTGCGCTTAGTAGCCAACTATGATTTTGAAGAGAAAAGCCCATTAAAAACAATTACGGGCCTAAACAACCTACACACCCTGAATATCAAAGCATGCTTATTATACCGTTCTAGGAAACCCACTGAGACCAGCTGGATAGCATTACCACCTTTAGCAAATCTCAATGAGTGGTATGTTAAAGATTGGAAAATGCAGGGGAATAAGCTAATTAGAATTTTCACTAGTGGACTAAGGTAAAATTTCAAATGTTGATGAGTCTGTGAAAAAAGTCTGAAATAGTCAAGTAGAATTTTAAAGATGGAATTTTGATGATCTAATAGATAGCATAATGTGTGTATATTACCTGTAAGGTGGAAAGTTTTGTTCAGTGATGTCAAATCAGTATCTTGAAATTGGCCACACTTAGTGGATTTTATAATGGGAATAAGAAATGCTACAAATCAAGGTTTCATTTATCACTTTTTTGAATATCCAGGCTTAAGAAACAGATGGAGAAAATGTTAATAATGCAGATTAAACACAAGTTTGCCTTGTATATAGCTATTACATTGTAAAAGGCAGAATAAATTCAGGAAATATTCTTCCAGTACTCAAAATTGATTCTCTTGACTCAGCAAAAATGACTCATGTCATCAAAGAACAAGTGAAGTTCCAACATACAGTTGGTCATTTTCTTAGATATTAATGTAAACAAAATATCAACCATTATTCATGTTAGAACTACACTCATTAACCAGTGTAATTATGTTTCATATGTTTACAAAAATTGGAAAAAATCAGTGAGAGCTTTTGTAAGAATCAATTGACTAAACAGAATTTACAAGAAGAATACATATTATAATTATTTCTTAACTATGTGCTACATATCCATTATAAAAGTCCCAATAAACTTGGTTACACAGTTACATACATATACTTTTTGAAGAAGCCATTGTTAAACATTTGCTAGCATGCCACTGAGTAAACAATCAAACAAACCAAAAGTATAAACCTTGAGTCTGATACTCAAAAGTATGAGACTTTGCCCTGGAATCGTCAGAATGGTAGAGAAAGCTACTGCCAACACTAGTTCCCCATTCAAATCATGGGTCTTATTTTGAAAAAGGACGATAGAAATAATGGAATTTGGAGAATTGGACCATGTATATGTTTGCATGTTGTAAAATATTCAGGGCTTTCAAATATAGCTGACTGCATTGTTTTTTAAGCTACAGCACAGTATCATTAATTGGTATAATTCAGATAAGAATTTTTTCTGTGGAATCTAAATTGATTGCTGGTACAAATGTAGGGGCTGCAAGTAATTACTCCTGGGGTTACTCAAAGGAAATTATTGCGATAGCATGCAGGGGAGCCAACACTTGCCCACGTATGGGGCAGGGAGTAGGAAGTTAAATGGGTAAACCACTGCTCAAAAGTCCATTATTGCGAAGTGCAAACATAATTGCAAGGCCAAATCTTTAACATTTAATCTGACTTTATTGTGTAAAAAGTCTGTCTATATACAAATTTCAGATGTTCAAGTGGATTTGTGGAATTTTTTAGATGAAATAATTCAAAAAATACAAAACAGAAGCAAATGAGTATTCTGTATACAGTTTTGTGTATAGAGATAGACACACTGAAAACATTCAACAAATACTTTTTAATTGATTTTTATGCTTGATATATAGGCATATATTTGTTGCTGTTGTTTTTTATCAAGAATCTTAAAATGGCCACCAAATCCAAGGTAGAATTATTATTGCACTTACCTCAACTAGTAGAACAATGAGTTTTCTTACAGAATGTCTTAAATGTTAAATCATGAAGGATAATTTATATATTATTTCTGAATAATAAAACGTCTATATTTCTAAAAGAATTGGAGAGCCTTAAATGGAAAACTATTACAGTTGTTTCTAATGATTAATTCTCTGTTTTAACTTTAAATGTCCATGATATTCATATTCAAACTTCAAACACATGATGAAAATTTGTGCCTGGCGTTGTTACCAAATACTGATGACACATCTAATTGGAATGAATTGAAGAATAAAATTTCAGATGATAGTCATATACTATTTCAACTAGTAATGTTAAATCCCCCACAAATAAAGAATAGTTGTCTCTAAAATAATTTATAACTTTCAGAACAATTAATAAGAGCAAAAAAGAAAAAAAGAGAAAGCATTGTAAAAGTTAACTCTCTTTTAGATTACTGTTCTCATTCTTGCAGATACACTAATAAAAAGCAAGCAGTTGAACAATAAAAGCAAAGTCTAACTCAAATAATTGTCAACTACTTGGTGTGAATATGAGGGCCTGGAAGAAAACTGAAATAACTATGGTCTATCAAAATTATCTAGAAAAAGAGAGCAAATACATTTTTTAAGGATTATTGAGATTAGAAAGCGCCATAGATCAAAAATGAATATTGGTTTGGGGTAGCAAAATGGCATTTATATATTCAACGCTCAAGAAATATTTATTAAGCACCTTCTATGAGTCTTACACTGTCCAT
Source organism: Physeter macrocephalus (assembly GCF_002837175.3). Lineage (NCBI taxonomy): Eukaryota > Metazoa > Chordata > Mammalia > Artiodactyla > Physeteridae > Physeter > Physeter macrocephalus. Next base: position 103,986,835 of record NC_041221.1, read on the forward strand.
TGTACTGGTAATATAACAACAAGCTAAACAGCAAGGTTTTTTCCCTAGGGAACTTACATTCTAGCAGGTGGAGGTAGTGAGTAATAAACAAACATACTAACTAAGCAAATTACATATTTTAGAAAATGTTAGGTACTACACAAAATGTGTAGTAGGTTAATGCTGAGTAGAAGTCTGGATGTTATGACATTTCACGGTGTGATTGAGGTAACTCTTTGAGTAGATAGGATTTACCTAAGATTACAAGGTGGAGAGAAAATTAGTCATAGCTAGAGCAAAGAGCATAAGGTGTTAGTTTTATAGAAAGGCCAGTATAGCTGGAACAAAGTAAGCGAGGGAAATATAGTAGGTGAGTTAATCACAGAGGTTATTGGGAGCAGATAGATAATGCATGGCCATGTACGCCAAGGTAAACATTTTGATATGTTTCTCTAAGCGAAATTGGGAATCTTCAGAAAAGAATGCAGTAGAGTGACATGATGTCACTTATAAATGTTACCATTTTAAGCATATTTAAGTGTACAGTTCAGTAGCACTGAGTACATTCACATTGTTGTGCCACCATCAACACCATCGTTCTCCAGAATGCTTTCCATCTTCCCAAACTGAAACTGCCCATTAATCAATAACTGCCCACTCTCTGTATGCCCCCAGTCCCTGGAAATCACCATTCCACTTTCTGTCTTTACTACTTTGACTATTCCCTGTACCTTATGTAAGTGAAATCATACAGTATTTGTAGTTTTGCAACTGGCTAATTTCACTTTGCATAATGTTTTCAAGATTCATCCATGTTGTAGCATGTGTCAGAATTTTCTTATTTTTAAGGCTACATAATAGTGTTGCTTAACATTTTGTTGCATAAGAGAATCTCTCAGGCTACTGTGTTGAAAATAAACTGTTGGGGTGCAAGTAAGAAGCAAGATGACTTTTTTATTATGAACACATTACCATAATTCAAGAAAGAAATTATGTTGGCTTGGATGTTAGCAGTAAAGACAGAGAGAAGTGACCAGATGTTGGTATAATTGTAGATAAGAAAAATGTTGTTCACAGATTGGATAATGGTTGTGAGATGTTCGTTCCCAAGTGAAGGCCCAGGAGAGAGGAGACTCCAAGCCACCTGGGATAAATGTATCGAATGAAGGAAAGACATGGATGATTTTTAACACAGTGAGCCTTGGGGTTTGATTTTTTTTTTACTGTTCCATAGCCCAACTTATTCTGACTGGTATATATATTAAGGAGAGAGAAATAATCAACTGGATAAAAAGCTGCTGATGGTTTCTGAAAGATTAAAATTGTATAATGGCCAAAGGATTTACCACTGAGGAGATGGTTGGTCATGTTGACGTGAGAGTCATGTTTTGGACAGAAGACTCTTTGGAATGGAAATACATTTGTTGTTGGGAGAAAATAACCGAAAATACTGGCATAACAAAAATCTGAGGAAATATGTTGCAAAGGATAGCAAAGAAATAGGGCAGTAAGTGGCAGGGGAGGTGGGATCAATGAAATGTTTTGTTTTCAGATAGAAAAAAAAAAGTGGCATAGTGCACTAGATAAAAATGATTAGGTAGAGAAGAAAAATGATATGCGAAGGAGAGGATAGAATTGAGTAGTGATGGCTTTGAGTTGTCAAAATGTGGTAAGGAACCAACACAACTGTAAGTGTTGTCTCTGGGCATCATTATGTGCAGGAGTATGGGTTACAGGTGCCAGGAGATGGATAGCTGTGGACGGAGTTCTCCTCTATTGCTTAATTTCCTCAGGAAAGTAGAAAACAAGGTCACCAGCTGAGAGTGAGGGGAGTAGGCTGATGTTAGGGGATTGAGGAAGTAAGAAAATATATGAAACAGTCTTCAAGCCCTTAAGACACCATGAGTTTGAAATTTTGAGCTTACAGAAATCCTGAAACTTCTATTTTTCCAAGCACTCTTGCCTAAGAGGTCAAGGAACTGCTGATGACTAACTTGAAAGAAATGCAGCAAGCTTCAAGTTAATTTTTGATTGGGGCACAAACTACCATTTGCTCACATGTGCTAACAAATAAGAGAAAATATTTAGAGTGTGTTGTAAAGGAGGCATGACCTAGGAGCCACAGCACCTATAGTCAAGAATAGTCTAAGTCCCTGATAGGTCTGTGACATTGGCCAACTCAACTCTTGAGACCGTTTTTCTTCATCTTGAAAATTTAGATGTTTAAACTAGTTTGGTAGTTGTTATTTGTATAATTTCTGGAAATAAAACCCCTGGAATTAGTTGATAATAAAGATACATTCCATTGTTAGTATTAATAACTATAAAAACATGAGATGAGTCTCTTCTTATTAAGTGCTACTTATAGCTATTTTAAGTCTACGAAGATTCTAAGTATATAATGATTACTTTTTTAAATTCCAATGCTCTGTCTCTCTTATTTCTCTAATTATAGTAATATTTAGATGATCTGATTTGTGCTCTGGATTTTCTAAATAAATGTGGTACTGTTATTAAGTTGTGGTAATTTCTTTAAATTTCAGCCAGTAACTTCTCAGAAGTTGCAGCTGAGCAGTTCAGTCCACAGTTCAAGTCAATAACATCATAAAAGACCACTGGAAACATTCCTGGTTAGACACAGAAAGCTATATTACAGCTATGGGTTTGCTAGTAACTCATGTTGAAATTTAAGAACAATGCCTCATATCTTTTACTTAATAACTCTGTTTTCTGCAGAGTAAACAAAACATCCTCTATCTGATACTCAAAAGTTACTGGAGCAAAATCTATTTGTCCCTAATTTCCTCTGAAGAAGTTTGTGTAGCAAAAAATACCATTATCTGGTTAATTTTACGACAGCCCAAAATTAAGCGTGCTCTTTTACTTTGGGTTAAAGCATTATTTTAATTGCAATTAAAAGGAAATTTTAAGACACCAAAAAGAGAAGTCTATCATAGGGTTCACTTTTAGTTTAAACTCTTACTAAAATATTAATAAATATTCACAACATACTTGGCTAGTATCTGCCTACAGGTTAAAAATATTGAGTGTTGGGCTTCCCTGGTGGCACAGTGGTTGAGAGTCCGCCTGCCGATGCAGGGGACGCGGGTTCGTGCCCCGGTCCGGGAGGATCCCACATGCCGCGGAGCGGCTGGGCCCGTGAGCCATGGCCACTGAGCCTGCGCGTCCGGAGCCTGTGCCCCGCAACGGCAGAGGCCACAACAGTGAGAGGCCCGTATACCGCAAAAAAAAAAAAAAAAAAAAAAAAAATTGAGTGTCCAGTTGGTTCTGAACCCCAGCCCAGCTGTCACTGCTCATTCACGGAGGTGGCTTATGGAAAGATGAGTGTCTGCAATTTCCAGGCAAACTGTCTAGTCCAGTAAGGGGAGGATTTCCTGATTTGGATGAATAAAATTTCTGGGATCTGAGAGGGCAGGGTTATGACATATGAGAAAATCTAATCACAGCTCCTCCATTCACCCTGCCTCAATCCCACTAAACTTTTTTGAGTGATGTCTTCAACCAAGTTATCTTTTTAGTACCTAGGAAGGGACAGCCCCTCCCTAAAGATATTAAGGAGACAAGCTTCGGTTGTGTGAGACAACAGCAACCTACTATTACCCTAATCACATTGAAATTGATATTATGTTATGAATAAACAGAAATATATCTGGAATGTGCATTGTTTTGTAACCATTAACTTGAAAATGTTTGTTTCTTCCATTTTTCTCAGGTTTTGAAGTACCTTTCCACAAAAAGCTTGCCAAATTCTCAAAACATAATCATTCATCTTTCAACAACTTAATATTTCCACCTATGAAGTCCATTTTGTTTTCTTTGTATTGCTTTTTGTAATAGATTTGTCAAAGTATAAAGGATATTTAATGAAATATACAGTGTAAAGCATATAAAATTTCAAGTTTTTTTTTTTTTTTTTTTTTTTTTTTTTGTGGTATGCGGGCCTCTCACTGTTGTGGCCTCTCCCGTTGCGG